>NC_084999.1:15922577-16062577 GCF_963854185.1 Sardina pilchardus | reverse complement strand
GGCCCTGTGGGAACTTCTTTGAGTCTGTTTGTCATCATTTGCACCCATTGCGATTTGGCTGAGTGGCTCTCTGTCGCCCCCCTCTGGCAGTGTCCAAGAAGCACGGCAAGCTGATGGGTTTTCTGAGGACCTTCATGAAGTCTCGGCCCACCAAACAGAAGCTGAAGCAGCGTGGCATTCTCAAGGAGCGTGTGTTCGGCTGCGACCTCGGAGAGCACTTGCTCAACTCCGGACTAGACGGTATGCGGAAGTGATTAGTGATGATTTGTGATGAAAGATGATGTGTTTTCAGATGAAAAGGAGAAGGCATTGTCATTAGGACAGTTCTAAAAGCAGGAGGTAAACTATTCCAAAGGACCATAGATATGGTAGAGGAATTGTGTTGAAATTATAACTGAATACATTTCAGTTGGAAAAAATTTCTAAAATGATTAATGTTTAGGCAGATTTGGTGAAATGTTTCATGGAACTTTCTCGTGAACAATCATGAACTCGAGTTGTAGTGCAGTGCTGTACTTTCTAGAAATAGTGGTTGCCTTCTGTGAATCTTCCTGTGTGTCTCTCCCGTGTAGTTCCACAGGTGCTGAGAACCTGCTCCGAGTTCATAGAGAAGCATGGCATTGTGGACGGCATCTACAGACACTCTGGAGTCTCCTCCAACATCCAGAAGCTCAGGTGTGCTCCGTCTTCACCTGGCCTCTATATAGACTGGATTTACCCAGGTGTATGCTGCAAAGCACAGCTGGATTGGTCTTAGAAGAAGACATTTGTGATCCACATGAACACGGTCATTGCCTGATGTTGGGCCATAGTCGAGCACTGATCTGAATCACGCATGCACTACACATGGGGCACATCATATATTTTTGTTTTTCAAATACATTATGAAATGTTGCCGCAACTGTTAATACTTGAGCATGCGTGACTTACGTCTATGTTCGACTCACATCAGTCACCACAATAATAACACTAATTAAACATGACTGCTGCAAAGGACGTCTTTCATGAAAAGCTTTTTCCACCCTCAGGCATGAGTTTGACAGCGAGAACGTGCCGGACCTGACGAAAGAAGTGTACATGCAGGACATCCACTGCGTTGGCTCCCTGTGTAAGCTGTACTTCAGGGAGCTGCCCAACCCGCTTCTCACCTACCAACTCTACGACAAGTTCGCAGTGAGTGTCCGTCCGTGTCGCCCCTGCCGGCTGACCGGCCCCTCTCTGACCTCTACACCCTGGCTCACAGACCGGAGTCAATAGACCTTTTTTACAGCAGCCATTTCTGACATGAAATGTATGGCAGACCCAGGTGTTACTAATAACATTAATTGAGTTTCTGAACAGAGATTTCATCAACGTATTTAGTTTCACCTGTGCTTGCCCTACCACTACGTCAACATGACGTGAGAATGAGCATAGCAACGGGAGGGCCTGTCTCTAACTTGGTACACTATTGAGGCCAATGGCCACTGGCAGTGGTATTCGTACTTATGGATTTGCCGCAAAACAAAACAAAAAAACAGACACCGCCAGTGTGCTATGCTCCGTCAAAAGTAATTGAATTCTAAACTTTGGCATCACATGACTCATGTCAGACGTCACCAGTGGGCCTGGTCCCTGACATGATACTATTGGCCTGCTATTCATGGGTTTCATCAGGTCCCTTTCCACAGGTGTATAAAATCAAGCACCTAGATTATGAATGCAGACTGTATGGTGCCTAATTAACCCACCTGTGGAAAGGAACCTGATGAAAGCCATGAATAGTTACATTGGTAATGACATGTGTCTGATGTGGTTGGTAGGGAGCAGTTTTGCTTCAGTCCACTGTAAATGATTCAGATAAAAGCATTTTAATGACATACATGTAAGATACAGTGTAAATGAACTGTGTAGATGATTTATAATATACAATATGATGCTACTTTAGAATCAGTTTACACAGGAAAAACGTAAAGAATATGCAAATACATATAGCCTCCTGTATGTGAGACCCTGTGAAAGGCTTGTTCATTTCTCCACTCACCCACTCATATTCATTCATCTCTATGTGTACAGGACTGCATGGGAGAGATGACCGACGATGAACGCATGGTGAAGGTTCATGACGTCATTCAGCAGCTGCCGCCTCCTCATTACAGGTAATATATACGCACAAGCACACACACACACACGCACACACACACACACACACACACACAGAAGAGGGTAACATACCAACTGCAGACCAGAGTCAGTATCTCTGACAGATTAATGTTTGTGTAAATAGACTCCTTTGTAGTTGTATTCTCATATAATTTGTGTGACGTATTAACAATTGACATAGCTACAAAGAGGTCAGTGAATAATTGGATGGTGTGAACAGGGTTTTCTAGTGTGGATAGACTGATGATGGCAGGTTTAACTGATGGTAGCTAAGGGTGTGAACAGGATTTTATAGTAATACATGAGACAGACATGAGAGACATGATGCCTGGCTAAGGGTCTGATGTATGTCTTAGGACACTGGAGTTTCTCATCAAACACCTGGCCCGGCTGGCCACCTTCAGCGAAGAGACCAACATGCACGTCAAGAACCTGGCCATAGTGTGGGCACCAAACCTGCTCAGGCAAGTGTGTGTGTGTGTGTGTGCTTGTGTGTGTGCTCGTGTGTGTGTGTGTGTGTGTGTGTGTGTGTGCTCGTGTGTGTGCACAGGTGTGTGCGTGTTTGATCATGTTTGAGTGTGTGTATCGTGGCGTCTGTCTGTGCAAACACCTGTGTGTCTGCTTGTTTGCTCGCCCTTCAGTAGCCACTGTCCAGGTTTCGTGCATGATAGCAGGTTTGTTTTACCTGCGTACGTGTGTTTTTGTGTTCTACCTATGACTAACTGTCATTGTGTCGCTTGTTCTCACTGTCCTTCTGTGTGTTGAGGTTGCTTGTGCACTGTTTTTTTGTGTTTGTTTGTTTGTGTGTGTCTGTGTGTGTGTGTGTCTGTGTGTTTTACCATATCCAGACATTTGTCTTGGTCCTACTTTTCACCGGGCCAAGGCAAATGTGTGCACACACAGTGTCTACAAGACATTGCCCACACCCAATTTTAATTGGTAGTTGGTCATGTCCTCTATATGCAAACAAATGATTTCAACCGAACTGTTTACATGAATACTAAATAAACGAACTATTTCACTAACTAATTAATTTGCTTTTACATGGAACAAGCATTTAATCATTAAGGAGTTGTATTCACGCCATGGGAACGCATTTGTTTACATAAATGTGTGTTGTAACCACATAGGGAACACCATCGCAGAAAGAAGAAATGTAGTTTGGGGCAGCCGTGGCCTACTGGTTAGGGCTTTGGGCTTGTAACCTCAGGGTTGCCTAGTCCAACAGTTTACATGGGTGGATTTTTCAGTCAATCGGTTATCAGAACAGAGTACACCACCTCTGATCGGGCTGAATCAGATCGGTTGAGGTGTTCACACGAGACATTTTTATTCCAATTCCAATTGAGCAATTTTGAGCGATGATCTGTTTGTTGTCAGATTAAAAGTGTGTCCATGTGAACTACATAGGGGGCTACTGATAACAGATAATCTGGCTGGCTCTGTACCTGTTCAGGAGTCATATTAAGAATGTTTCTGACTGTTTGCGTTGGTGTGACCCCCCCCCCCCCGCCTACAGGTCCATGGAGATCGAAGCGGTGGGCTTGAGTGGCGCTGACCCGTTTAAGGAGGTGCGCATCCAGTCGGTGGTGGTGGAGTTCCTCCTGTCTCACGTGGACGTGCTGTTCAGCGACACCTTCACCTCGGTGGGGCGCTTCAGCGCAGGTACGTCACCCCACAAAACAGTGTGTGCAGCAGTGGGGGGGGGGGGGTTGGGCTTTTTGCAGTGTCCTTCTGTTGGTCAAGAAATGCGTCCCCCTTTCTGTTCAGTTAAGTTGGGTTCTGTTCAGTTCAGTTGGGTTCACATCGCTCTTGCATTTGTGCTCTTGCATCTCATTCAGTGTGTCTGTCGTATCTCCATGTCAGTTTTTCTTTTCAGCTCATGGATCCTCACCTCAGCTTTCCTTACTGGATCTGTCCTGTGTCTGTTGGTGTTGTTGTTGTTGTTGTTGTTGTTGTTGGTGTCGTTGGTGTTGTTGTTGGTGTTATTGTTGCTCTGTGAGGAGTCTTAAGTGTGTGAGTGGCGGGCTATGTCTCTTTTGTTGTGTGCTTATCAGCTGGGCGTGCGTGGGATCGCTGGCTCGTCTCTGGTCTCTATGGTGATGAGCTCGTTCTCTCGTCTGTGATTGTGGTGTTCTCTGCGCTTGAGGCATCGCGGATCCTGGTCTGTGTTCTCTGCCCTGCAGGATTCGTTGCTCTGCAGGATTCGTTGCTCTGCTCCTTGTTGCTTGTGCTTCACTGAATATGAAATAATAAGTGGGATGAAATGGCTTGAGCTGGAGCCATGTAATTTAATATATGCACACACATTAGCTGAAATGGTAAATCAATCTCTGCTTCTCCTCCAGACAGCAGAATTGTTATGAATATTTAATGCTGTGTAATGTCTAGAGATGATATTGTCTACTTTCCCTTATTCACGACAATATTAGTAGGTACCTGACCCTATTTTCGAACAGCTTTGATATTGTTCTTGATAGTGTATTTGGTCAGAAACAAACGTAACTGCTGTACTTGCTACATTTGATGCATTCATAGTCATTTGATGCAGAACTGCTTGTTGACAGAGCTCCTCAATTGTAATGTTTTGCATTAGCTCCGGTAACAGCCTGGTCATTTCCACCTTTGAAAAATCTCCTTTCATCACTGGATGTTTTTCCCCCCCATTGTTATTTTCCATCTGATCTTTTATGGAATCAACTGATGTAGCTTTTTCCTACATATTGGCCATGTCGTGTGATATCCAGTCCACCAGTAAGGTTGAGTGGTCAGTGCCGAACATCTCTCTAGTGCTCTGGCCTCAACTGAGCAAAGTGTGTGTTTCCGTAGCAACGGGCAGGGCAGGGCCCAAGCCAGTGCCACAGCCCCGGAGGGCGCGTCTGGTGAGTCTACAGGAGGCGCGGCGTGAGGCCCCGGGCGGCCCCGGGCCCCCCATCTCTGAGGAGACCGAGGCCGACATCCGACGCTCCTCCGTCTACTGACGGGGGTCCTCCTCCTCCTGCACTGCTAGTTCCCATGGAGATTTCATTTAATTTGTCATTCTGGTCTTGGTGTTTAGTCCTGTGTTTTTTTTCTGTTTTTTTTTTTTTGCCATATTTTTTACACGTTTTTTTCACTGTGCTACATGGGACGTTTGTGGGATCTGTGTGGATGCTCAATCAGAGATAATCAGTGGATGTTTGGTCTACAGTGTCATCCAGTCTCATTCATGCTCATTCACGGGGGCTCGTTGTTTGGCTGTAATTGTCAGATTGTCAACTGACAGAAGTAATCTGTGCAATACGCACACCGCTTTCTTTCAGTTCTTATGATTATGAGATTATGAATTCTACCTATGTTTAAATGTCAGGTGGTCTTAACAACTGGATTTGTGTGTTTTAAAAAATATATTTTATTGAAAAACTGGCATTTATAGTGTAAGGAACTCCTTCATGTGTGATATAGCAGTTTAATGAGCCAGCATAATGTGAAATTCCTATTAAAAGTTGAAAGACACGTTCCAAGCTCTGTGTAGATGTGTATGCATGTGTGTGTCAATGTGTGACTGTTGTGTGCTCTGCTGTGTTTTGACTATTTGCTGTCTTTTAAGTGGATGAGGTCGACCAATCAGGTAAAGATATCAGACATCTTATTTACCACTGTAGCAATGTTGTTGCCGCCGCTTATTAATCATCAACCTAAACCACTTTATCCGAAGCTTTCCTGCAAAAAAAGTGGTTTTTGTGTGCCTTTACCAGTGATGTTGATTTAGAGTGTGTAGAGCTCTACAAACGGTCAATCCATCGCTACCCCCTGCCCAAAAGTGCTTCCTCCTTTGCTTTGTAGTACCAAGATGTTGTGACACGATCCTGGTACCGGCTCCCCCTCCGAACAGAACCGTGTGCTGCTCTGCTCCCATTTCCCGATCATTTTGTCCACTGTGCCAAGTGCTGGACCAGGCTTTTAATTCAGAAGTTGTGTCACAAATGTGCAGTAACCTTGAAGTACTGTAGACCTGCACTGGGCCTGAAGGAAACCAAACGGGTCCACGCCTGTGCACAGTGTGTGGGATTGTGTCGGAGCGCTGCTGTTCCAGTGCTCTGAATTCTCTCGCAGCTCTCCACGCTTCCCTCCCTCCCCCCCCCCCCAGGAGCCGTAGTGGCCTCGCCATCCCTGGCTGCGCGACAACACGTTGTCATTCCCCTGATTGTTCCCCAGCCCTGTGTGTTTTGTTCTGTCTGCGCTTCCTCCACCACCATTATTGTCTGTCTCGCAGTCTGCAGCCTTCCCTTGTTCTATTATTAAATACACTAATATTGTTGTTCTCTTCTTTTTTTCCCCCCTTCTTCCTACTTCTCCAATCATTTCACTCCTTTCTACCCTCGTATACCGGCTCATCTTACCTTTCGTCCATCCTCTATACCCTCACTCTGTCGCTCTTGTCTGTCTTCCCCTTCGCTCCCTCCTCCTCTGCAGGACGCCAGTCTCTGACCAGGCCCAAGTCCTTTGTGTCCACGCGGCTGCTGTCTCTGGAGGAGGCCCAGGCGCGCACACAGGCGCCGCTGCTCCTGCAGGGGGCTCCACTGCCCTTCCAGGGCCAGTTCCACACTGTGCTCGACTTCCCAGAGGACAGGTGAGTGTGCCGGCCCTGAAACCCACTCAGACCTGCTCGTCTCGTTTTGGACGTCTTGCCCATAGCCTCCAGGTCATAAAGTAGAATATATGACCTTATTATTGTCATTGCATAGCTGTACAATATGTAGTGAGTCTCCCTAAGCAGTGCATATAGTGGAGACAACACAACAAGTAGTCAACAAATGCATACAACGCTATGCACCCTTATCATTGTTAGAATCCACATTTGTTTCTTCTCCCTGCTGCAACATAGCTTGGGTGCACTCTGACTTCTAAAGCCTGAATACTTTGCTTAAAGGTCAGGTGTTTAGCAGAGAAGTGCTCTTGGGGTAAATAAAACATAGCTAAAGAAACCCTCTGGCCCTTCCTAAGCCTAGGCTTGTTTGTTTATAGTCGGGTTCCCATGCTCTGGGCGAGACCTGCTTAGGATGCCCCACCTGCACCTGGCATCAGTCGCCAGCCACACCTGACACACCTGATTAGACTTCTCTTATGCGTGTGGTGTACAGATGAAAGACAAACGCAATGTTGCTGCCTTCAAATTACCCAAATGGTGGCTTCCGATTTGTTCTGTGTATGCTGTATGTAACTTGTTGCTGTATGTAACTAGTAAAAAAAAGCCCTGCATATTGGCTGTGCATTGGGTGTATAATAGGGGTCACATGATCACTTTTAATCACAATAAACAAAAAGGTTATTTGGTGTGACTCATTCCTCTTCCCCTTCTCCCCTGGGCCCACTCCCACTCCACCATCTCACCCCAAGGAGGAAGAGGAGGATGAAGGTGCGCAAGGCGTCTGGAGGAAGCTGGAAGACATTCTTTGCCATCGGGAAACCTGGGCCAGGGCGACGCAAGCCCATGAGGATCAGCTCCCTGTTCCAGCCGGCCACCTCTCATGCAGGTATGAACATGTCGTTCATCTCAAGGTCAATGCTGCTGGCGAAAAGTCTCTCGACATAATATGACGTAAAAGAGACCAATTTTGTCTATGAAAGCCTACATAGACTCCGTGACATCTTGCAGATACAGTTGTTTTTTGTCGAGCAACACTTGTCACTTGAACTATAAATTCACCTTTATTCTTCTCTCACAGTAGTAACACTGGCCAATGCTCCTCATTGAAATTCAAGTTTTGTCACAATCAAGGACTGCTGTTTTAGAAGTACACTACCAGTCAAACGTTTTTCACACACCAACTTATTCATGTCATTTGAAAATAATTTAGGTGTCTTTAAAAGTGTGAAAAGTCATAAAGGTAAATGATGAAGAATATAAAATATGACATATAGGCTATATATTTATACAGAACTTTTGAGAGCAATACTGAAGACGATAGTCATGTTTGGTTTACCACACACAAGCTGCCTGTCTGTCTGTCTGTCTGTCTGTCTGTCTGTCTGACTGTGGCTGCTCTCTTTCCCAGGGTGCCGTGTGGATAGCGTGACGCTGCGCTCGGCCAAGAGTGAGGAGTCTCTGTCGTCCCAGCACAGTGGAGCAGGTAGGATGGCTTGCAGGCTAATGATGGCCGTACACCAACAACCTCACTGGACTGAATTGCATTAGCCTACTTCTTGGCCAACTTCAACTCCCCTCTGCTTCTTACTGACTGAAAGACTGGTCCGCTATGAGTTGATGTGATGGTGTTGGGGAGATTTTTCAGACTTTTTGCTGCCTCCTTGTGGTTCCTTTTCTTCCTTTTCTCTTTCCTTTCACCCTCTCTCCTTCTGTCCCTCCTCTCTCTCATGATATCTTTCTTTACCCCCCTGCTGGCCTCTACTGGAATTTTTGTGTAGTGTACATTTGAAGAATCTTACTTCAATTATTTGTTTCATTTGTGTCATTCTATTGGTTTGTTCTTATCTCTGATTATTCTGATTACTCTGATATTGTTTTATTATACCTTTTTTTACCATGATACAGCCATAGATGCTGATCTGCCATTCAACTGAACCACTACAATGGTTCTTGTTCTTCAAATTCAAATTCTTGAATTTCCCCTTGGGTATCAATGAAGTATCTATCTATCTATCTATCTATCTATCTATCTATCTATCTATCTATCTATCTATCTATCTATCACTACTGTTCCCCTGTCGCTGCTCGATCACCAACCGACACTGTGCTTCCCCCCCCTCGCCCCCCCTCTCCTTCCTGGTGCAGGTCCAGGCAAGCTGCAGCGTCTGCGTCGCCCCCGCTCCAGCAGCGACGGCCTCTCGCTGGCCGCCTCCATGGACCCCCAGCTGGTGCCCCAGCGGCCGCCCTCCCGCCTGCCCAGCAGCCGCTCCTACGACAGCCTGCTGCCCGAGGAGCGCCGACGCGCCGCCGCCGAGGAGGAGGCGCAGGAGGAGGACGAGGACGAGGAGGAGGACGAGGAGGAGGCCGTCTACATGCTGGCCGACTTCTCCCAGGACCCGGCCGCCTCCTGGATGGCGGAGGACGTCATCGACTTCAGCCCGACGTTCCTGGAGGACGGCGGGCCGGTGGGGCTGGGGGGCTCTGCGGCGGCGCCGGTGCCCGGGGGCAGGGAGTCGCCTCCGGCCGCCACGCCGCCGCCCTACCGCTGCCTCAGCCACCAGAGCCACGCGCACGCCGGCAGCCAGCGCTCCATCACCGAGGACCCGGACTCGGTGCTCAACCAGTCGGAGGCCGGCCCGCGCCGGAGCCTGATCCTGGCCGCCACCGCCCCTCAGGCGCAGGTGTACTGCCAGCACAGGCCCTCGGCCGCTGTCGCCGCCGGCCCCGCCCCCGGGCACGGAGAGTCCAGCGGGAGCCCCTCCCACAGCCAGACCCCCTCCGCTGCAGCACTCTCCGCGCCCCCTGCCCAGGCCCCTCAGGAGAGGCGCTCCTTCACCCGGAAGGTGGTGCACGCTCTCTCGCCCAAAGTCCCCAAGTCGCCCCCGCTGGACATCTCGGACCCCATCGCCATCAGCGTGCCTGCTAAGGTGAGGGTTAGAGTTATATTGTACATTTCATTACCTTGTAGTTCCAGAACATGTATTTCACAAGAAGTATCATTTGTATCAATTTAAGGTAGCTAAAGCAACAGCGAAGAGGAAGCTAAATATCTAAACACCATCAATCGCCAAGTTAACACTGATAATGACGACCAGTGTCGAAAAATTGGAAAGCAGAAGTTGTTTTTAACATCGCTCTAGTATTGTCAAGGTTAATTCCATGGAGAGGGCTAAAAGTAGTTGGGACTGTTAAAACAAGCCTGTTAAAAAACATACAATATAATAATATAACGTGAATGTTGTGGCTATTGCATAGTGGAGCACTCATTTATGAATGTTTAAGAATGGTCAACAACTCCGACAGACCTATGCCTTTACTGGTGTGTGTATTAACAGCTATCTACCCCACAGGTTCTGGAGATGATTGGCGGCCGAGCTGGCGAACTGCAGCCCGTGGCACAGGGAGGCGGGCCCTCCCAGCCCCCCCAGATGATCTCCATGCTGCTGCGGTCATGTGACTTCCAGCTGACGGAGAGCTGCCAGCAGGAGATCAGCAGCAAGCTGGGCCCGGAGGCCAAGATCAAGGGCCCCAGTGAGTACTCCAGCACAGGACACCAAAATAGAAAGCCCAATTTAACAGTGGCCTAGTACTGGCTCACACACATCAGATTAGGATCCGTTTCAGAAGTGGGTTGAGTGCCCGAGAAATTGCAGCGTCGAAATCGGGTTATGACGATTGACAAAATTATGTCATGACATAATCACAATGATGCGCATAAGATGTGTTTATTTGAGATGAATGCTTCAGTCCATAATAAAGAGCACGAAACAACTGAAGTATTACCACTGACAAGGTTACCAGTTTGGTTGAGGTTTCGTATGCATTTCCAGCACATCAGTCCACTCATTCATGTTATAGCAGGGATTCCCAAACTGTGGTACGTGTACCACCGGTGGTACACGAGATGAAAAAGGCAATGGCGGAGAGGTGTTTAAAATGAACTTTTAAAGTCGTTTTGAATTAATTCATGAATAAATAAATCATTTGGAATCAGGTCATAATGATATGGAAACATGAAATTAAAGGATATCTTTTATGAAAGCTACGTTTCCATTAAAAACGGATGGTGGGGGCACTCAAACCGAGAAGGTGGTACGCAGGGAAAAAAAGTTTGGGAACCGCTGTTAATAGCATCTAATTTTCACTTTCCTATTGTTTAGATATGAACTAATCCCAGAAGTAACCTGTGGTCTATTTTGTCTTCGTTTAGGCATCATGGGACCTACTGGCGTGCCTTTGCCCGCTCAGCAGCCCCCTCCACCCCCACCCAAAAACCCTGCGCGCCTCATGGCCCTCGCTCTGGCCGAGAGCGCCAACAAAGCCCTGCGCCAGGGCGCCTCGCCTCCCTACCGCCCCCCGCAGGCCAAAACGCAGGCCTCCGACGCCACTGACTTGCGCTTCCAAAGGTCGCTGTCTGCAGACGCGAGCGAGCTGCTCTCCTCCGACCCCAACCAGCTGTACTCCACCGTGAGGCCCCTCTCAGTGTGGATGGCCGAGGGAGACGACACGGCCGCGGCGGAGCCCACCGACAGGCCCGGTCAGGAGCAGGAGCCCAGGTCTCCCCCAGGACAGGTGTGGGAAACGTGTCCAAACTCTGTGTGAACAGCCGATCTACAAAACTATTTGTTTTTCTTTTTCTTTCTTGTTTTTTGTCATGTGTGTCATTCCACTGCACCTACCAGTTTCCCCAATACACTAAATATTGCTCATTTTTAAATGCAAATTGTGATCTTTGATGACCTTCACTATAGGCTAGCTAAAAAGCTACGAAAAGTAAACAAAGGAGGAGGTATTTGAAGGATAGTTAGAATATAGTAATTACTATATTATGATTAGGGAGAGGTATTTGAAAGATACTCATTTCTCAAAATCTGTGAAATATTGTGAACTCAGCTATTTGTGTCTGATTTTGGCCTCCCCGTTTGCTGCCCGGCTGATGCCTGTGTGTCGTGTTTTGTTTGACAGGACACAGGGACCCTCTCGTCCACTACCTCGGTGTCGGACTCGGGGGCGTCCAACTCGGAGCTGTCTGCTGGGAGCTCGTCTGGCGACGGCGACCAGACCCCCAGCCCCATCTACAAGAACCAGCAGCTCTCGCCCTCAGCCCAGGGCGGCCCTCCCTCCGCCAAGCACAGCCCTTCCGCCTCCTCCGACGCCCCGCCTCAGAGGAAGCCCCCGGCGTACTCGCGCCAGTTCTCCGCCCCGCACCTCCAGCAGCAGCAGCGGTCCCCCGGCGGTCTGTCCAAGCCCGCCGGTCAGCCTCCCAACCCGCCGCACTCCCAGCTCCTGCACTCGCGCTCCGAGAGCTCCCCACTGGCCCAGGTCCGTGCCTTCCAGCCCACCCGGCCCAAAGTGCCCCCCAAGCCCCTGGACCTGGCCCCGCAGCGGGCGCCGCTCTCCCGCGCCGACCGGCAGGACTACTCCCGCCGCTCCCTGGACGCGGGCCGCGTCCGGCGCATGATGAGCCAGCCGCAGGGCACCCCGCCGGGCCTGTCCCGCGCCTACTCCGAACGGGTGGCCGGCACCTCGGACCTGCTGGCTCGCTACCACGCGGCCAGAGCGGCCGGACTGCCCTTGCCACCTCCTCCACCGCTCCAGCAGCAGCAGCAGCAGCCCCCGCCCGCTTACATCCGCCCGGTGCCGTCCTCCTCCGACGACCCGGGCGTGGTGGAGAACTTCTACTACGAGATCGCGGCGCCCGAGCACCCGCAGGCGCCCCCGAGCTACGCGCGCCACAGCTACATGAACATGCGGCTGGACATGGAGGGCAACTACCGGCCGGCGCCCAACGACCCGGCGCTGAACCAGAGGCCGGTGTCCAGGGGGCACCACCACCACCACCACCACCACCCTCAGGCCCCCGGCGGCCCTGGCGGTCCCGGCGGACGGGTGCCGCAGCTGTGGTCGGCGGAAGCCACCCGGGCGTGGGCCGCCGCGCACTCCCACTCGTACTCCTTCTCCCACGGGCACTCGCACCAGCAGCAGCAGCAGCGGGCGGCGCTGGACGGGCACGGCCCGCGGGCGCAGCAGCAGCGACAGACCTCGTCCTCGGTCCGGCTCCCGCGCAACGAGCTGCACCCCATCCCACTGAGCCCCGCGGCCGCCGGGGTCCCGCTGTCCGTGCACCAGCGCGGCTCCGCGCGCTCCCAGCGTTCCCAGGCCTCGGCCGAGCTCGCCGCCGCCGCCGCCTCCTCGCAGCTGCACCCGTACTTCGAGAACGGCAAGGTGTGCTACCGCTACGTGGAGACCGCGAAAACGGACGAGCCGCCGGCATCGGCCTCGTCGCAGCACGCCACGGCCAAAGCGCCTCACCCGCAGACCACTCAGCCCTCCCCCACGCAGACGCCCAAGCCGCCTCCCTCCAAGGAGCACGCTCAGTCCCAGCCCGAGCCAGTTTACGTCAACTTCCCGTTCGCCAGTCCGCAGAACGCCGGAGCCGGCACCAAGGGCTGGCTGACCACCGACCTGGACGGCGACGCCTCTCAGGTGTCCGACCCTCTGGCCCCTCCTCCCGAGCCCCCGCCGGAGGAGCGTCAGGAGTCGCCGCACCACGCCCCTCCGCAGGACGGCCCCCCGCACGACGCGGAGAGCCCCTGCCACGGCGGTTTGGCGCTGGAGTCCCGCTCGCTGGACATTCCGCAGTCCACCCCGTCGGAACTGGCGGCTGCCGCCCACTTCCGGAGCCGCTCGGACCCGCAGAACTCCGGCGCCGAGAAAAGCCAGGGTCCGAGCCAGTGCCTGAGCGGCAAGGAGATCGCCTCGCTGCTGATCGAGAAGCTGGCCGAGGAGGAGAGCGAAGCGGGCACGTGCACGGTGGCGTCGTCCTCGACCTCGTCGTCTCCCCGCGTCGAGCACCCGCCCAACCCGTACGCCGGTCAGCAGCAGGCCCAGCTGCAGCATCAGCAGCCCCCACCGGCCTACAACGTCTACACCCCGGCGCCGACCCGCCACAGCTCGCTCCGGGACCCGTCGGCGGCCTTCCACCGCCAGGACCCCTTGCGCAGGTCCTCCGGCGGCCAGTACCGGCAGGCCTTCGACGTCATGCCGTCGGGCGACCAGGTCCTGAAGTACTACCGCAGCCAGGACTTCATGCCCGGCTCCCAGGGTGAGTCCCTGGCCTCCAACCCCTACCCCCCACGGACTCACTATCCGGACGCGGCCTACCAACACCGCGGGCCCCAGGACCTGCGCCCTCCCTACCCAGGCTCCCCTCACGCCGCCACCCCGCCCTCCGCAGCCTTCTCCAACCTGGCCCTGGGCACTCCACGAGGGTACGCCAACCAACCCGGAGGCTTCCAGTACAGCCAGTATCCGGTCCAGCCCAGCCCGCAATACCCCCCGCGGCGGGATGTGGTGCTGGACCCGTCGCTCCGACCCCCTCCGACCTATCGCAACCAGAGGGGACTGGCCAGACAGGGCAGCCTGCCGGGACCCAACTGGACCATCCACACCGAGGGCCAAACAAGGAGCTACTGCTGAAGAGCAGTGAGGCTCACGAAAGCACACAAGCCACCAGGGGCCACAAGGGGGCAGCAGAGGCCCATGGCAGGAGCTTCTCTTCCGTATCAAGACAAGAGCGAGACAGGTGTTCCAGGGGTAAAGGGAGCAGCTTTAGACAACGCATCTATGCCTACAGCACTACAGGGACTTGTCAGTGTTTGATTGTTTCAGGACTTGAGGACGTTATAAGAAAGGCTTTACACGCATATCTACCGAGATGTGACATCTTACAAGATCTTCTCCTTCAGGAGGAGCGGCATCATTTCATGAGGGTCCCCGTCCGTCCAGTCTCACCCTGTAACAACCCACCCCCCCCCACCCCCTTGCGCCTCTTTAATGTCGGATACCCCACACCCCACATTACCCTCCTGACCCCTCTCACTTGATCGGACCAATGAGAATGCAGATATGGCATGAAGGAGGAGGACAGATCAAAGAAAAGAACCGTTAAGTGGCTTAGATTTGAAAACATTCCAGAACAGACTGTGCTTGCCCAGTAGGGGGCGTAGGAGAGGCGTGTAGCTGCTATGCTTTTTAGTGGAGTATCAGGTATTCCTGCACACCTAGGTTTTGTTGACTATATTTTTCAGGTGTAGGTCTCATTGGTTTTCGGTTAGCCTACTGTATCTCTCGCACACAATAGCACAGTGGAAATTGTACAGGGAAGTAAGTTTAGTATTTTATTTTCCTCGAGAAACCTGAAAAAATATTCTTTCAAAAGCTGCTGGTAATTTTAATGGACTTTCAAGGCTTTTTTAAAACTCTTTCTTCATGTGAATATTCGGCTGTGACATGTTTTCGGTAGTTTTGTTAATTGCTTTTTACATTTTTAATTTATTTTAAGTTTTTCCATTGTGAAGTCATGTAATATAGTTTTCTGCTCTTTTTTTTTGGAAGAATGTGAATAAGTAGAGTTAGTTTGTCTTCATCCCTGAACAGTATGTAAGTGTGGGAGTGTATGCACGCACTACTAGGCGTGCTTGTGTGTGTGTGTGTATGTATGTATGTACTGTATGTGTGTCCTAACAGCTTTATCTGCCTCGGTAAGCTACAAAAAGCACATTGTTAGGAAATGTTGCTAAAGAAAAACACTGCCTTGTGTTAAAGAAGGTGATCAGTCTAAGGAGCACTCATGTTCCCCTCATGGTTCAACCAGTGTGTGTGTGTGTGTGTGTGTGTGTGTGTGTGTGTGTGTTTGTATGTCGAAGTGTGCGTGTGTTTGGGAAATGTTTCCTGATGTCGTGATCTAAATCTACACATCCTTCAAGGATGTCTTCTTTTTTCTTCTCTTGAACAGCCCCTAATAATAATCAGTTTCGCAATCCAGAACGATCCCCAATGCATTGTGGTCTGTAATCAGCATGAATGTTTATTGATCGATGGATAGTTCGTTTTTTTTTTTTTTTTAATTCTTTATAATTCATTTGGAGTACAGTGTTTCTCCTCGGTCTGTGCATGAGAGTGTAAGTGGAGGATCTTATTTTTTTATTTTTCTTCAATGGTACTGGTAAAAAGGTAGAGTTTTTTTTTTTTGAGTAGCGTATAGCTATTTCATCCAAACAGATCGCTTGATCTCTATATGTAAGTGGTAAACAATAAGCAAGAAATGCCTGATGAATGAGTGGGCGTCATAGAGGGACTCTGTCCTTGAGTGAGACGTACAGTATAAAGTTTTGAGGTCCAGAGTCACTGCACATGCATTTTGTGCTTCCTTCCGTTTTGTCCCTCGCTATTTCCATCCAACAGGTTAATACGTTAGTCTAAAAGATGAGCTTTGCCACACATATTTGAACAGTTAAAGTTAAAGTGATTTCTGCAGAGTGCTTAGCACTTCTACCATACCAGTAATATCCCTGTTATTTAGTTCCCTCCAAACAGCACTGGAAAATGAAGGGGCTGCATGGTGGTTTTTGGTTGGGCGCAGAGGGAAAAAAAATGATAAGAATGAGGAAAGGAAATGCATAAAATTTGTATCGGGTGTTATTGAATGATGGCTAGATGTGGTAGCTTTTTTTTACCACCCAGCAAGTCGTTCAGTGCTTTTGGTGCCTTTCTGGTGGAACAATCAGTGATCTGGAAACTGAACCGTAAAAAAAAACAAAAAAAAACAAAGATGTAGAGGCGTGGCTGTTATCTCATCTACAGCCTGTGAAAACACAAACGAGTGAGAGCAGCTATATCTGGTCCCAGCACCAGATAGCCCATGCCCTCGACTACAGCACAACTGTTGTCTCTCAGAACCCCTGTAGACGGAGGACAACGTTGCACACTTTTTTTGTACAATGTAACTTAACACCCCCCACCCCCCACCCACAGTGGTCTTTGACTTGGGCTATTTGCTGTGATGGTCTGAAAGGTACACGGTAGAGCATGTATGGTATCTTAACATATTTTCGTGGTACAAAGTGAGCCTTGGTGTGTGTGTGTGTGTGTGTGTGTGTGTGTTTGAGAGAGAGAGAGACTGCTCCCTCTTTTGGACTCATATCTATGCAGTGAACAGTGAAGTACATTGAAAGGTTCTTTGAAGTTAGAAACATCCTCCTTTAAAATGGCTATACTACCTGTGTGTGTGTGTGTGTGTGTGAGTGAGAGAAAGAGAGAGAGTGTGTGTGTGTGTGTGTATGTGTGTGTGTGTGTGTGTGTGTTTCTGTCAGTGTGTATGTGTTGGTACACGAATGCACTGTAACCTGAACTTTCAGTCCAATGTTCTCCCTTCAGCCTTATAGCACTTTGCAAAAAAGGCAGTTCATCTTATTTTGTAATATTTTCCAATGTGTGAATAAAACGTTGATGGACACATCGATGACACAACCTTGTCATTGTCCCTTTTATTCTTTTCTTTTCAGTCTACTGCTTTAACTGACTAACTATGACCTGACATGAAGTTTATAGTTCAGTCTGTGATGAAATCCAGTTTATCAGCTGAAATCAGCCGAAATCCTTTTCTTCTATTCTTGGCAGACATGCTGCAAATTCCTCTATCCCATAATGCGGACACTTAACTTTTTCCTCTATTGTTTGCTGTAATTCGAGTGGATTGAATTTTATTCAACACCCAACCGATACCAAGTCGGTTAACCTGTTTGTCCAGTTCCAGCTGCCTGATCAGTGTACACCCAAAAGAAGTGGAAACAAACATCATCCTGGTTTCCACAAGTCAGGATATTGTTCCCATGGTGTGTCTGCTTGTCGCACAAGGTGTGTAGCAATAGAGCCATGCGCTGGGTGTGTCGCAGGAAACGAAGACTATTATTACAGCATTCAAGTCATGAACACACGCAGTCAAGATATTTTCAGAGATGTGCTTTTATTTATACAAATACAGTATATTAACTCATTTAATAATTGAATTGTGTTGTCTAAAAGATTGTTAAAATTGAGAGCAAAATGTAATAGATATAAATTATAACAGATAAAGCCCCTCTGAAATCAAGGTATTCAAAAATTGTTACCATCTGGCAAGTTGGTTCTTTTTTTTTTCAAAAGAAATGTCAAATACAATTTAAAAACAAACATAAAAGGCTACTGCCAGACAATACCATAACAAGAGATATACAGATGAAGATATGTGTTCTTTACGTAGTCTGAGGGTATATGAAACGCCATCTGATGTGCTGTGGTTGCAGAAGAAATCCCTTTTCTTCAAATCTTTAGGTAGTACCCCATGGTCAGCAGCATTAACCAGAACTAAAATAGACAAAACACTGTTAGTGTTAGATTCACAGAGATTATATTCTGTGTTCGAATTAGGAATGTCACCCAATACATGAAAGTATCTTTTTAGAATAACAGTTAGGGGGGAAAAAACATGAAAATAAGTAATTCAGTTTGGTCATGCAAAGATGTGACTTGATTGCCAGTGGTGATGCCATTAGTTATCTTTCCTCAGGACACTTCTTCCCTAACTGAAATCTCCACACAGGTGACATATCACCTTTACTGTATACAAAGTACCTAATGTAAATGTAAAACCTAGTATAGCATCTCTACTGTGAATTAGATTAAAACTGATCTGATCTGATCTTTTTTTTTCATATGGAAAGGGAAACAATTAACAAGTCAAGAAAACTCACCATGAACATTAGGACCGAGAAGCCGTACCAGCTCACAGCCCACGTGTAGCGACTAAACACTGACTCAATGTGATCAAAACAGCCCTGGGGAATAAACGGTCCTTTCATTTACCTCAGCAATCAACAGAGAACATTACTCCTACTCCACATTAATAAAACACAGACCAGCAAAAACATATTGAAAATAGTAGGGATGACTGTCAGATATTTACAGATTGGTTCATTAAACTGAGGGTGCTTTCACACCAACAGCAGTTGGTGCGCACCAAACGATCCGTTCGAACCAAAAGCTCTTAGTTCGGTTCGTTTTCGTTGGTGTGAAAGCATCAGCCGCATTAAATCAAGCAGACCGAGACCGCCAACAAGAAGCACCAAATGGCAGACTCTGGTGCGGTCCCTCTGGTGAGAACGCAAACTGGGGTCCAAACCATAGACTGTAGGTCAAAATAGTGAGTCAAAATTGGCGCTTATTTCTACAGGAAGATAAATATTGATGAAACGTCAATCGGGCCAATTTTTGGTTTGTTTGCTGGTGTGAAAGCGGACCTCACTGAGTCTATGCTACATACTGTAATAACAATTTCATTGCCTGATGCATACCAAATAATCGAACTAGTGGTGTGAAAGCGGCCAGAGATGCAACACATTGATATTTCAATAGCTGATAACAGAACCACTGTATTTTTTATGGCAATGACAATATAGTCAGGTAGCTGTTGAATGTTCAAAGAACACAGTCACAATCAGTCACAGTTTCTGACTTGAACATTCCATGTGTGTCCAACAGGGATTCAAAGTTGTCATGTATGAATTAGCAATACTAACTTATTATCATAACTAACTGTCTTATTTATTGAAACTACACCTATTCTGTTGCACTGTGATTTACCTGTGTGAAATGTGACGCACTGTGATCTACCAGTGTGAAATGTGAGTTCATCTTCATATGCCTGGGTAAAATGTGATGCAGATGCCCACCTTGGTGAAGAGGGTGTCGGCCAGCCCTGCCTTGCAGCCCTCCACGTCTGCCACCTCAAAGTTGCTGAGTCTCTTGCAGCACTGCTGGGGCCATGGGTACGTCGTGCCGTATGTCATCCTGAATGTGGAATTATACTCTATCCAATCCTGTGGATCGTCTGCGCCACAGCATTCAACCTGAAGACAGGGGAAGATGTAGGAGGACAACATTTAGAGTTCATCGCCTCTGCAGCACCTGTGTTGCAGCGGTTAAACAAGCAGTAGGAGAACATTCAGACAGCCATCATCATCTGATGATGTCATGGTGCGTTCATCAAAAAGCAGACTGCACACTGCGTCAGATGTTCCCAGAAACTTTCCATATGCAACGTAGCTGTACCTAGCTGTAACGACCATTTAATGGTGGTCACTGAAGACTCTTAGCTGACATATGACCCGGGGTCCTTCACTGCAGTGCACTCAGTTGACTCATTTCTCCTGACAAGTTGAGATTGCCCTGATTCTATGTTTCCCACACACCACTCCGGTAAACCGGTTCTTTTACTGACATCCAACAAGAAGACATGTTGTGTCAAGTCAGCACAGAAATAGACACATGGTACTGTAGTGGCTCGAAAGGGCGTCGGTGCAGGGTGTGGGCATGACATCCATGACAAAATCACATCAAAATTAAGAGGTTTCAGTCAACAGTTAAAATTGAATGTGACATGTGACTGCTCACCTCACGCATCACCCTGTTCCAGGTCACTGTAATCTGCTGTCCTGCAAAACTGTCATCAGCGTAATATTTCAGCATCTGTTTCTTCACTAGGTTGCTGTTACCCACCAGCTAGAATCAAATGGAAGAAATGAAAACATCAAATCAGGTGGCCTGATACATCTAGCCTACTTCTAAAGACCCCCGCACACACACCTCCAGATACTCACATAGTCTCTGTTGGTAGCTGCTGTGATGCAGGATGCACATTCAAAGATGAAGATTATAAACATCAATATCAGGTACTGTGAAACAAAGAGAATTGATCACTGAGGTTATTCAAAAGATGGTTACAATATATAGTTGACATATCTATCAGCCCTAATTTGAATGGGCAAGGTGCAACATCTTGCAGAAAAACTGCTTGTTGACAGACTTTGCAGCATAGTCTCACACTTGCCACACATCTCATTCATCTCTACTTTAATGCTCTTACCAGCAGGATGAGTAGACGACTGCTCTTCCAAATGGCCAAGATGCCGAAGACAGCAGTGCAGAAGAAAGCGAAGCCAGTGAAAATAGCTATCCATGCCCCGGCAAAGATATCGTCCTTTCCAGAGACCCCTGATATGGGATACAACTCATATCCATCCACCGCCACCCAAATGGCCAGAGCAAAAAGAGCCAGGCTTGCTGCCTGTTGGGGAAAATGCAATTGATTGATAACAGCAACTCAGCCAGAATAAGAGATGAAATACAAATACAATTGCATACATATAGGTACTTTTGCTAAAGCTAACTGCAATAAGTGTAAAAACTGCAGTTTTGCAAGTATCATTTTGCAGTTCATGCAACAAATGCAATATTGTAGACACTGCATTACACAACACAGAATAGTGAACGTTACTGTTTTTTAATGTAGAAATACAACATTTTGGACAGGAAAACTCTATTATAGTACATTGTACTTCGGAAAAACTACAGAATACCTGCCGTTTTTGTACCATTAATTTTGTAAGGGTAGGAGAAACATCAAGGTGTCATGCAAGGACACTTACTGCTCCAAAAGCATTTAGAAGAATGAGAAAGATCTTGAAACAAGTGTTTCCTCCATCAGCCATGGTGAAAACGTGTGAACCTCAACTCCTCCTGCTGTCTATGGACAAAGTAGGCTAAAGGCAAGGACATTATTTGATATAGCCTAGCATTAGCAGACCATAAGTATCAATATTGTGTAAAACAATCCAGACCCACAGTCGCCGTGTGCTCACACACCGTGTGAGAAACCAACCCAGCGGTCTAACACGTCTAAACAGTTCTTATTATTAACCAAAGCTGTGAACAAATGTCGTAAAACAAACATTTATTTAGTCTGTGTACTAACCCCACAAGATAAGAAAGTTATTAACGGAATTCAACAAAGTCCTCACCTGCGCGCAGCTCCCAGGGACCGCACCTGTCGATCCCGTTACACTCACTTCTTGCAAAGACTTGCTCCAGTGGAGTGAAGTTGTGGTGACGTCAGTGTCTCATCCTTTCAGTTACAGAATATCCTCCTAGGGTTAGTCCTAGGCTAATGTCATGTGATAAGACGTCAGTTTGGATCCTCACGACAACCACGCGGTATAGTCTGATATCAATCATGGAGCAAACATCAGTTTGCGAGTGTGGTGTATTCTATAGGCGATGGAATAAGTTGCCCTATGCCTAGGACCTTGGGGTCATATAGGGCCTAATCATGACATCTGCTGGACGGTTTTGGTTTTGTTGGTATTTTTGTTACAATGGTATGTAAACCATTGTAACCGGAAAGTATTCAAAGTCAAACCCCTTCTACATTGTGTTATGTTTCAGACTCATCTTCAATTAATTTTTCTCATCAATCACTCAATATTCCAACATTCTGTTTTGTAAATTTGTAAAAAAGAAATAAATAATTGGTTGACATCAGTGCAACTCTGTGCCTGGCTTCTTCCACACACAGTGTTGGGAATTGTGGCCAAATAGTTCAGTCTTTGTTTCATCACACCAGATGATTTTACTTGTCATGGTCTGAGAGTCGTTCAGGTGCTTTTTTTTAGCAAACTCCTGGTTGAGAGCTGCACTGATGTTAGTTCTTCTTTACGCTTATCTCTCATCCTCTCAAAGGAAGTCTGGATCTCATTCATAGAGAACATTGGGTCCTTGGTTACCTGCCTGTCCAAGACCCTTCGTCCCGGATTACTCAGTTTGGCTGAGCGGCCAGATCTAGCAAGACTGTTGGTTGTTCCCAGAGCCATACAGATACATGTATCTACTGTATATGGCTCTGGTGACTGGTTGTTCCAAACTTTTCCATTTGAGAATGATGGAGGCTTCCGTGCTCTTGTGCACTTTCAATGCTGCAGATTTTTTTGTATCCTTCCCCAGATCTGGGTCTCTCTAGCTCATGGTCATACTTACTGTAACATATCTAAAACCCACTTAACAATGGATTTCCCCTTTAAATGCTTTTACACCTCAGTATTGCCACTTACTCATGCTGTTTGGTTAACACAGCTGATGTTGACACAGGTGACTCACTTGGCAAACAAACCTGATCCTTGACTAAGTACAATACAGGACATGATAATTATAATTTCAGTTCAGTCGGTCTGACACAATAGCACACTTTGGACTTTGGAAGTTACTGAAAGGATCATTTGGTTGATGTGAGTATTTTGCCTTACCCTTTAAAAAGTAATGTATAGAAACCATTGTTGTGTGACCAACATTAAAGCCTGTCCACTATAATGCAGTAGACTTCATGTTTACAGCATAGTATTGGTCCTCTCCTGTAATACATTTTATCATATTTGAGTCTCTGGGAAGGCAAAACATACCATAGACACAGTAGAATACAGTACGGTTTTTTATGTGTCCAATATGGAATTTCATACATATGAGTGGCAAATAATTCCTCCAAAACTGGAGTTTTGATACTCTAATCTTGAAATGCAGTTATTTTTTGTAAAGGAAAATACCACAGACATAAGGTTATTTTGTTGTTTTCATGGATTCACACAGAATGCACTAGCCATTTCATGAAGGCCTATCTTTAATAATAAATAATACTAACACTATAATAAATAATACTATGATATTATATTATATATAATATAATATTATTTTGTATAGCGCTATGCAGGGCAAACTGAGTGAGGAGCACACTAAGCATGTGCTTGGAGCATGGAGAACAGCTCCGCCGGTGGCTGAACTGCAGGACCAGCTGCTCGCAGTACTGGAGCTGTACGAGCACTTCCCACTGGACGTCGCCATCACTGGAGGCACACCTGAGGCCAACGCACGCCTAGCCAGAGTTGTCTGTGGACTACAGGACCAAGAGCACTGCCTCTTAGATGAGGAGGAGGAGGAGGGAGAGGACGAAGAGGAAGACGAAAGTGATGAGGGAGAGGAAGAGCTAGAACAGAGTGAGATGTCCGATGTAGACACAGGAAGTAAAGAAATGAGCAAGAATGTGTGGAGAACAGAGAATGGCCTCCCAGTGTTGTCTTATCCTTATATCCCAAATGTCCGCATATGGATCTTAAACGGGCCCTCTGCACCATACTCTGGCAGCCCACCCAGTGCTGGCTCACTCTTTGACCTGCTGGTGGTCCTCACCTCAGAGCTGCACCCGGAGGACCACATGGTGTCTCTCATGGAGCTGCGTGAGAGGGACCAGCCGCTGTACCTAGTTAAAGCAGAGGCGGACACGGACCTGGTCCACGAGGAGCTTAAAGGGCCGTGCAAGACCTGTGCTTGGGAGCGCATGAGAGAGCGCAAATTAGAACTGCAGCGCAGGAGGAAAGAAAGAGAGGCAACAGGGACAGGGGTCAGCCAAGACCCTGACAGGCTAGTGGGCATGACGGAGATCGGTGGTCTTCTCCTCTCCGCTCTTCCAGACATGAGGAAGCAGGCTTTTTGTCAGTTTATACTAGATGCTTCCAAAGAACTCAGAGCGCCAAAAAATCTGAGAAATAATGCTAAGTAAGTATTTCTGCTAAAACTGAAATACTTTTGACATACTTGTGATGTTTGTACCTTATGGATAGATGGGAATTTTGATAGACTTACACCATTTATCACTCTCATTCCTTAGGTCTACAATCTCCCCTGCCCTTGATACTGGGAAGGTAAAGAAGGAGGAAATAGAACAGATCTCTGCATTTCTGTCGTCCAAGGCTCTGACCAACCATCCCGCCAGGCTTCTGAGTATCCTGAACGCCATGGAGGACTTCCGTCTGGATGTGGGAGTCCTGGGCGCCACCGGCTGTGGCAGCTCCAGCTTCATCAATGCCCTCCTAGGGCTGAAGAACGGAGAAGAGGGAGCAGCACCAACAGGTGTCACTGAAACCACCCTCGAGCCTGTGGCATACCAGTACCCAGAATTCCTCAACGTGGTCCTCTGGGACCTCCCAGGGATGGGGAGGGTTGGTGGGCTCAACTCCCCCTTTCTTCAGAAGTCCAGTGAGGCGGATCCCCTGACCACTGTGCTGCGCCCCTCCTGTGACGTTTACATCCTTCTGTCTCCAGTCCGACTCAGCATGGACTGTGTGAGCTTACTGCACCATATCTTAGCCACAGGTACGCAGTGCTACCTGGTCCTGTCCAAGGCTGATCAGGTTGATGAGGAGAGAGTTAGTGAAGTGAAGAGGTGGAGTGAGGAGGTTTTGTCAACGTTGGGATACCAGCTGGTGGTTTATGCCGTCTGTGCACTGCAGCCAGAGAGGATGGACTTTCATGAACTGACAGAGACACTGCAGCTCTCCATATCCTGTCACAAGAGGAAGGCCATGGCCCAGCATGTTGCAAAATTATTAGAGCAGGAAATCTTTAAGAAAAAAACAGAGCTTTGTAAAACAATGTAATAATTTATATTTATTCCAAATTGCAATGCCATGTCGAGTTTTATTTAAAAGAATGTTTTGTTTCTCCTTTCAAGTATCTTCCTCCTCATTTTGGTGTTTCAGTTGCACTACATTAATATTCTAAATAAATGCTTTTGATAACATGATGAGAAGTAGCCTTCTTATAACACTGACTGAAATGCTCCCTACCTCTGTTGATTTAAAATGCTGGCAAAGTAAACACATGTCCTTATGTCCACATCTTTGGAGAACCGCACCCCAAAAAAGAAATAGGCCTCAGAAACCATGTCTTTTAGAAACACATTTTAGAATATATTTGTTGGCACCACAAGTAGGCTACTGACAACATATAGGCATGTATGTAGTCAATGTATGATGTAAAATAGGTCTACAGCAGCAGCAGGGCAGGCTGTGACAGCACTGGCAGTTTACGCTGCCTTTCCTCACCCAGCTCACTAGATGGCACTGCAAACATATAATACTTGTACATTCATCTCATCCTAGTAATAGAAGAAGAGTTCAACATTGAACTGACTCAACCGGACTCAACCCATCCATGTTCAGGTGTCAAAATATTGTTAAATGAAGTATTTTAAGTGCTTCTTCCTAACGTTATCTGATCTGAAGGTAAGAGCTCGACAAATTGTAATGACTAGCCAACTGGTAAACACACTCCTGACAAACAACTTCATGGCTCCGCTTTGCGACTTGTGTAACTGTTATGTATCTGTTAACGTTACGAAACGTGTGTAAAAGGTTAGCGAGAAATGCATTTAAATTGGTCCTCCTCTGTTATGTTGATGCTAGCGAATATGTTATTGAACGCGATTGTCAAGTCGACAGTAGTTGACATTCAAGCAGAAGAGAAGAGAGTGGACTTTCCAATGTAACGTTTGTTTATGTCACTTTATCTTCTCTGGCATAATTGGACAATTGGTGACATTAAGGCATGAAAGCAAAGCAAATCATCGCCCATTGCACAAAAACAGTGTAGCCTACGTTTTTTTTGTTTTGTTTTGTTTTTAACCTGAAGCCCATGCCTTTGACGAATGTCAAGATGCCTCCAACTACTGACTTCTGTCGTTGCTCTTGCGAGTGTCTGTCGGCGATAACAGAGACGGTTTATCACCTTATCAAATTCGGCACTGTAGCTACCCCTAGTATGCCTCCACCCGCCTCCTTGGTGAGAAGATGTTGAGAATTTGTATTCCCACTAAGTTACCTAACCACGTTTTTTTGTATTGAATAGTTTATGACCTCTGTGTGTTCCCTACTTACCAGGAAATAATATTGTTTGGATTTCACTCGACAACGACTTGATCTGTTTTTTGAAGGCCTGCTAGCATTGTCAATAGAGCTGGTGAGGCTTTCCTTGAAGGCACTTGTTGTTATGTCTTATAATGTAGTAGTCTCATGAATTGTTCCTCTCTGTGAAGTGAACAAAAAAAAATAATTTGGCAGACGTCTGTCTATGGGAACTTGATAGAACCAAACCACAGAATTGATGACTCATGGTGTTACTACTGTAGTTGAATAGAAATGCATGGAAGATGAGACAAGTCAGCTGAACAAACATTAGCATTTCTCTGTGTGTGTTTTATGACTTTGTGGAACCAGTTGAAATGCTTATCAGTGCAATGTTACACTTGCCACTCATGATCCTAAATGTCTCCATCGATTGTTTTCACTCAGGTGTGGGAGTCAGGCTTGAATGCAGAAGACAGTTGCTGTCCTAGGGGGAGGGATAGGGGGCCTGTCTGCCTGCTATCACCTCAGTAAGAGTCCCCAGGTCTCCAAGGTTAGCCACACACACACACACACACACACACACACACACACACACACTCTCTCACTCTGTCCTTTGGCTCAGTTTTGTTTTTTTCTTTCTATCTGTAACTTACTTTATTTCCTGTCTTTCACAGTAGGCCTATATTTTATCCTTGTTCACTTTCGTTCTGTCTGCCCTTATCTACGTACTTATTTTGGAACCAATAGAATCCTATAGGATTGACAACCCAATCAGATTTTGGAGCCAAAATCCTATAGGATTCCTAAATCCTAAATCCTAGGGTTGTTGCTATTGGAATCCTATAGGATTTTATCAGGGTGTCTGACCACTGCTCTGTGTGTAGGTTGTGGTGTTGGAGGGCAGTGAGCGTTGCGGAGGCTGGCTAAGCTCCACGCGCAGAGAGGATGGGGCAGTGTTTGAGCAGGGGCCGCGAGGGGTCCGCCCTGCAGGAGCAGTGGGGAAGAACACACTCAACATGGTACTGTACTGTTGGTGCGCATTTGTTTGTGTGTGTGTGTGTGTGTGTGTGTGAGAGAGAGAGAATGAGTGTGTGAGAGTGAGAGAGAGATGCCTGCCAAACTGCCGTCATTGCGCACTAGTCTTACCCATGATATATTAAAGGGAAGGATTGAAACATCCATTAAACATCCGTTACATCCATGTATAACACCACTGATATGTGTTTCCATTGATGATCATTCTGCAAACCACAACTGGTGATTCTGTCATGAGTGTTCTGTGCTTCTGTGCAAACTGAAGCTTCTAAAAGCTCTTCAGACTTATTCATTCTTCATAAACTTTTAATTACCACCCTCATCACTCACCATGTCTCTGATGATCATGCCATTTTGAAAGATATTTCCAGGCCAAAACATGACATTTCTCTAAAGAAGAAAATAAAAGAAAATAAATGCTAAGAAGAAATGGGAGGCTATATTCAGTGGTATGTGACTGTAACCGTGGGACTCTGTGTTTCTGCCTCGCAGGTGTCTGAGCTGGGACTAGAGAGCGAAGTGCTTCCTGTCACTTACGATCATGTGGCCTCCAAAAACCGCTACCTCTACGTTGGGGGACAGCTCCACAAGATGCCGACTAGTCTGGGGTGAGAAGCGCGTCGGAGCGGAGCTGGTGAATAATTCCAGTCCCTGAGCGCCGCAGGATTGGTCTTGTCTGCCCGTATAATTTATGCGCCACAGGACGTCTCTGCGAGAGTGGCAATAAGTTACATCTCTGTTGCTGTCTCACTTGTTCTTCTTCTCTTTCTTTGTCTTTTTTTACCTTATCTACCTTCTCTCTACTTCTTCTCTCTCTCTCTCTCTGCTCTTTCTCTTTCACTTCTGTATTTCCACTGCCTTTCCCACATTTCCTGTTGCTGTCCATGGCTGTCAACCCGTTCCCATTACATCAATCCCTCATCTCTCCTTCTGATTTTTGCTTATCTCTCTCTCCTGCAGTGGAGCGGTGCAGACAGTTCCTCCTTTTTCTCGGCCCTTACTGCTAAGTGTGTTGAAGGAGGTCCTGATTAAGAGGAGCAAGGAGGATGACGAGTCCGTACATGCCTTCGTCTCCAGAAGACTAGGATCTGAGGTGACCCTTCCTTGTTTACGCTCTCCCCCCCGCCCTTTCACTTTCATCCCATCTCTAACTATTGACCTTCTTTGCCTCTTCCTGTCTTTAAATCTCAAACTCCTTACTTCCTTTACATGCACAAAGGAATATAGCAGCCAGTTGTGTGTGTGTTAACTCTTGAGTGTGGCTCCATTATGTGTTTTCTCCTCTCTGTGCAGCTAGCGGACATCGCCATTGACAGTCTGTGCCGAGGCGTGTTTGCTGGCGACTGCAGGACCCTGAGCGTGCGCTCCTGCTTCCCCCCTCTCTACAATGCCGAGAAGGCCAGAGGCTCCATCGTGCTGGGCATGGTGTTCGGCTCCGGTGAGAAGAGTGCGGCTGGGCTGGGGAGGGTGGAGGAGGCACTGGCTGGTAGTGGTGGTGCTCTGTGAAAAGGATAGCTAGCTTGGAGATACCAGGATGAGCAAAAAAGCATAAGTCTCAAGGGTTGTTAACAGTCACACCAACTCTATGATAACTGTAATGACGGCGGCAATCACTCATATAAATTCCTAGATTCATTTCACATATAAACTATAACAATAAAGACATGAAGAACATCATCATCCGGCATCACTTTCAGAGCTATTTTGATAATGATAGAAAGCTGACAGACAATTAGAATCCATCACATTTTAGACATCACATTCATCAACATGAGAAGAAGAGATTTTTCTTATCGTTGGTCAGTGGGGATGTGAACGGCTCAACAGTCTATCATGTCTCCATGTAAATCTCTCTGGTAGGGTCGGTGGTGCTTTGTGAGACCGGTGGTGCTGTATTGAAATGTGGATGAGAATTACCTCTTCTTTTCAAAGCTGCCGCACCACAGCATGATGCCATTAACAAATCTGAGATCTGTCCTAGGAGCTCTCCCAACAGTGACCCCATCCGACCTGGCGACGCGGTCCGTCAAGGAGTCGTGGGCTCAGTGGTCCTTGCGCAGAGGTATGCAGATGCTTCCGGAAGCTCTTGAAGATTCCTTCAAGAGGAAAGGCAATGTGGAATTGCACAGGCACGCCTCGGTGAAGACACTGAATGCTACTGGCACTGGCTGGGAGGTGAGGGGCCACAGGAACAGCATGACTGTCTGTACACTGATTCAGGTTACACAGCATCCCACTAGTGCTGTCTTGGCACAAAGCATCATTAGGACTGAACTTTAGTTAAAGGTCACATATTTTACCCTTTGTATTCTGGTTCCTTTACAAACCTATGTTGATAACAGATCCCTGAGCTTGCATGATAAAAGCAAACTTTCACACTTCCATTATTCAGCTGTGAGATTTGGTCTAGAGATAGTTGAAATTTATTCAACAAGCTTCCCTTCATGACGTCATATAGAGAAAAGTTCTGAATGGATCATTCTCGTCTCACTGTTGTTTCTAGATAAAGGCAGACTGTATTTTGGTGTTTTTGCATTGAGTAGCTATCAAATGTCCAAATCAATATGTAAAAGCATTGACAAAGTGACTTTTTCATGATACCTTTCGTGTGACCTTTGTACTTAGACTTCAGCTGCCATATCTGCTTAATATGTCGTCTGTGTTTCAGATTAAGCTTGAAGATGGAGGCACTGTGAAGGCAGACCATGTCATTTCAGCATTGCCGGCAAATTGTAAGCTTTACTCTAATTAAAAAATGTTCTTCAACGTGTCCTGAAAGAGCGTAGATAGAATTTTAATAAATCTTAAATCCTCAATTCATCAATAAAGTCTTGTTATTAAACATTGCCCCTCCACCCTTCCCTTGATGAAACACAGCCCTGGCCTCGATACTGCCCCCTGCTGCTCAACCCCTCTCACAACAGCTTCAAGAGATCTCCTCGGTGACGGTGGCCGTGGTGAATCTGGAGTATGAGGGTTCCGTCTTGCCAGTTACGGTGAGGTTTGGATAGATTAGAGTTAAGTCGTCGGTTTGCGATGGCCTCTGAAAAAAACAGGCTGTGGAAAAAGTAATAATTGAAAAAGATTAAGCAGATTTTCATAATGCTTTGTTAATATGTTTTGGTTAATTAGATAGTGTTTTCCCGTTGGGTATCTGGACAAGATTTTTAATGAGAGTCGTGCGACAGTCATTTTTTGGTGTTATTAAAGTGTGTATGTCTGTGTGTCTGTGTGTGTGTGTGTGTGTGTGTGTGTGTGTGTGTGTGTGTGTGCGTTTTGTGGGGAATGTGTAGGGCTTTGGACACTTGGTCCCTTCCTCAGAGGACCGTGGGCTATTGGGTGTGGTGTACGATTCCGTTCCCTTCCCACAACATAACGGCACCGGAGTACCATCCACCAGACTCACGGTAAGGTGCAACCCCCATACGGTCACAAACACACATGAAAAGTTGCATTGAATGAGATTAAACAGAAAGAAAAAAAACAGAGAAGACTGACAGAGCAGGTGAAAAAAAAGGAAAGAAAAACCTGACACCACCTCTTAAAAGCCACAGAGCACACTGCATGTATAGTGTCATATACAGGCCCTATAGTGTGAGTGCGTCTCCTGGCTGGCTCGGAGGCGCCAGGATAAGCAAAAGCACACGTCTGAATCTTTCATGCCGACATGCAGATCTCTATTGGCTCCCCCAGCCCCTCTGCCAGGGCACACCGCTCAGGACTGGCGGCGTCCAATCCCCACCAAGGAAAGCCAAAGGCTGACGTAACCGTGGGACAGAAATATCCCAGAACTCCTAACTGGAATACACTGGTCTGCCCTACCAAACCGTATAAATAGCCTCCAGTGCTGTGTGGCTTTTTCCGCGGCACAAAATGCCATTGAATAATTCACTTCCTTCCCATTCTTTAGTCATCATTTATTTACCGTGCAGATGGCCGGAACATGGACTTGCTGGTTTGGCAGACAAACGTGTGGTAAGGGATGAGTGTGAACCACCAGGGGACGCCTACCACAACCAACTCATTCATATGCAGCACAGAGAGGCTCACTGGGAGAGACCACGTCTGATTCTCTCCCATCAGCCCCCTTTATACTGATTGGCAAAGAGTAGCAGAAGTCATTCGGAAGAACAAATGAACTGTTGGTGTTATTGCAATGCTCACCCTAATGTCTTATTAGAGATGGAGGGAGAGAGAGAGAGAGGGGGAGAGATTTAGAGAGGGAGAGAGAGGCTAAAGGGGTAGAGGGGAGTTGAGGACATTGTCAGTGTGTTAGATAGGTCCAGGGTTTTGCTGTCAAATTTTGGATCCTCATTAGTTCACTCCAATGACAAGCATGTCTGATGGGGGAATTGCTCGGGTGCTTGGCCGGAGCTCTGGGACTGTAATTCACTGTTAGGAGAACTCCAGTGGACCTATTAGCGAACAGTGAAGTGAACTAGCGCCTCTGTGTTTCTCCAGAGTGTGTCCGTGTGCGTTCTTTTGATGTTCTTGCTCCTCTCTTCCCTGTCTGATGTCTCAGGTGATGATGGGAGGCGCGTGGTTCCACGAAGTCTTCGGCGACCCTGAGGGTGTGTCGAAAGAGAGACTGCTGGAGAGAGCGACCCAGGCTGTGACCTCTCACCTCGGGGTCACGGCGGTTCCTATCTGGAGTCTTGTGGCTCTGCTTAAGGTGAGGATCCCTCGGAGCTCCCCCAGTCTGCAGCCCAGCAAGCGGCCGGACGGCTTACAGAGGGGGAGGAGAAGGAGGTTGGGCAGCACAGTGTTCATGGCAAACACCAAACACCATTTTCGAATTGTTATCAAACATCCGTTATTTCCCGGTTGCAGGCATTCCTTCCCAATTAGCCATCTCCATGTCTGGTGTCAGTCATGTGTCACTAGTGACTCCGGGCCTCATTAGCTTTCCTGTCCAGGCTGTTGGATTAATACCAAGGTGCTGGACATGCTTTTGGCATAGAGCTCTTTCCATCCTTTTCCCTTTAAAAAAAAAAAAAACAGTCATGCTTATATTTTTCCTCAGACGCTTTGTGTCAAGTTTTGTATTCCATGCCAATTAGTTGAAATGAACAGTTGTATTGTATTCATATCTTTTACTGCCTGCATCTGAATGCTGAAATGAAGCATCAGATTAAACATCGCAAATGAAACCAACCATTAAAGATTAGATTAGTGGTCGGCGTCAAATTGCACGGCTCCCTGTCTGACAGCATCTTATTCTGCCAGAACGCCGCCGGTGGATTAGTGCTCCTCCACCGCGCCGGCTGTCTGACTGTCGCAGCCCCTCTCTGGCCACCAGAGGTCCTCGGTGCGTCTCCTCTCTTTTTGAGTGACAGCCTCTACTAGCCTGTGCAAGTCCTGTGCACTACCTCTCCCCAGTCACGGCAGTGCTTGATGATGTTAGTCTGTTTAGTGGCATCCCCCACGGATCCAGACCGAATCGAGCAGCCCGAGCCTGTCGCTGATAAATATCTCAGCAGATGGATGCCTTTCGTTATTTATGTATAATTTATTTATATGCTCATAGTCTATATCGGTATGTTCTCCAAGACATCCGCTTGGTAGATGTCACCTTGGGAATGGTCTTCACCGAATGTATAGAGGGAAAGTGTGTATGTGGGGGGAGAGACAGCTCAGAGACAGAGTTGGGGGGGGGGGGGCCTTACTCATGGGAATAGAGGAATGGCATTCTTCAGCTGATTTTTCATACGCAGACTGACACACGCACACACACACACATACACACACACACACACACACAAACCTATTTGCTCGCACCCTAACCCCCAGATCAGTTCCATGTATCCCAGGCACACCCACACACTAACTGAAGCATAAGCTCTGCACAAGTGCTTCAGTCAACGACATATGGTTATGGACTAACACTCCATTCATGCCCACTCACACCGACTCGTACACATATGGATCTATGTGTAGGCACGTATAATCTCCATTTGCTTTTCATGTAGATCTGAACTGCATTGTTATGCAGCGCACACCCTCAGTACATTGGTACTCATTCGTATGGTTAAATGACAGCCTTCAGCACACATGTATGCGCACACAATTGTTGCAAATGTGTGTTTGTGCAGTCTGTTGTTGTAAAAATGTCAGTGTTAAAAAAAAAAAAAAAAAAAAAAGAACTGAACCTCTGTGAAATTGCATCTGCGTAAAATAAATACACACATGCCATGGCGCTCTGCCATCAGTATTCAGAGCGTCGTACTTCTTTGTTCAAATTCTAGCCTGATTCTTGGTCCCTTGTCGTGCCCTCAAGAATTTTATTGTCATTTACTTTGTGCGCTGCGAGGGCGCTCAAGGGTGCCAGCTGTACCCACCAGTCACCCGCTGACAGAGAACATATTCCAAAAAATACGAGACAAAAAGGGAACGGGCTTGATAGACTGTCTGATTGGGCGCATTTGTGCTCGCATTGGAGTCGCTTGAGCTCGCTCGTCATCCGAGTCGCTGCTGCCATCCGGTTCAGTGAGAGGGCAGGTTTTGGAGCTTACCATGAGTGAGGAGTTTTGGACTGCGATGTTAGAGGTGTGGTACTCACACACGTTACAAACAAGTTGGCCCTATGATGGCCAAAAACTTTCTTCAACATTGTGTGTTTTGATTTATTTTATTTTTTTTCTAAACTGTATTTGTTTTTTTTTTCCAGGACTGCATTCCTCAATATCATCTTGGTCACTGGAAGCGAATAGGTGAGGGAGGCCTAACATGTGTTGGTGCAAATCGCACAGTTTGTATTCTGTGGTGTTCTGTGTGCAACACATTGTATGGAATATGAGTCAACCCCCATAGGGCACCAGTGCAGGCAACACACATACCCTTCATCTAATGCAGGCTGACAAGACCCTGAGAACATGTGCTGTATAAGACTCCTCTAACATGCCATATGCATGTGTTATGTTGTGAAGTCCTAACCTGCGATGCATCTGTGAATGTGTAATGGGTTTGGGTGTGTTGCAGAGACCATGAGGACGTACATCAGTGACCACAGCCTCCCCCTCACACTGGCAGGGGCCTCCTATGACGGCGTCTCAGTCAACGATGTCATCTTCAGTGGACGGACAGCAGCAGAGAAGCTGGTGGGGATAGTGTAAGTGTGTTAGAGTGCCATCCGTGCATTTATGATGAAGTTACTGTTGCACTTAACCTATTTTTTTGCTTAGTTTACATTTGCTAGTATTTGCCATGATTTTTTTTTAAATATAATTTAACGCTATGCAGGAAAATAGCAATGTTGACCATTTTTAGTCTCCATAGCATAAATAATTCTTATATTTTGCCTTCAGTTCCCAACAAATTATTATCAGCTTTCCATTTCATTTTTTTGAGTGTGACAAATTACAAGTTTGTCGCTCCCTTTTTAATCCCTAAAGTTGTAATTGTTCCAAGAGCTTGAAACATATTCACTAAACTAATCTTGTTCAGGTTTAAGCACACTATCAATATAAAATACTTCATGTCTGTATTTCCCATCGTTGTCCCTGTTCCTTGTGATAAAGGATCAGAAACACACGTATGCATTTAGCAAAGTGACATTCAGGAGTATGGCTGTGAATGTGTTGTGACTGTGCCTTTCTACAGTTGTGAATGTGAATGTGACATTGCTTACTGAATCTGGCATCTGGTGGTGTTCATGCTCCATACGGGTACATCTCCGCCAAGGCGGCCCATTTGCTCCAAGCCGGTCCAAGCCTGCAGCTAGAACAGCAGCCCTTTGAAGCTTGGCTCTCCCTAAGCCTCCCTCACTGTGAGCGCTGACCGCCCATATGAAGAGACTGGTTCAGGTAGAACTAGTCTTCCTTAGAGTGTGCAAATCAATCATTCAAATGTGACCATATCTAGAGTTTATGAAGAAACTGCATCTTTATTTATTTAATACAATTTGATCATAATTATGTATTTTTGTACATGTAGATCTTTGTTTTGGCAAGCTGAGAAATTGACAAATGAATAGTTTTGCTATGCCATTGTGCTCTGTGTCATTCGATCTGTTTTTGTATCTGTATTTGTGATTGCAAGAGCAGGAGAATTAAAAGGGATATTATGTCATTCTTGTCTTGTGCCTGAGTCATGATACAGTAAGTTGTGTTCAAGATGACCAATTACCAATCTCAAAAATGCAGTAGTTTTGGTGATGTATGTCCTACTGAGACAATTTTCTGAAAAAGTTACGGTGCCATACAGAGGAAGCTTCAAACAGACAGCGCAACTCTGGTCAGTTTCTACTGAAAACACAGTCAGACAAAACGGTAAACTCTCAATTTTCAAAATGAGGTTACAGAGGAGTCCCATCACATTCACCTTAAAATATGCAGCTGTGCAGAGGAGAGCCGTCTGTGGGTCGGGTGAGCCTTGCGTTTTAGCACATCAAAGGAGGAAAATGGAGATCAGCCTGTCAACATCACTCTGGTGATTTGTCTACCTCAGCCGTGCTGATTTGGAATGTTTTTTTTTTTTCTCCTCTTCTGTGTTAATTGATTTTCTACCCGTTTGTGCTCAGTCTCACAGAGGCACTGACAATGGAGAAGGCTCCTACGTACAGCTGCAGTCATCCTGAATTCCAAATCAGTGTTTAGTCCGATTGTTTAGTTTTTTTGTTATTGTTCTCCTTTGTGCACTTCTGAAATGTGACCTTCCACGGCGAAATCAGTCACAATGTCCAAATTTTCAAAATCAAAGTTATTACGTTTTCAGGAAGGGGCATAATCAACCTTCAAAACGATACCTATATCTAATGAATTGAACGTCATATTACTGAAATATAAACATTCAAAGGAGTTGAGTTCATCCTGTCATGCCAATAGAAAAACGGAGAAATCTGCCTTTGAAGTTAACCGTCGGCTCAACACTAACGAACGCTTTGTAAGGTCGCCGCTATTACAAGATTTACGGTACTTGTATCAACGACACAGCACGCGGATGGCTTGGTGGTTGTCGATGAGTGCATTTGCCGTAAAGCGGCAAAAAACGAGACGCCTCTAACTTCCTGCTTCCTCTAACTTTCTCACCTCAACAAACTCACGTTTTTAGACTACAAAAGGTCAGTTTTTCGGCGAAATGTATTCACGGCCGTACAGTGTAGACCTCCCACTGTTTCAAAACACTTACAAAAAAAAATCCACGATTTTAGCACAAGTGACATAAATGGCCATTTTTCTCAGAAACGCCTGTTGCGACAAGCGACTGGTTTTGCCGTGGAACGTCACAAATATGGTTTCATTGCCAGCTGCCTGATTCCCAAAAGAACTGATGGATTCCTGTAGCAGTGACGGTAACCGAAATGTGGAGTTGTTTTTGATGTATGCCCACTGGCAAACGACAGAGTGAATAATGCAGGAGTTTCCCACAGGTCAGTGACACTGTTGTCAGTGGCATAATTAATGCCTGTTTCTCGCAGGGGCTGAGTTTTTTTAAAATGAAATATATGAGCATATGGTCACGTTTGCCTTGCCGTGAGAACGCGGCATATGGCCATGTGGATGGATCGAACGTGGAACCGCTTAAAAAGGAAAGAGACAGGCATTATTCAAGAGTCATTTGATGTGCAATGAAACCTCTTAGAATTCCATCAGGACCTGTTGGCAGCTTCCTCTCCTCTCCTGGACTCCTGACAACGCTGATTGTAATTAAAATCCCTCTTGGCACACGGTCTGAGGAAAGAGGAAGAGCAATGAGCAGCAGTCTTCTGTATTCATGTGTCCTGGAGGGTTTTTTTCCTCCCGAGGGCCTTGGCTATCCTCTTGGGCCTTCCATGTTCAGATCAGGTGTCTGTGGTCTTGGTGAGTCGGAGACAGGAGTGAGGCCGGAGGGTGTGTGTGTGTGTCTAAACCTGCAACATACTTCTATGATTATTTGGATCCGTAAATTCTTCCTGTGTTAACATCCAAAGAAAAGCATTACAACGTGTGTGTTTGTGTACAACATGGCACCTAAAAAGATTAAATAACACAGGCAGCAGCCGTCCTCCCCCTACCATCTTTCTGTATGCGCTTTGCCCAAGCCCTGCCTGCATGGCTTCTACACTTTCTCTTGGCAGAAAGTGACACCTGATGCATTGCCTCACCCAACCAACATTATATACGTCTTAGATTATTATCCCCTTGGGCCTTAGTACCTTCAGGATTTGTTTACCAGCCTTGTTTTCATTCCATCTGAGAAGAAACTCCCTTGTTCCCCTCCTTGTGTCTTTGAAGATTACTGACGCTCTCTTTGCCTTTGTCCCTGCCATGCTGTTACTCACACTGGCACCAGGGAGAGCCAGAGGCAGGAGCTGTCAGCTAAAATATGGGGTTAATTGTTCTGTCCCCCTTCCTAATGCCATCCAGGGGGGAGAACAACACTCACCCTTGGTTTGACATCAATGGCTCCCAGCAGGTTCCTCGCCCACATTCGAAAGCTGAAAATTAGCTGTTGTGCTGCTGTTGTCATTTTATTGGAGGCTACCCCGCGATATGACATTACTTACCATGCTCTCTGCATAAATCGGCGAATGGCATTACATGAGTTAGAGATTATAGCAGCTCCGTTATAGGATATAAATTCAGATAGGTCATTGTGACTTTCCTGCTGTATATATTCAAGGCCCCATGACACTGTCATGTTTTGTATGCTGCATTCCAACACGATGGTATAGTCAGGTGTATTCTCAGTAGCCTACATCAAGCCAGCACTGTGTAAAATAGGCAGTTGTTTTATTACCCTTTGCAGCACACACACACATACACACGCATACTGAGTAAACAAGTGAAAATACAGTTATCAGCATTTCTCATCTCATTTCAATCAGGTACACTAATTAGGATTAGGATATAGGGTTGTTTGTCGTTTCCGTTTTGAAAATCTGCCTTATAGGCCGAAACGTAGTTAAGTAAAGACCTGTCGTTGAGCTGGAGTGTGCGGCACTTTATTACCATTTAAACATTGCCAGTGTCTAGCACCTCAGTAAAAATGAGTTGATGTGCACCACTAACACCTTTCATTTTCTTGGCAGACCTCAAAGCTTTTGCTCTGATGACCGTGACTTCCATCTGGTTCTGTCAGTCCTTCTGCCCGCCTTCAACTGTCAAGTTGACGAGTTGCTTAGTCGACTTCCCTCATTAAAATGCTTCATTTGGCTTTCTATGAGCTGTAGACAAACTGAAGATTATTTTTTTGCCGTGCTTCAAGTCTTCCAGCTGATGGCCTAAATTTAAACAGGTGTAATAAAAATAAAAAAAATCTGCAACTCCGTGACCTTTTCTAAAATGCTGCCTTCTGCCCTCAGTAATTTCCTAATCAAACAGCAAGCTGCTGCTTCCTCTCCCCCTCCGCAGCCAGTCTTCTATCTCATTCAGAGGAAGTAGGCTTCAGTGATATGGCACGCTGTGGTGTGTATTATGTACTGATGCTTTTGATGAGCGCTGCTGGGATTGATAGCTGCTGTGTTTGGATTGCCGTGTGTCCACACAGTTGGGGCTGGGGCTGGGGCTGGTTGCACGTACACCACCCCCCATAAAAGCAGCAGCGCCAAAGGAAAGCTTGTTATTGCCATCGTGATGGACACATCAATGCTATTACCACCTGCTATGGTGGGAAACAAACCTGAACAAACACAAGAGGAGGAGAGCATCGGAAACGGATACACACAGACTTGTGGGTACATGCCTCACCAGTGCACTCAGCATGGTTCAGTTCCCACTGGCAGCTGGACCAGTAAACAACATTTAGGCTTTAGAGGAAAGGAACCCATTTTCTTTTATTTTGCACCAAAATGGTGATATCTGTTTTTGTTCTTGAAATGTAGTGTTTTGTTTAAAACCACATTCTCTTCTAAAACTTCCAGTTTTCTTCTCTCGGAACTGGAATCTCTTTCATTTTGAGAGTTTAGGTGTTGAGTACAAAATACACAGAATATCTGTGTATTTTTTTTAGTTGTGTGTTTCACCTCTTTGCATTTTTCACAGAGACCAAACGAGACAGTAAAGGAAGTGGTATGCTCTTCCATGCACACTTGCACGTGCCGAACACGTGCGACATTGCTGCGCGGACACAATTGTTGGGAGACACACAGACGCAGGACTATCCCAGGCCTGTGTTAGTCTGTCACCGCGTGTTGCGCGATCGCTCATGTCTGTCTGTCTGTCTGTCTGTCTGTCTGTCTGTCTGCCTCCTGTTTTGTCTGCAGAAGTCAGTCAAACTAGCAGCGTGTGACCTTCCTCTCTCCGGTGAGACCCGACTGTTGGACCTCAGGGTGGACAGGCAGAAAGAATGATCCTCCCTCGATGGCTAATTAGTAACAGATGATGAAAAATATAGGGGGGGGGGGTAGCACCAAGCTTGATTAGTCTGACGAGGATTTCTTTCCGAGGGGCAAAAATGGCTGTAGTATTTGAAGAGAATAATGAGAACAATGACTGAAATGGGTTCTATCGCAGTCGTACTCTCAAGAGGTTTTTGTTACCCAGCCAGGGCTTATCAACCGACATTGTGTCATGGCTATTGTTAATGTAGCCAGATTGTCTCCGCTCTTCTGAATTTGCAGTGGCTCACACAGCCCTGTGCCTTAATGGGCCCATACCGTGGAGTCGTCCTTCTAGTGTTTTCCTTTCATGTTCCCAATCATATTAACACAGACTTATTACTTCTGCATGCAATTATCCGCCAGGCTGTTCAGGCCATTAAACCACACCATTAAGTGGGCTACGTGGCCATCCTCTTCATAAATATTACCCTGCTCGAGTTTAATTAATCAGCAAATTACATTGTCAGGATGGAGGAGGTGGCCGTCAGGTCCAGCTTTGACAGCAGATATTTCTCGGCCCGTGTGCCCCCGCATTTCGCGCCGCGCTCGCCTGCCAGCTGCAATATTAATGGGCGCCTCGTCGTCGCGGCGCGTGGTTTTAACATGTCTTTAATGAATGCGTTATCTTCAACGACAACCCTCCCTTTGCCTCCGCTTCTTCCTCTGGCCCAAGATGAATATTTCACGCATAACTAATGGCCCGTAATCTTTGGCGCTTCTTTTTCTTCTCCCCTCATACGGCTCCCTCTCATCTCCTCAGATATCCATCTTGAAGGGGGCCCGGCAAGGCTGTGGTAGACTGGAGCACGGTGATTAGCTGGAGGTGAGCACATCCGCCCGAGTACGAGAGCCACGGAGGCGGGCTAGGGGGGTACGGTGCGGTGGCGGTGGCGGGGGGGGCGTTAGTTCTTCCAATTAGACACTCCAACGCTCATCTCGCTGGTCATGAGGAGCATGTCTCCCTCTCGGCTCTCGCGCGGGGCTTTGGAGGGAGATAGGCGCGTACGGCGGAACCTTTGAAATGGAGACTTCCTGGGGAGTATTTGCACTAGTTTAATCTCGGCAGGGAGCAGTGTTCTTCATGTGAATCCTTTAGGTGCTATTCCCATGCAGTTCCATCATCTGCAGCGAACATTCCCTCCTAGAGATACAGCACCCTGTTGGTACAAGCTAATAATCTTAGTACAGCACCTGTCTGTCATGTTTGCTGGCTTCAAACCTCCTGTATCTAGCTGAGCGCTGCCTTATTGAAGACTTCCTCGCCAAACCACGGCGAGTGAGTGCCGGCTGTTCGCACATTCTTGTGTATCCTCTCACATCACACATCTTTAATGTGTTATTAGTGTGCTTGCTGAAAGCAGCACACTATTGTTCTTCCTATTATTATCAAATTTATTTATCTTGCGGAACATTTTTGTCTCCCTATCTTGTCCTAGGGATTTGGAGCTAGAGACGCCGTTCCACTTCTCACGCGTGCGTCCTGATGCGAGGATGGTGGCTTGTATAAAGCTTTTCGATACGCCTTGTCGTTCTCCCGTTATTCCAGTTTTTCCGGTCGATTTTTCCCCATAGGAATGAATGGAAAAGCGACTTTTGAGCGCTGATGCCCACACATTTTTCCACCTGTAGCCCAAACCGTAAGACATAAAGTCATGAAATTTGGTATGCTGATAGAGGAGACTACCCTGATTGACACCACCAGGTTTCATGCTCGCCACTCTCACGCTCTAGCGCCACCAACTGGTCAAAGATGGAAAACATGTTCATGCCCGTAACTTTTGATCCGTATGGCCGATATTGATAAAACTTATACCATTGGAATCCTCTGACTCAGCTGATTCCAACGCACCATGTGATGTAATTTTCCGCCATGATGGATTTTCCGCCATTTTGAATTTTGTTCAAAGTCAAAGTAAAGCTACCCTGGCCGCATAGTTTATCCAATCGTCATGAAACTTGGCACGCGTGATCTACAGACCAAGGTGGATCAACCGCCTTGATTTCGTCTTCATACGTCTAAGCGTTCGCCTGTGATAACCAATTAAATTCAGCGAGCGAAGCCGCCAAACAGGAAGTGCGCCTATCTTGGATATGCTGTGACGTATGAAAGCCATATTTGGTGGGATGACTTGAGACCCCATTCAAAGCACCCCCAATAAATTTGGTGTTATTTGGTCTGTCGATGGCTCTATAATTAGCAAAAACGTGAGTGTTGGTGAATGTATACTATTAATCGGAATAGCTCATCTTAAATTGCTTTAGGTCATGCCAAAAGGACATTTCAGAGTGATTTAAGATACAATGTTGATGTTTTAAAAAAAAAAATCTATTTATTGCCATTCTTGTAAAAGGTACTGATGTGTATGCCACAGCACAGCATTGTTCCAAGTCTGACGCATACAGTTCAATGACATCATGATTTCAAACTCGATATTACTCAATCCTCGATTGACTGACATGGGATGGTCCGCAACGGTACACCAATGGTGTAAATCTAGGCTTGTCCGCATCGTTGTCTCACCTTGAGACTGGGTAATTCTTAGAGATGCCATGGTCCCGAGGGACAAGTACGGACTTACTCGCTGTTGAATACAATGTGTGTTCAGTTGTTATATATAGTAGACAATCACACGATGTTTCTCAGTGACGGTGTGTTTTGGATCATTTGTATTGACCTGAGCATTCTGGGTATTTCACTCAGAGGATCATATGACACCCCCACAAAGCAGGCGAAATACCGGAAGTAGAGTGGTGTGCGTGAGGCAACGAGGATTTTAATTAGAATGTAGTCCTATGGAAATCGCAGTTACACTTTCAACAGTAAGTGTGTTTAGACTTCGAATTTCGTCACATAATTTATATCATAGCCACCTAAGAGTTTACCAAAGATAACGTTGTTGTCCATTTCAATTTAATAAATGTTTCTGAATTTGGGGAGGTCTCCTTATGGAGGTTATGGGGTTATGTTTTCCATGTATTCCTGTAGGAAAAGGTTGTGGCTTACACTTTCATAAAGTTTGTATATTTACACTTCAAATTTCGTTACACCATTTATATCATAGCCACCCTAAGGTTTAACAAAAATAACAACGTAGTCCAATGTTATTTTAATGCATTTTTCGGAATTTGAGAGGTCTAGTTATGAGGGTAGGTTAGCTAACTGCAGTTCAAATGCTAATCGCGACTAGCATCGCTAGTTGGTTTTAACTTTACCGAGGCTGTTTATACTGAATTGCAACTGCTGTTATGAAGACAGTTTGGAGCCTGGCAGACGTGAAGGCAGTGAAAGGTAATGAAATGCATGGTCCAAGTAGCCTGGGAAGCCGTCTAGTTATGAGGGTAGGTTACCTAACTGCAGTTCAAATGCTAATCGCGACTAGCATCGCTAGTTGGTTTTAACTTTACCGAGGCTGTTTATACTGTATTGCAACTGCTGTTATGAAGACAGTTTGGAGCCTGGCAGACGTGAAGGCAGTGAAAGGTAATTAAATGCATGGTCCAAGTAGCCTGGAAAGCCAAACTATGTTAACTGTAGCCTAAGTTTAATATGGAACGAGTACGTGTTGCTGATATCATTTCGCAACTCATCGAGCTAGCAAGTCAAGCTAGTCTACATCAGGCAGTGCATAGATAATATTATTACACTTTTTTACAGTCAATGAAGCACCAAGTGAAAGTCAATGTTTGCTTTATATCCAGTGGCAGTGGTGCTGATGTCGTTTGAATAAGTACAGTAAACTTAGTCAGAAGATCTAAAAATATTTGCATTCATGCTAGCTGTATGGTCTATGTGCCACCTATGAATCCCCCTGTTGCAAGCTGCTGCCAAGTAGGCTGGTCATGTCTAAAGCGTGATTATTTTCAATAACTACTCCTCCTGATTGATTGTCATTGACACCGTCAGGGTATGGCTTACCAAGACAGGGAGAAAGTAAGCTGTGTATGGCAGGTGCGTGTGGTAGGCTAGGCAAGGCAGTGCTATTCCATGTAAACTGCAGTGGTGGACTGCGCGATCGCTGGTCAGGCCACCCCCAACCAGCAAAATGTGACGTGATATATATCTATATGTCTATATACTGTATCTATCTAGGATATCTGTATATATCTATGTATCTATCTATAATCTGCACTTTTTACTGCTGAACCGTGTCTTGCCCGTTTCTCTTTACTCCTCTCTCATGTCAATCTCAAGGGGGCTTGTTCAGTGGTCCCCAACGTGACGCAATAGAGTACATTGAGGGGGAAAGAAGAATCATTGCAAACCTCAAATCATTGCAACATCAAATAGGCCTACAATGGATAACAGTTTAGATGAGTAGTACCTAATGCAAATTTGTTTAATAATGCAAACCTTGCAATACGGCCTTTAACATATGTGATATTTTGGATACCCATTTCATTGCAGAGGATAGGGTAATTGTGTTTGAAGGGGACGTGACTTAACATAGGCTATAATTAACTATTTTTACGACTTGATTCAAAGCAAGGTCGGGGGCATATATTTTTTTTTTACAGTTAAGAGTTTTCCGACACTCAATGTGTCGCTACCATGGCAGGATTTTTCTGCTTGGCTTTCGTTATGAAGCTTGACTTGACCTGTCATCGATGCTGCCCCGTCAGTGCAAACTACGCATATCCCTGCTAACTTAACTGGAAAGCTATACTGGACGCGTAACTGAAGCGTTCCGTTCGCGACGCGTACAATTCATTTTAGATGACTGGTCCATCTCCCACATCTGTTATAGCTACTTTAATAGTGGAAGCTAATTCAACACTTCAGTTCTGCACCGGATGTAGCTCCCCTGTACGCTCATGATTTGTAAAGCAGGCAACAATTCTGTTACCCTGAACATCTCATCTCCGGTAGCATTGTCCAGTTCTTTGCCAAATAAAATGATCTGAAATCTCATCATCCACGTATCTCACGTTAGCGATCAACTGGCAAGGCCAACTGGTCAGTGGAGTTTTTCCATTTCTTATGCAGCATCTGGCCCTAGCATCACTTTAACCATTTGCAGGCTAGAATGAGCGACTCTGTTAAATTGTGTGGCTTTTTTAAATTTAGCAAACAAATCTGAAAAACGAGCCACACGCACGATAGAAAGCATAGCATTCAGTGTCTTTGTTCTGGTGCAGCACATTCCGAGGTTCATGTGGAAGCGAATGCACTCTCTTTAAAAACATATCCATTGCGTGCACCTGCATTCTGCCGTCTGCTGTCAATACAGAACAACAAACAAACAAACTTAATGTTAACGAAGTTGTTAACATTACGCCCTGAAGTAAAGTAAACTGTAGCCTATTGTTGTTTGTGCTGCAAAGAAAACTTGAATTGATATAATTGCAATATAATTATTATGGCCAAATTTATTTTTATGAAATGATATATCAAAGCAGGTAGAAGTAACTGTAGTCACTTGACATTTCTGAGGATTTACATATTTCCATCAGGGCAGTGGTATAGAAATTCTTCAGTGGAGGGACCACACTAGTTAATCACGCCATCAACTCCTTCTTACCTTTTCTTCTGTTATTACTATTCTTTAACTTTATGGTAGAAAGTGAGTCCAGCAAATTGAGAACCTAGGATCCTGTTTATGTTTATGAATGTGACTCCAGTATATGTTGAGACATAAGAGTGGAAAAGGGGGTTACATTTATATAATGCAAATGATTATGTTAACAATGTCATCGAATATGTTGTACAAACAAGAAGAGCGAAATGGTAAACTTTTAAGAAATCATCATCCACATCATAGTATGATGCTGTGTGGGGTTATGGACTTGACAGTTTTGCATGGAATTGCCCATGCAGTATATACATATTTAAGCAATATAGCACGAGTGGGAGTGGGTTGTTGCTAGATATTCCCACGGGTGTTGTTCGGCCGTAGCCTCCGGCCTCGAGGCTACGGCCGAACAACACCCGTGGGAATATCCAACAACAACCCACGATTACGAGTGCTATATTGCTTTTATACAACAATTCTACCACTTCTTTTTTGTGCTAATTTCCCATTATCATGTAAACGTTTAAATCGCTAAAACTGTCTTGTTTGTAGAACTAACTTCTCTCCGCCACAAATTTCTACTTCATGCAGGACAAACTGCCGTTACTAGTTCTAAATGGATGGTTGCTATGGCCAAAGGCCAGTCGTTAGTTCTAAAAGCACGTTGCTATGGCCAAAAGCCAGTCGTTAGTTCTATCTCTCCCGTTGTCAAGCAATGTAGAATCTAGCCTAATAAACGTTAGCTCGCATTGCGTCTGGTTAGGACATGCTTTTAGCTTTGAAACATCACTATTTTACTTAGCCTACATGCCATCCAACTAGCTAATATCCACCTCCGTCATATTCTATGTTCTGAGCGTCTGTATTTCAGCTTGGATGCAACGTGACAGTTCGGTTTACACTTGACAATTTGACATTGTATCGCGGAGTGATTTATTATTAGCTGTGAAAAGTCCGAGTGGATTATCGTGGGATATCTCAACTCATGGAACGTCTCTCGGCCAATCAGAAACAAAGAAACCGCTTCATAGAACCCAATTGTTGTATAATAAGATTTGACACATTGCAGTTTTTTAATGGTGGGGTTATTTATAAATCAAAGAATTGTGGGTAGATGTGGGTGAACTGTGCAACATGCAGTTTGTGGACATGAGGCAGACGTAACAGACAGATATTTGTGTTTGAGGGGGTGATGTGTATGTGTGTGTGTGTTTATGTGAAAGTCTTCGTTGCTGGTCAACTCAGCGACATGCAGTTTGTGGACAAGAGGCAGATGTAACGGACTGACGTTTCTGTTTGAAAGAGTTGTTTGTGTGTGTATGTGTGTGTGTGTGTCTTTGTTGCCGGTGTACAGTATTTCTGAATATGAATGCTGTCTGGACAGGAAATGGCACAGCTTTTATCACATGCAACCAATCCAAAATCGATTTCATATTCAGAAACGTTAACCAGTAACAGCCTGGTTGCTTTGACATATCAAAACCAAATTTTATCCTATTACATCATTTGAACAGGTGAGTCGTCCTGTTTATTTTACCATCCATTTGAGGCTATAACACATTGCAACTTATTTAACAGTGAGTAAACTGCGGATGTTCCCGCATAACAGAATAGCTATAACATTAGGCTACTCGTATTTGTTCTAGAAACATGCCTAGTTCCTTAGGCTCCCTCCTTCCTTCAGTGGTTACGTGTTTCATGCTGGCTACACGTGAACAACTCATACTTAATTCAACACAAGGTCTACAGACCTTAGAGGTGTACATTTCATTTTCATACATCAAAGCGTTAGCCCTTGACAGCCAATCAAATTCTATGTTGAAGCGTCCAAACAGGAAGTGAGGTCAAATCTCGGAGACGCTTTGAGGTATTTAGACCATATTTGGCGGCATGATTTTGGACACCATCCAAAGTAGCCTCAGTAAATGTGTTGTAATTTGGCCACTAGGGGGCGCCGCAATTAGCAAAAATGCATTTTGGCTCATATCTCTTTACGTCTTTGGGATGACATCTACATTTTTACATTGGAGGTGCTCTGGGCCATACCACTGATGAATCTAGGCAACTTGTCAGGTCAGTGTAAGAATTCGGCAATCGAGGGCAACGCCGCCAAACTCGAAGCAGCTTCGCGTCTTGGCCAAACTTTGGCGCTTTGACCTGAGGACAAGCGGTCGTGTCTCCTACCAGGCGCTGTCGTGGCGCGTCTGAGCAAGCACACTTCGCACTTTCCCACCGGGAAATGCATTCTAGTTCTGTCTGTCAGCATATCAGCTAAATCTGGCCCTTGGGAGGCTGGCACGTTAGGAAGGTGGTGTGGTGTTCACCATGAATCACACTGATGAGTGGAGAACCTGGAGGATGGGTGATGGATACAACTCTGCATGATCCCCTCTACGCCGTGCTGTATGCTGGAATGGTGTGTGTTTACTTACTTACCCTGCAGGTGAGCTGCGATAAGGCTCTTAATTTATGGCGGCCCTTTGGTAGCCTGGGTAGGCCTATACTCAGGCTGCCTTGTACACAATTGTATTCACGCTGCTAGGAAGCCTGGATACCATGGACCTCAGCGAAGGAACCAATCACAGAATGGGGGGCAATGCTCTGCATACCGCATCTGATGTAGTTGATACGATTGGCTATGAGCTATCTACAGACGCATTTGATAGACATTCGTAGCGGCTAATAAACGATTCTGGGCATTTGTAAACTAACCCTCAAATACAAGAAAATGAATGTGTGGTTCCCAGACCCTAAATCTCAATGTTGTAGCCACACAGCAGACTGGAAAATGAAAAGGTGTTTGTAGATGTGTTGAATCATGCACTTGACAATAGTACTGTAGTAGAAGCGAGGTAACTTTATTCAAACACACCCGTAGCTCTTCCTGACTGGAAACCTTCTACCCACAATTCCCGTAGACCCCTTAACGTCATCTCCTGCACATAGGATTTGGGGATGGTTGCCAGGTCAACCATCAACATAATCTACAGTGTTCAACACAGCAGAATCCAATTGTTTTTACTTAGCAAGAGTGAAAAGCAAGAGCAAGAGCAAATAGGGCAGAGCGTGACTGGTTGAACTAACTTTGAACGAACATGTTCAACCGAACTTTGACCGTGTCTTTTTAACTAGTCCTACTGTCAGCTGGTGGCGTTTCTGATTTCTTCATAGATCTGTAGCAGCGGGCCCTCACTGTTATCTCGCCAGCCCAATTTTTGCCTGATACTTCCACCAGAAATAGAAACACGTTAACAGATAGCCATTTTAGTTAGCCTACATGGTTAAACTGAACCAGGACGGTTTGGTTCGTGGCAAACATAAACAGAAGTAACATCACTAACGTTACACTGCTATCTCAAGGTAGGATGCCTCAGCGACTAACCTTCAAAGTCGCAGAGGACACATAGAATTTGAAACCTTTTTCAAGTTTACTCTGTGGCGTTGTAGTTGTTGCTCCGACGAAACGACGCACATCATTGACAGTACACTTCGGTAATTCCAAAAGGCATCTTGTTAACTTCAAACACTCAAGGTGCCTCTCATGCTGCGTTTATACGTCCTCCCTCGCTCCTCGGGCCTCGATCCTCACTGATCTACATAAAGAATGATGGGGCGGCAACAATGGGATATATCCCTTCTTCTATCTTTCTTTATGTAGATCAGTGAGGGTCGAGGCCCGAGGAGCGAGGGAGGACGCACAAACGCTGCATGAGAGGCACCCTCAGCCATAACACCGGCTTCCATATCAACCGGAAATGCCATAATATCTTGAACCCAAATGCGGAAATAGTGCGTGCACAGAGGGTATTTTCAAACAAAAGGGGTGATAATTGGTGTCGTTACGAATCCGAAATGCCTTGTGACAAAGTCCAAAATAAAACAAGGATTTTGTATAGGAGATGGCATTGAAAGATGGAGATGGCTGAAAACAGAGAAGAATTTGAAGACTGGACTGGTAAGATTCATCTATGTTTGGCTAACTTACTTGTACTTAATGTAAATGGTCATTTCAAATATTCATAATAATCTTACAAAGTTAGGCTATGCATGTTCGTGCAAATAACGTTATGTTAGCGCATATGGAGAAGGTGGGTCATCAATTGAAAAAGTACAGAATTGTTTGGGAAATAAAAACGGCATGTCATCATTGCTAACATTAGCCATGATAATTAGCATTATCGGAGCCTGTTGCTGTCATTATGCTGAGACACTGAGGAAAAGAATTAGCACTTGCCATTGGTAGCTCCTTCAGCAGCCTACAATCCTGCTAGATCCTACAGCCTAGCTAGCAACTTCGACTCAGGGGGGAGGGGGAGGGGATACACTGCTCTACAGTAATTTGACAGTGATTGCAGTAGGCCTACCAGTTTTGGCCAAAATCCTACATATGGTTCCTCTAAATAATTGTTTTGTCTTTTCTTTCTTTCTTTCCTTTCTTGCTTTTTTAGCCCCAAAAATTAGCAATTAAAAATTAAAGGCCAAGACGGCTGATAATCCAACACCCCCACCCCTGCCCTGCTTACCTCCAGCAACTGGTTATGAGAGCTGCAAGACTTTTATTCACGTGAAGCAGAGAGATGCTTTTAAGTCTTCTTGTGAGAGGAAGACTTTGTGGACACACACACCTCAGCCACCACCACCTGCACAGCCTTTCTTGGCCCTGATGATATATTCACTATCTGCCCTAGAGTGTTGGACTCTTGCTCACTAAGCGCAAAGTTTTTTATCAGCAGGATGCCAGGAAACCCTTCCTCCCCTAAGCTGCACCGGAACTTCAATCCGTCTTTGGTTTGGAAGTTGGAGATTGCTGTTCTTAATCTTTAAGTAGCCCTGATTTCAACTGGGGATTTTGCTTCTTCTGTGAGTGAAATTCACGACGGCCCGATGGTTTTACGTAACATCGTCTTATTGTATTTTCATGCTAGGCTTGCAGGCTTGGGAAAAACAGCAGGCTCTAGGCTGTAGGCTCTATATGTGTACCATACTGTCTGCATTTCGGTAATGTCTTACCCTACTTTGTTTCATCCTAATGCTTTTGACCTGCTGAAGTTTTTTTCCGATAAGAACCCAAAAGTAGCTTCATTGGCTGAACCTAGATTTGAGAAAATAGGGAAATATTGTAATTCTCACTAAAAATGGATTATATTACAATCAAGTATGAAAAGAGACAAAATGAGACTCGATTCCCTGGATGTTTGAAACTGGGATGGGCTTTGTCCTGGAGGCTGTGCCATATGAAACAAGATCCCAGTGATGAAAGTAATATCTTCCCATGTTCCACATCCTTGGGGAGCCATTCTTGTGGAAAAGCCCTCTTCTGCTCTTTTAAGCAGCACTCAAGGGAGATCGTGGAGATCGGAGGTCTCTCCTTCTTTTCGGTGAATCCCAATCATTATGCATTCATTCAAAACCACAGGTCAAGTAACCTTCTGAAATTAAAATGAAACCCCATTTTGTGTGTGTGTGTGTGTGTGTGTGTGTGTGTGTGTGTGTGCGTGTGTGTGTATGTGTGTGTGTGTGTGCGCGTGTGTGTGTGCGTGCGTGCGTGCGTGCGTGCGCAAAGTCTGATATGAATTCAACATGAACACGAAGGTGCCATTCATCAGAAAATCTCTCCAAAGACATTATGGTAAGAGAAAGAGCTTGTATGTTCCTGATCCACCCATGAGTACAATTTAATCACCATTTCACATATTTATTATAAATAACAAAGCACATGATGAAACCAGGTGCCTCCTAGGGAAATATAAAGATGGTTATAATCTTCCCACTGATAGCGAGGTTTAACATTTGGAGATGGCACAAATAAATACCAGCTCTCTCCACCTTATAATTGCGACTGCAATCACCCATTCGCTGGCATTTGCACTTAACCGATGCTCCCTCTGGTGACTCGGATGTGCCTGGCATTAAACAAGACGCTCGGAAAATGCTCACGGCTTGCTGCTCACATTGGGAGTCCATTGAGGAGGGTGCAAGTGGTTGGGGGGATGTGAATGAAATGAGAAGTGCATCAGATTGACTTGCTGGCATGTGTTTATTGATCTCTGAGTCTGAGCCAAAGCCACACGCCCTACGCTGTGAATATTGTTGATCAGCTGCTGCAAGCCTTAGTGCCACTTAAGTGAAACTGGGTTATTACTGTGACATACGAGCAGTTACATACAGTCTCTACCCCAAAGGTGTAAACCATTCTTATATGCTTCAATGCGCTGTCTGTTTTTTTGCCCTGTCCCACCAGACTCTTTATGTCTGTATTTCTGTCTCCCACTTTCTGTCCTTGTCTAGTCCTCTATCTCTCTCTCTTTTCTCTTAAAAATACACACACTCTCTCTCTCTCTCTCTCTCTCTCTCCCTCTCACACACACACACACACACACACACACACTCAGAGAGAAAGAGAGAGAGTCACCAGTGCACACACAGCAGGCATGATGAGAGAGCTAGAGGCGTGCCCAGCAGGATAGTACACCAGAGTGGAATGGAAACCTGCTCCAAGAACATTGACCTGGTTCTGGTAGGGCATTTGCATACTAAGGAAGCAACCATCTTGTCTGCCCTCTCGATGACCTCCATTGCCTTCATTCAAAGTAATTCACTGTTTACTATTGGTAGCATTTCTTCCTTCCTATACTTTGCCTATACTTCAAAAAGTCAGTTCAGGCCGTCTCGGCCTGTATATGCGGTGAGGAATGGCTGTGAAGGCTGTAGCAGCCAATTGAATGTATTCTCCTCCATAGCTTGTCCTTCCCACAGAAACCAAATACACAGTCGATGTAATCCCCTGCTCCGCCAGACACAGTACACAAGGCAAACGCCAGCTCTTCAGATCCCACACCCAAACAAAACACACACCTGTCAACACATTCATCATCACTCACTCACTCATCCATACACAAACACACACAGACACGCACGCACGCACACACACACTGACACACACATACAAACAGTGTTATCCTGTCTGGTCTCCAGGATTGAATATAGCTGAAGGTGGCTTGTAGGCCTCCATTCTGAATACCTGATAGTATTGATAGAGTTGTAACAGGCGGCAGGGATCCCTCTAGGCTGTCCTGCATGGAAATCTCTCTGGTGTCTATCAGGATAGCGATACCTCCAGACTTCAGAATATCGACTCTGGCTTTGTGCAGCTTCTTGCATGCCTGTCTGTATGCTGCCTGCCTTTGTGAGCGCAAATCTTGTTTCTTGGCTGCAAGTTGGAAATGATGTAACCATCCAGTGAATATGATTTTGTTGAATTGTATGTTTGTTGTTATAGGATTATGTAGCTGCTGCTACCATGCATTTTTGATTGCGTGCGTACAAACCTGGGTGTATCAGAAACAACTGCTCAAGTTTCACTGAAATCATCAAGTCATACATAAAGGTCACTTGACTGCTGATCATTCCGTATAGTTTACGTTAAACAGCTTTGCATCCATAGACATACATACAATGGTATGCATGAATATACACCTAGCTGTGCATTCTAGTCAGGAAGATAAAGCATACATACTGCATCACTGAATGAGCATAGATTAGAAGGAAATCGCCCCATGAAGCAAGCTCAGTGAATAAACCCAAATTGTATAATCCAGTCGTCCCACCTTATCTTAACCCTATGGGTTGGAGTGATATAACCGTGTGTGTCTGTGTTCATCTTAGAGTTGGCACCGCAGGGCTAGAGGAATGGTCTGTTCAGAGATGTTCAGGGAGCGAGAGACTGGAGGTTTTAGACAAGTACAAACAGGGACAGGCAGGACCATGAGGGGACAAGGGGCTGGGCGGAGAGGGGGACGGTCGCGTGGCAAGGACTCGAGCGTTCCGGCGCTCCGGGAAACGAAAGATGAAGGCAACTAAATAATGCAAATGTGCAAATTTGGTACTTTGCAGACACCCCATGATTCACTCACCCGTTGTGCTCTCTTTAGTGTCTATACAGAGACTATAACTCACACACAGACACACATGTGCACACACAAACACACACAGACACACACAACGTAGAGATGAGCACACAGAATGGGGCCACAGACATGGCCATCACTCTGACAGTAAAGCTCATGGTGGATATGCAAACACACTACACTTGTGTGTGTGTGTGTAAGAGCATGTGAAACTCTCGGAATATATTTACATACAGAAGCTGGGAGAAGAACAGCTGGGGTGCGGCGAAACACTAGGCAGCAGAGTGCCTCGTAATGGACAGTTTGCCTTTCAAATCAGCGGCCTCGCCGCCGCACTCTAGCGGCAGACTATTCTGGAAGTGCAGCATCACACTGATTCAGAGGAGTGGCGGGGCAGCAGCAGATGTGTGTCATTTTCGCCGAGTCCTTGTTGGCCGCTGAGTGCCCGCTGATGACAGAGCGGAGGGGTGGCGCGGGCGGTGGCAATGGCAGAGGGGGTGGCGAGGGTGGACGGGTGCCGGCCAGACATGGTGCTCTTGCTGTGAATGCACAAACAGGCCTTGGCTCCACTCGGGTCGTTCTCTCCAGTCTCCACCCATATGTTGCTTTTTTTGTGCGTGGGCCGGATCTGGGCCGGATGTGGATCGGTTAGGAGGTGCTGAGAGGAAGATGAGTCTACGCCGGTGAGTCATGGGGGACAGCGGGTTTTTTGTGTTTGAATCTAGCTGATATTCATGCCTTTGAAAGGGGTGAAGAGAATTGGCTGGGCCCAACGCATCTGAGTGTGCACAGGTGTGTGTGTGTGTGTGTGTGTGTGTGTGTGTGTGTGTGTGTGTGTGTGTGTGTGTGTGTGTGTGTGTGTGTGTGTGTGTGTGTGTGAGTGAGTGTATGAGTAAGTGAATGGGTGTTGTGTGTGTAGAATGTATGGGGGCTCTGAGAGCGAATCCCAGACGCACTACACAGGCTCGGGTGGGTCTTAATGCACTTTCGTTAAAATGGCAATTATGATATTGTCATAGGCAGCACAGATAATGGCCTCAAATGTAGTGGCTAGCAGTGAAAACATGGAGGGTGGGTTGTGACCTGGTTACTGTGACATATCGTATTTAATGAGCCCATCACTGGCTGGCTCTAAAGCAGTGATATACAAGAGGCCATTTTTCATCTTGCTGCCCCCCCCCCCCCCCCCTCTCTGTAATTGGTTTTGTGTGTGTGTGTGTGTGTGTGTGAGTGTGTGTGTGTAGGTGTATGTGTATCTGTGTAGAGTCCTAGATGTGTGCAAACACTGGTTTCTGTAAGTGGTTGTGTGTGCGTGTGTGTGAGAGTGTGTGTCTGTGTGTTTGTGTACATACAATCTGGTGTGTGGAAATGATTATTGTTCAAACCCATGTGTGTGTGTGTGTGAGAGAGAGAGAGAGAGAGAGAGAGAGAGAGAGAGAGAGAGAGAGAGAGAGAGAGAGAGAGAGAGAGAGAATATGTACCCAGTCTTCCAGTTCTGGTACATAAGGCATAATCTTCAGTCCTTTTTGATGTTTTGATGTTTGATGAAAGCTTGAGTCGGCGAGCGAGTGTTCCGTGGCCACCAGTCTCTCCTTTGTCTCGGCTGGTCCGTGGTGACTCCGTAATCCTGTCTGTTTCACGTTGCCCTCCCTCCACTCTCCTCCTCACTGTGCGGCTCCCTCTCCTCAGCCAGCGACCCATCCAGATGCCCTCCCCCCCCCCTGTCTGCATCCCTCCTCACTGGCCTTTAATGGTCCAGTTCCACTGTGCGCACATACGCACACACACATACACACACACACACACACACACACACACACACACACACGCCAATGCTGACAAGTCGTCTCCTCATTCATTAACCTTTGCTGTCTGAGCAGTGTTCCCCCGCTCCTTTGAGGCGCAACACTTGGCCCAGTCGCTAATGCATGAATCATTTTTGACCAGCTCCCACGAAATAAAAGCAGACTACTCTGTGCCAATAGAGCGAGCAGTCGAGGGCACCAGGGGGTTGGTCCAGTCGCAGTGTGCTCACAGTAAACGGGAGCCTTTTTATAAGCCTGGTGATGAGCTGGAGAAACGAGGGGAGAGTAGACCCCAGTGTGGCTCAGCGCATCAATACGATCAGCCGTAAAACGCCCGCTCGTTTTTATTACGGGCTCATCTCACAGCATATATATAAGAGATAATCATCCAGCCAGATAATTATCAAAAAGATGTAACCAGAGACAAAAAGAAAAACAATAATAACATTCTGGGATCTACAGTAGGAATAGTGATAGCCTGGATCCATGTCCCTGGTAATAAAAATGCCTTGCGTAGAAAGGTCATTGTTGCAATTACAGCATTATAACGATCTTTGGAAATGAAAGTCATTGCTCACAGTTGTGTTGTGCATAGCCATCTGCCCTGGCTTCAGACTCTTCATGCACCCCACCCCCCTCTCAGGCCCTTTCTTTCTCTCTCTCTCCCGGTCCTGTCCTCATCATGGCCAATACGTCTCTCTGCGACTGCGGCTCTGGGAAAGGAAAAAAGAAAACGCTTCGAATCATTCAAAGGAACCCCCGAAGGCTGGGACTATAATAGGCTCATTTCTGCCATTTAGGCATGTACAGTCATGGCAGCGGGTTATTTGGGGGTGATTTGGAAGACATAGGCACACCCAGAAGGGCTCACATTTCATTGTGATGAAGAGGGTTGGTACCCAGGGCTATGCCACCCCGAATGATGGTGTGTGCCTTCATCACAAGCCTCTCTCACTCTCTTTCTTTCTCTCTCTCTCTCTCTCTCTCTCTCTCTCTCTCTCTCTCTCTCTCTCTCTCTCTCTCTTAGTCTTCTTTTTGCGTTCATTTCCTAGAGAGCATTGGGATCATTGCAGGCTGTCTAGGACTGCTGGTCATTCCTGAGTCAGAATGGTTCTAATACAACGATGGTGCATAATGGCAAATATTGCTCCATTTGAGATGTTGGCGGTGATTGTCGTCTGAGCGGAAAATAACCATGCTGTCCATCCACCTGACCTCACATAAAATGCTCTCTCTCTATCAGTCTGTTTTACGCACTCAAACGTTCTCTCTCTCTCTCTCTTTCTTTCTATCTTTTTCTCTCTTCCTCAGTCTCCTTTTTTTTTAGTTCACACTGGCCTGGAAGACGGACCGCGTTGAAACCTTAATGTGCCGCCCAGAAGACCCCCTCAGCCCTCGTAATGAGGGGGCGTATTTGAAAGAGGGAAAAGGAGATGGGCATGTCACTTCTTCTCCCCTCCCCTTCCCCCAACCTCTCCAACACCAGCTCCCGAGATTTAAAGCCTTCCTCCCATTAGGGCCGATCCATTGGCAGTGGAATCTCCTGTTCCTGCAAGGAATATTTACTGGCTTCATAAAGTATGATACATTGATATTACTGTGAGGCGACAGCTCACCGGATGATGCCTCCGTGTATTTATGAATCAAAGACAATATTTATTCCTAACTGCTCACATGAATAACATGTGCCTGTGCTGTTGCACCAAACAAAAAGACGATGTTTTATGGTCTCCTGAGAATTAGTTTATGAAAGATTGTGGCCTTGCAGTGGCATCGTTTAGTGGGGTCAGTCTGTGGCTGACCCCGGGCTCGGGGAATTCTTCAGACGGTGAGATGTGGGATCTCTACTGCTGACGTCGTCAAAAAGCTGCTCTCGTTCGTCACAGCTCCTCCGGACCTTGGGCTGTTCTCCTCCTGTAAAGCATTGTTTATTTCCCAGTGAAGCCGCTACCTCACACGCACATTTGTCCTCATCTATAAATATGAAGGAAAAAAACACCCCGGCCCGCATTCCATGGTCTTTGTATCATAAATATGACAGCTGAAGGGAATTCACATCACAAGGAGATGTTTATAACCCTGACCAAACATTACCTCGCAGGACTCTCATTGTTGTTTACCTGTCTATCTCTGATTTGTCTGGCTGGCATGGGAATTCATCAATGCAATGCAAAACAAATTATGGATTGCAATACAACTTAACAAATTGTGGAGCTTTACAAGAGAGAGAGGGAGAGAGAGAGAGAGAGAGAGAGAGAGAGAGAGAGAGAGAGAACTGCATTCAACACTGGAGATTGCTGTCACTGTTTGGCCTAGTCAGAGTGGCCTGGGTGAGAGGTGGTCCTGACAGAGTGGCTGTGATGGACGCTGTGATAATCCCTATGGTACCTTGGAACAGGTGGGGCCTTGCATGCCTTATTGTGTCTGCTGCGCTGCCCTCTCCACTCTGGCTCCTCCTGCTGAAGTGTGGTTCACCAAGATCAGCACTCAGTCAGGCGCAGAGAGACGGACTGTCGTGCCACTGACCTCTGCGCCCTTTTGATGCCTCTGTGTACACTATCAAAAATAAAGGTACTTAAATGGTTCTTTGAATCTCTGGATGGTTCCAACGATTACAACGATTTGAGGATTTTATTATGCCATTCATTAAATGGTTCTTTAAAGAACTGTTGCCTCAGTGGTTCTTTGAAGCACTTCTATGGTTCTTCTATGGCATCGCTCTAAAGAACCGGTACTGGCCCCACTACTTTAGAATGTACAGTATCTCTCTCTCTCTCTCTCTGTGTGTGTGTGTGTGTGTGTGTGTGTGTGTGTGTACACACACACATGGATGCTTGGCCTGTGATAGACTGAAGGCACCACCTCCCCACTATCCTGCTTTACCAGTCAGTGGGCTGTCTGTGATCTCCCCATTCCATCTGTGAAGAGCTTGATGATTAGCCTGCATGCTTCCAACTCTTTTTTTGTACAAGCTCTGTGTTTGTGTGTGTCTGTGTGTGTGTGTGTGTGTGTGTGTGTGTGTGTGTGTGTGTGTGTGTGTGTGTGTGTGAGAGAGAGAGAGGGAGAGAGAGAGAAAAAAAGAGCGAGAGAGAGAAGAGAGGTATTTGGAAATGTTTAGCCAGCAGAATTGGCCTAATATAGCCTACACTTGATAGCTCAACTCCTTTTCACTCACCTGATCTGACTCTTAATTGCACTGACCTTCTACTGAAATCTTTTACAGTTTTATTCATGGGGACATCGAGGAACTAATGCATGAAAACGAATTAGTGGCGAGACTATGAAGTATGACAATGCCAGTGCTGCGCGCGTACGTGTCTGCCCTCAACATCCAGCACATAAATGCTGCCACAGTCCGCGAATCGACAGCAAAGGGGGAGGGGATATTTGCATTACGCGCTAGCTCGTGTGCCATTGCGCCCGTCTCCGTCTCAACCATATCAGTGTAGATCGGTCTGAAATGTACACAATGAACCATGTGCTTTATTTTTCCTAGTTCATTTATGTTTTTTAAAAACTCTCCAGTTTAGCGATTTGTTGTTATTGCATCTGGCTCAGTTTGGAGAGAGGTAGGTTCGCTCTTAACGGAACAACATCGCGACTCATTGACCGTCCAGTTGGGTTATTTATCAAGACGTGACATGACTGTGTCGATATTTAAAGGCGTTCATTTATAACAAGTCAAAGTTACTGTAAGAGCCATCACAGCAGTTCGGAAGACAATCATGTTTTGATCTACGGACACGTCCCGCTGGCGCGCGCGGACTCAGATGATCCCACATTTGGAGACCTACCAGGAGCTCCGGTCCGGGAGAGGAGTAAACACACTTCTTCTGTGCAGGTGACCAGCCGCTTCTGAATTCTGTTTTCTTCTCGCTGAATGGCACAACTCTCTATGGGATGCAGTTCCGTTTTATGATGCAACTGAGAGTAAAACCATGTATGTTTTTTATTAATTCACACTGTTTGTATTTCCATGTTGCATGTCGTTTATTCATTCATGTAAGGCATCCTAGCATATATCCTAGGAAACCCAAATATTTGCCTCATAATATTTGGAATGGCTTGTTTGGATAGTGGAATTGCTTATTAGTTAGACAACCTTAATAACGTTTTAAGAAAATGATTTAGGCGACCTCAAGGTTTGGGAGAAAGGTTTGTTAGGGCTGTTGTAGCCTCATAAACTTTTATGTGCACACTGACGCGATATTTTGTTGTAACAGTCGTCGTTGGTAGTGTGATATCAAGGTACCACTTTCTGAGAGGACAGTCAACCTTTCATTCCAAGGCTGTATGTGTGCGTATAGAAAATGGCATACTCATAACCAGCAAGTTAATATTATATTTATAACCTACGAGTTTACCCAGCAAATTTCATTATGAATGGATCACATGCTCGAACGTGAGTAGTAATCTATAGAAAACAATTGCTTATGCTTATTATGTTGGCGCGGATGCGTTTAGATCATGGTCTATTCTCATTTTGCACATCGATGCAATAGTTGTAAACAATTCAATCACAGTCCCATAGAAGTACACACTGCTCTTTATAATACAGGGGTGTTCATCCTTGACAGCTTTCTCAAATATTGATTGTTACATAATCCAGAAGAGGATATTCGCTGCTGCGCCGGATAGGAATGCGCCAAGGCAGTCTTTGTCACTTACAGCGCTGAGAAAATTCATAATTCTTGAACTGACAGGCGGCAGCGTTTTTGCCTCAGGGCAGCGTGTCCAGAAGACGTACTGTTACCCATATCAATGATTGCTGGCGGGCCATCTCCACTCGCCCCTACAACCATGTCAAGTTGATAAGCATTTTAACATTTTTGATTGACAGATCATGAGAAAAAGATGCAAAGATCTTTCGGAAGAGATGACTTTCCAAATATTTTGGAAAAACTGTCTATGTTCTCAGATCTCTAAATTACAGCATTACAGAAAATGGAGAATAGACGTATCGTGTTCGTTTAAATGAGAAAGGACTTGTTTTGTGAAACTGTTTGACAGTAGCCTAAGGAGGAGTCTGCTATTAGCCGACTGCTGAAGACAAAGGGAAATCAGAAAGTGTCAAATACACTCATGTGACTTCTGAATTCAAATTCGGTTATGTATAGAAGGCTAATCTACTTGAAATATTCGAGGATTTAAGAAAGGAGGAATGCATTATCATGGCTTCTCTGTCATTAGATTAATGTTTTACCCTAATCTATTTAAATCTCATTCTTGAAAGTCCACTGGCACCATAGTGAAATAGAATGACAGATAGAGCTCAGGGTAAATGGTATAGAGGCTGTCCACTGGTTATGAATAATTGAGTCATTCAATTTTCTAGTCTTGTCTGTCGGGCATAGCTCAGTTTGAATTCTTGAAAAGGGTCTCAGGGCAGGGCTTGAATTAGGCTCCCTTTGTGCTTGGTGTAAGGGAATGCATTTCTAGGGAATGCCAGGGGAAACACTCTTGCTTTTGGGTAACCTAAGCATAATATTATGAAAGGAACAGTCTACTCGACTCCACACACCCTGTAACGTTCTGCGGAAGGTTTTATTTTATTTTAAAGTAATAGCTACTTGCAAACGTTTCACAGCTCTGTGAAACAATATGGGGCACAATCATTACACAACATATGTGAAGACTGACTGCTGAATGGCTGCACAATAAACACAAACTGATTTGAACAATTAATGCTATTTGTTATATCTTTCTTGACCAGGCACAAGGGCCAACTAGATATTAGTAACACCACAACCAAAATGGTTTTATTCTGTAATAAAGCCCTTCTTATAATAGATGACACTAAACAAAGAGTCTAATATGAAGCTGATTCTGATGGTAAATGTTGGAAAAGCCTTAAAAGAGTAACATTCAAAATGACAGAATGTGAATTCATAGGAGAATCAACAGCCTGGCATGACCCAATAAAGTGTTTATTTGTCCAGTTTATCAGATTAAATCTTGTGTAGATATTGTGTGATATGGTCAAATTCTGTAGGCCTACCAAAAACGTTCAGCCTAACCCGAAGGCCAGTGTACAAAAGCCAGTTGGTTTTTCCAAATCCCAGCAAATGTTGAGTGATGTGTAACCGTGCCTTTTGCTAGATTCGGTACCCTCTTCAGCTGCACTGAAGTGGAATCAGCGTGGAAATCAGCGTCCCAGGTGGGAGCCGGAGTGCTAATATGGGCCAGAGGTCAGGTAGTGGGACGGACATCCTGCATGAACAGTGGTCTCATTTCGAAAAAACGCTTTTAGTGCCTCTTGCACATGCGCTGCGTGGACCCAATTATCAAACACGCTCGCCAATGTGGTCTACATTGGTGGTGGAAAAAAGAACGTCCTTCTTTCCCAAACTTAATGTCCCCAACTTGAGGTCAAAAGAGGTGTTATCATTTGTCCTCAATTTCTCTATGTGACAGCCACATGATTTGTTTCCCTTCATAGCACAATGGCATACTCGTACAAGGAGGAAATCTGTTATGTGGAAATTGTTGTTTGTATTATAGGTTACCTTGCCCTCCACTTTAGGGAGAATAAAAAGGTGCATCATTCAAACCCAAACCAGCTCTATGAGGCACAAAGGAGTTTTAAAATGAATGAAACAGTTCTTCAGAAAATGGCCTGTTTGGATTTGATTAGTTTGTCCCACAATTATTTGGCCGTACCTGGTGGTTGTCTGGTTTTAGGATGCTGTGACGTGATGCTACTGAAGCCCTGGTGGAGGCGGTGAACTACCAGCTGGGCTCTGCTGATCCCACCTTTCCAGCGCTTTCTGTGGTCGGTCTGTGGTTGGATTGAAATTGGGCCAAGGCGTTGCTAGTGGGAATTGATTCAAGTTATATTGGCTTTGATTGTATCAGCTTATAGTTCACTGAGCTCAATGCTTGTAAGCAATGCTTGGTAAATAGAGACCAGCAGTTAAGTAAAGTAGACGGCTTTACATCCTTTACATATTAGACAGTAGCTTCCTACAGTATACTATGCTACATTATGATGATTTCATCAACATAATGTCTGATAAACTGCATCACGATGCAGCATCTTTTCTAAGTACCATAGACAGGAAACATTGACATTATTGCAATGAAAGTTCATTCACATTGTCATCCCAAGCACAACTCAGCACAGCATTCTGATTGGTTGTCTACATATCCAACTGACATACAATACCTTGTTAGTTGCTTATTATTTCCTTTGCTTATAAGCAATCTTGCCAGAGATACATTATCCGGTTTTACGTCAACGAGTAAAATAGATCAGAGAGATTTCATTTAGCATACGGTAAGAGAACCTTGATAATGGCGTGAGGATGAGTAGAGTGCCGTGGAGGAAGGAAATGGATACATGGTAGTGTTAACAGCGAAGGTCATCCTTTTGCTAATGAGTGAAATGTGGATACACAACGGGTGACGTGAGTCCAATTGAAGCAAATTAGATCCAGGTCAAACGCAAACGAGCATCAAATAGATGCAGTAATCAATGGAAAAGTGTCGCCAAGCTTATGCAGAAACAAACATCAGCCAAGAGTAGTACACAGTGGAACTGGTTGCGTGTCTCCTATCCACACTTCATTAACCTGCCTGCAATGATGGCGCCGTGAGAAAGAGGCGACCCATAGCTCTCAGGGAAATTCTTACTGATCACTGGTGGCTATTAGTTGGTAATGTCCCAATTGCATGGCGAGGCCTGGTTCTCCCAGTGTGCATTTTCCAGGGTCCTCTGTATAGAGTGCTATTCGGCAACTCCAATTAGGCTCATAAAACTTTCGGAAAGCCTTGAGAAGAAGAGGAGAGAAGGCGAGAATGCAGGGGAAAAAAAGGAGCAAGAAAAGTAAGAACAAGAACATGACCCTAGGCAGCAATTATCACACCCATACATAACAAGAAAAGTGGGAATATGCTTAAGTTCTCTGGAGACCACTCTCCCCCCCCCCCAAAGGGACAGTGATACTTATACGAGACCTAAACTCCTAAATGGGCCTCCAAAGAGTGTCCTTTTCAAAGAGTTAAAAGAAATCCAAACCCATTTTAAGGACTCCAACTGTGTGTGTGTCTTTGTATGTGGGGAGTTTGACTCTGCCGGAGACCTCAACAAGCGTGGGGGATGCTCTTCTCACTCCCACCTGCTTAGTGTGTGCAGTCTAATGGAAGAAGATGGGCAAACCAAAGGCTTGGAAACGGATCTATTTTTGTGCCAGCGCATCCCTCCCTGCCTGTTCCTTCTCTGTGTGTAGCTGTTACCTAATTTGAGGGCAGAGACAGTGATGGGTAAAATTACTAAAGAGAGGACTCCGTCATTTAAGTGGGCGATTTGAGGGTGCACTCTGTTGTAAATAAAATCTTTTGCCCAAATGCTCTTGAATTTAATGAGCTCTCATTCTCTCAGAGCTCCCATTTTTACACCAAACACCGAGGATGGTTGCCATAACACAACATTCCTATCACCTCATCACCAAAACATTTTTCGTTTTCTGCATCAGTCAAAATATAAACACATTTTGGTATGACATAAAAATAGCATGTTCATAGTACACATAAACATGTACCACATACAAACATCGAATGTGGGAATGGAAGCTATTAGTTCGTATTAGTCCTCACATAATGCAAATTTATCATTAGGAAGGAAAAATACACATATGGATTTCCTGTACTCACTGTCCAGGAAATCCTCGCCACATTCTGTGCCAGAGGAAGACATAACCAAGCTGGCCACAGGTCTTCTTAAACAACCCTGTTGTGGCCATGGGAACAGCCTTGCGATCCCTTTCACCTATTTCAACTGGTTAGTGGCAGCAGAAGCCCATTCATCACCGAATGACCTTTCTGAATGTTCCGGACCGGTTCCAGCGTCAAAGTCTGTAAACGCATCAGTCTGGAGTTCAAACGGTCTTTGGGGAGAAATTCCTTATGCAGCACATGCTGTGAAATCCTCGGACAATTTGTCCATGAGGCGTTATGTCAATGTGCATCAGTGAGGGCAGTTTACCACAACTGAAAGCTGACCTTGAGGCCAGTTTCAAAGGCCAGAGCATTAGTGACCCATATCATTCTACATAGTCGTTGTCTCTTGTACAAGCAGCTGGGAAAAAAAGTAGTTATGTAAATCATTTTTGGCAGAAATAGAACCAACAGTCTAGAGCTCTTCCCTAGAGCTCCTGCCTTGCGATACTCGGAGGTGGTTTTGGGATAATTATTTTACATACAGTGCCTATAGAAAGTCATCATACCCTTTTGAAATAGTTACTTTTTTTGTCTTACAGCCTGAAATCAAAACCCATTTTAAAAAAAATCTTTTCCAGTTTTATTAACAAATTTAGCTGTACAACATCAAAATAATGAAAAAAAAGTAAACAGTTCTGAAAATTAATAAAAAAATGAAAAACTAGAATAACAGGGTTGGAAAAGTCATCATACCCCTGACTTAATACTTTGTAAAGCTTCCTTTTGCTTTCATTACAGCCATTAATCTGTTTGGATATGTCTCTATTATAGCTTTGCACACCTAGATAGGGGAATATTTGCCCAATTTTCCGTAAAGAAATGTTAAAATTTAGTCAAATTCTATAGGGAATGGCGATGGACTGCTCTCTTCAAGTCAATCCACATATTTTCTATAGGATTTAAGTCAGGGCTCTGACTTTGCCACTCAAGGATATTCACCATCCTATCCTTAAGCCACTGCTTTGTTCTTTTGGCAGTATGTTTAGGATTATTGTCGTGTTGGAGGGCGAATGACCTCCCCATCCTCAGCTGTCTAGGAGAGGGACGCAGGTTTTCCTTAAGAATGTGGGTGTACTTGGCAGCATCCATTTTCCCTTCTATCCTGACCAATTGCCCAGTTCCCGCTGAAAAGAAACATCCCCACAACATAATGTTGCCCCCACCATGCTTCACACTAGGTATGGTGTGTTTTGGGTGGTGTACTGTGTTGGTTTTCGCCAAACATTGCGCTTGGAGTTCAGTGCAAAAACACATCTGGAATATTCTGCTACCATGTGGAAAAAGCTTATATGGTCAGATGAGACTAAGATCGAACTTTTTGGAGACTAAGATTGAAGTTTTTGGACTGAGCTCCAGGCGCTAACCAAACACAGTATACACACCCAAACACACCCAAAACACACCATACCTACTTTGAAGCATGGTGGGGGCAACATTATGTTTTGGGGATGTTTCTCTTCAGCGGGGACTGGGCAATTGGTCAGGATAGAAGGGAAAACGGATGCTGCCAAGTACACCAAAATTCTTGAGGAAAACCTGCGTCCCTCTCCTAAACAGCTGAGGATGGGGAGGTCATTCGCCTTCCAACACGACAAAAATCCTAAACATACTGCCAAAAGAACAAAGCAGTGGCTTAAGGATAGGATGGTGAATATCCTTGAGTGGCAAAGTCAGAGCCCTGACTTAAATCCTATAGAAAATATGTGGATTGACTTGAAGAGAGCAGTCCATCGCCATTCCCTACAGAATTTGACTAAATTGTAACAATTCTGCACGGAAAATTGGGCAAATATTCCCCTGTCTAGGTGTGCAAAGCTATAATAGAGACATATCCAAACAGATTGATGGCTGTAATGAAAGCAAAAGGAAGCTTGACAAAGTATTAAGTCAGGGGTATGATGACTTTTCCAACCCTGTTATTCTAGTTTTTAATTTTTTATTAATTTTCAGAACTGTTGACTTTTGTTTCATTATTTTGATGTTGTACAGCTACATTTGTAAATAAAACTGGAAAAGATTTTTTTAAAAATGGGTTTTGATTTCAGGCTGTAAGACAAAAAAAGGAACTATTTCAAAAGGGTATGATAACTTTCTATAGGCACTGTAAAGCTGCGTCAAACCTGGAGTCCTCGCCACAGACTCGACCCTAAACTCTTGAGAGTGAGTAAGCTCTCCTGTCTCCTGATTTGCTGCTGTCCCGCACGGCATAAAGAGATTGTGGAGTGGGCGCTGAAGTATCCTCCTCTGTGTTATTCACAGAACAAAAAAGCCCGGCCATTGCATTACTCTCCCCGCCTCGCTCGGTCAGTCCCTCATGTGTCCCCCCGCTGTGTCACCCCGCCGTGATCACTTCTGCTAGGCTGCACCTCAGAATTGAATGAAAAGAAATAAAACGAGCGAAAACAGAAAAGAGTCGGAACCAACCGAGGATGTTGTGAGGCAGAGAAATACACAGAAGGCAGAACAGACGAACCGTGAGTCTCAAGGACCCGGCGGCTCTTCTGAAGAGGCTCTTGCGAGGAGGCAGCTGGGTGGATGAGCATCGTCTGTCTGCTCCAGTTGGTGACATTTTGCATTGACCCCTGATGTGCTTCCCATCTCTGCTGCCGGTCCTGCCATCCCTTCTCCTGCACTGGCCCCATCACTGGGTCACTGTGTGCCACAGCCTGCCCTTCTGGAGCCCAACGTGGTGTCACAGTTGGAGGACCTGCAGGAGCTTTGACGCTTGTTTTGGTCTTCCAATAGAAATGCAACACAATCATGGTTAAAAAAGTCTTTCATGTTTCGTAGTGTTTCATTATTCATCTTCACTGGTTGCAGTAATCAAGTGGCTACACATGATTTTGATAATAGTATGAGTAACAATGACAAAAGTGCATTGTTTCCATTTCCTTCAATGGTCCTAATGGTATATTTGCTCTGTTGCTCAGAGAAACAGTTGCTGGACTGGTTGTCTTGCTGTAGGGGCTCCATAGATGGCTTGTAAATGACAACAAAGCCCGAAGGCCACAAGGTCCTGCCCTATCATATAAGAGCATTTACAGTCTGACCATTCTCTCTCTCTCATGTTGTCTGTCTTGCAGTGTCTCTTTGTGGTGTATCCTTGGTTGTTCGTCCACCTCCTCCTCCTCCTCCTCCTCCTCCTCCTCCTCCTCCTCATGTGGTCATCTCTGTGGGTCTGTGCCATCGCTGTGGTGTCCTGGCGTGTGCCTTCTGCCTCCGTCTGTCTCTCTCTGTGCCCCCTCCTTGTCCTTTGCCTGCCCCCAACAGAGCCCTGGTTAATAACACCTCCGTGTGTGCAGGTTAATGACTCCTGGTTTCCCTTTACCTGCACCTATACTGACTAAAGCCACTGTGGGGGATGGGTAGGAGGTAGGAGGAAGGAGGGAGGAGGAGGGTAGTGTGTATGAAGAACTCCCCGGGATAATGCGAGACACTAGGGAGACCCACAGGATATCTTGGGTAAACAATATTAGTTCCATCGCTCCATCCTGAATCTTCAGGATGTTATCATTCCATCGTAACAAGCTACAGGAGGAAACATGAAAGCATAATGAACCCTCAGTCCAAGTGTGCATCATCCTGTGGGAACATTAACAGCCTTAACGGTGGCTCTGTTTCCAAGATTGGTTAAATTGATGCAAATGAAACTGATGCAAAAGAAAGCGCAGAAAACAAAATTCACAATTTGGCAGTCGATCTATTCATAAGAAGTGCTGTGTGTGTGTGTGTGTGTGTGTGTGTGTGTGTGTGTGTGTGTGTGTGTGTGTGTGTGTGTGTGTGTGTGTGTGTGTGTGTGTGCTGCTTCAATCTGAGAATGCAGACCATTAAAGTCTTCTATGCAGAAGAAATGTAACTGATTCCAGGTAATCCAATGGCAGGTAATCTAATCCAAACGCCGTGATCAAAGCACTACCCACTCTACAAGCCAAAGATCTTGGAGGTGGGGGTGTGTGACTGTGCTATAGATTGAGCTACTGAAGTGTGTTTGTGTCTTATTACCACCCACAAGGGAATAAAGCCACAGCTGGCATTGATAAATAGCACATGTTTACATTGAAGCGTTAAGGTATGGAACCTGATCAATCAACCCAGCGTCAAACAGGGAGCCGTAACAAGGTGTTGATACAGAGATCTGTTTACAGAGGTTGCCAAAGATGTGGAGGGTTTGTGTAGGAGCTGTGACAGATTGTGCAATTAAAACAGAAAGTCTGGCCCGGCTGCAATGAACCATGGGACTTGTTGTCTTGGCTCTCTTCTGCGGGCAGTCTGGCCAAACACTGGTGAGACCTTTACAATGTCCTGGGAACAGGATGGATGCCGATAAAATAGTGAACTACTGACCCAGACTGAGGCTTCCGCTGCCTCCTTAAATAAGCCATGTTGACTAATTTAGCACTCTGTGTGGGCCTTAAACTTACACTGTGGAGATATCTAAAGATCAGCACATTCGATTAAACTCAACCAGCACTCAGAGGGCAGTGTAAGGTAAGGCACACCAGAGTGAGAAGCAGTGGTCATAAATCAATGTTAGTGCTGTATGAGGTTAGGACTAGAGTATTTCGAGACAATTCTTAATCACAAGTGAATAAACCCAGTGCCCCAAGCTTTGTCGGAATATGTGTACAGTATGTATTTGTTGGAATCAGGATGAGGATGTTTTGCTTGACCGTGCTTCTTTTAATGTGTTTTTTTTTCCCTTTCTTTTCAGTGTGACTGTTCCTGCTGCTCTATTAGGTTAGCAACCACCATTGTGGCCCCAAGGCTACCAGGCCATGAGCAATTTCAAGGGCCACTCAGGACAGGACGTGGAGAAGCAGGGGATCAAGTTGCCAAAGAAATGGGCCGACCTCAAAGACAAGGTGATGCCTTTCAGCATCAGAGAAAGCTCTCGTCTGAGACAGCTACTGTGTGCTCCATCATTACTCCTGTGTCTAATGGAAGTAATATACTCTTATATATCTGCACAATCCCATGATGATTCATCTGTAATAAGCTGTCATGTCAGCTTCCTATCAAGATTTTTTCCTTCCATTTATTTCCTTGCACCATGACAAAAGATGTTCCGTCTCTGTTTTGGGAGACCAAATCTTAACTCTTTACTTTCATATTCACTATAGTTACTGTGTTTCATTTGAGAAATAATACAGTCTTTTCCAAACTAGAAAATTGAGAACCATGTTTAAGCTGAATTCTCCTTCTTTGTATGATAACACTAACAGGTACCCACAGATCGCACAATGGTGTTAAGGGGGGTCGGAGGAGGTCCAGACCCCCCAAGAGTTGTGAAGAAGCGTCGTCAGCGCTATGTGGAGAAGGATGGCAAGTGCAATGTGCACCATGGCAACGTGCGGGAAAGATACCGGTACCTAACAGACATCTTCACGACGCTAGTGGACCTGAAATGGCGCCTCAACCTTCTTGTTTTCACCCTGGTGTACACCACAACCTGGGTGTTTTTCGGCCTCATCTGGTGGCTCATCGCCTACATCCGAGGTGACTTGGACCACACCGACGACAATGACTGGACACCTTGCGTCAACAACCTCAACGGTTTCGTCTCTGCGTTTCTGTTCTCCATCGAGACAGAGACCACCATTGGTTATGGCTATCGGGTCATCACCGACAAGTGCCCGGAGGGCATCCTCCTGCTGCTGGTGCAGGCCATTCTTGGTTCCATCGTCAACGCCTTCATGGTGGGCTGCATGTTCGTCAAGATCTCGCAGCCCAACAAGCGCGCCGAAACGCTCATGTTCTCCCACACAGCCGTCATCTCCATGCGCGACAACAAGCTGTGTCTGATGTTCCGCGTCGGGGACCTGCGCAACTCGCACATCGTGGAGGCCTCCATCCGGGCCAAGCTGATCCGCTCCAAGCAGACCAAGGAAGGGGAGTTCATCCCGTTGAACCAGACGGACATCAACGTGGGCTTCGACACGGGGGACGACCGCCTGTTCCTGGTGTCTCCGCTCATCATCTGCCACGAGATCAACTCCTCCAGCCCCTTCTGGGAGATCTCCCAAGAGCAGCTGGCGCAGGACGAGTTTGAGATCGTGGTCATTCTAGAGGGCATGGTAGAGGCCACTGGTGAGTAGACGCTGCAGAGAATTGTGTCCTTTATTTGTATAGTCTATGTGTGCATACAATGGTGGAGATTTGCCACCATGTGACATCTCAGTAAACATACGGTCCACAGCACTGATGGTAATTTTGATACCACAGATGAATGAGGACCCAGTCGAACCAATGGCAGGAAAAATTAGACACAGATACAAAGGGACAGTAATAACAACAGTCATCTCATATGTCATCTGTGAAGGGACACACAACTGAATCAGGACATAAGCTACTCATGAATATAAAAATAATAAGTTATGAATCCAACACTCTTAAGTCCCCTTTTCAAAGACCTACAGACTTTGACACCAAACAATAACATAATTCAGAATGAGCCTACTAATGAGCTGAGATTAATGCAGCAATTTTATCTAACTCCTAGACAAAGGTGAAATTAAACACACACAAAAAGAACCCAATGAATGAAGTTAATCAAATAAAGCTACATGGTTACATGCATAAAAGTGTTGTGAATAAACATTTACATAAGAGGAACAGTGACAAAAAAGAATAACTAAACAGTTAAAGGAGAAAAAAAGACAAACGAATAGAGGAGTAAATCACAGACAGCTAGTGCGAGGCCACAATACAGCAAAGGTAAAGGATTTTCCATACTGCTTAAGGCATGTTTTTAAGGACTTGGTCAGAGCTTTAAGCATTATTCTGAATGCCTATAACAAATTAAATGTTTTATTTTATTTTATCGCTGTTTACCCAAAATAACTTTAAACAGCTTTTAAATGGTCATCATACCACATTATCATCTTGATTTTGTACACATACTGGTTTGCATTGCAGCTTCAAAAACAGTTGTAAAAAACTTTTCCATGTCAGTGATGAAACAATAATAACAATATAACAATTGGAGTGGATGTGTTGTTAATAAACCGATGAACCTATTAGTTCAGTGTAGTGAAGTCGACATCAACAACCTCTCATCCTCTGTGAGGCCAAGCCATCTTTAATTATAATTTGATACACTGCAAGTTGTTGTTTTGTTTATGTTATCAGACTCCCCCTTATGACTTGCAGCAAAACTGCAAGATTATTCCCTTGGCTAAAATGTTGCTGTGTATAACAGTGTGTCCTAAGAAGAGTTGTAAGTGCACCAGAGCATCAAACATTTGATAAGTTCACTGCTGTTGGTAAGACTTTGTTAAACTGAACCTCAAGTATGTATTTATATGCTTCAACCCTGTCAGTGTCGTCACTGCCAGAAGCATGATATTGTGGAGCAATATCAAAAAAGGAGCCCTTTCAGAACCCGTAAGTCTTCCACTGTTGCCCGTTCAGTCTCTCACCACAGTGTATGGTGGTTTCACTTAAAGCAAGACCTGACAGAGCTCAAGGCCTTCACAGCCAAGCAATCAAGAGTCAAAACACATCTGTGTCAGCATCGAAGCAAGAAGATAGCCTCCGCACAGCTTTAAGTGTTTGAGGCCTACAGGAGGAACAGGATAACTAGGGCCAACTTTAAGCTTTAAGCTTGAAGCTTTAAGTGTTTGAGGCCTACAAGTGGAACAGGATAACTAGGGCCAACTTGTATTCGCATGGGGAGCAGGAAGCATGGTGAAGAAACAATTAGCCTGTCTTTAAGCAAAATTGTCATACTGTCTCTGGGGTCTATATTAATTTACAAATGGAAATGTAAGACAGAGCTGGGATATATCACATACCCATAATCTCGCATGTGTGCTCCTTTGACTATAATGGGTTGGGGAGAGCAAGGATTGCCTTAATGGTTGGGCCCAGGCATCCAAGTCCCAGTTTAGCACAGCACACATTTCCCCTACAAAGCTTAACACAATTTAGTTATACCGTAATTTTCCAACTATTAGCCTCGGCTTATACATTGATTTTGCAAATTTCTTCAGCTATGAGGTTAATACACAGGGGCAATTCATATGGTATTATTATGGATTTGTTTCTTTAAACTTGTATAAAACATTGTCCTGTGGCTTATACTCAATGCGGCTAATACAAAGGAAACTAGAAAAGCACTCCGAGAGCGCAAACCTCCGCCAAGCAAAAACATAACCGCCTCCTGGATCCAGATGGTGATACAGATCACTCCCAAAATGTTATTGTTTCTTTTTCGACCTTCCCTGAACATTTCATGGAAATCCATCCGTAACTTTTTGAGTTATCTTGCAAACAAACAAACAAACAAACCCCGAGGAAAACATAACCTCCTTGACGGAGGTAATTACTGTAACAACAGATGTTCCTAGGGGGAAATACCAGATATCAAAAGGTGGATGTAAGTAACACTGAAGGACATCGGTTGATACTCGATGACACAATAGAATAGAATCAATGTCACTTGAGGCAACAGTTTATGGCAATTTTGATAGTCTCAGCACAAACATTCACATTGGAGGAGACGATAGAGAACAAATTCTCTCCCTTACTCCATTTCCATATTACATAGTTGAACTGACCATGACATTTTGCAAGAAATTAATGGCCATCATTTCTGATTGTGTGTTTGCAAGACTGCAAATGTGTGTTAGCCCTTATATACGCACATTTCCCCCTGTGGGAATCAGCTACCAGCAGCAATCTCTACGGAGGCACTGTGCAAATCACTAATTAGTCTGAGTTGTGACTACACTTGACATAGGCTCCAAGTACACCTTGCTAATTGCTTTAGCTATTGTCATTGGTGCCAATATATGCCGTAAGTCCGCACTGCTTGACTGTAAGGGGCAAAGGGCCCTTGAGATGTTTGTTTGCGGAAGGAAACCCAGGATTTGTCAATAGGCCTGCCTGAGGGAAATTAAAAAGCTGAGGCTGGGGGTAAGAGAAGGCCTAATGTGACTCATGATCAAATAGCCATGCCCTTCTTTCCTCTCATCTCTTTCACTGTCTCCGCTCACTGATTCATAGTCAAGAGTGGGTGGCATAGATAAGCCTCATTCTATCTCTCCGCTTCTCTGCCCTGCTCTTTTAATTTGCGGAAGACGCTTTATCCTTTTGGAGGAGACAATCTTTTTATTAAGCCTTGGACTATGAATCAGGAGCATTGTTTTGCTTTCAAACCCAATTTAGCAATTGTAACCAAAAACTAAAATGTGGCACACTATAAATGGGTTTTTGCACTGGTCTATTTGCTAAGCCAAATTTGGATCAAAATACTGGAGGAATCCGTAAACTTGTTATGAAAATAGCTCCCATCAGCGCCTCTGAGAGAAGCCATTATGCGTTCGCTATTGTTCTAACTGTTGACTAAAATGCATGAAATCTCTTTCAAACATCACCATAACCCATCAATGATTTCTCTCTGTGTAATAATACAGCTCTTTTTATTGTCTGTCAATCTGCCAGGGCCCTGGAATAAATTAAACTGAATGTCTGTTATTCCTGACATTTCATAAAGTGGGATTTTCTCCTGAAATTAACTGACAGAGACAGTGTTCGCCTTTCTTGAGGAAACAAATCCTCTAAAGAACATCATGCTTTTTTGAATAAGTATTACGAGCAAGCACAATGCATACCATCTGAAGGCAGTGAAGATTAGCTATTCAATGAGTTAACACCGCCTCAGGAGCAACAGCACATCTGCATCAGCCATCACATCTACTGTAGATTAACATGCATTCTGGGCAATTTGCATTAGTCTGTGTGCACATATGTGCCTATGTGTGTGTGTTTTTTTTACTCATTCTGAGTTTTATGCCTCTGTGGTATTCAGGCATGTCTGTTTACTTAAGGGGGTAATACGTAGAGTAATTGACATGGCTTTTCAAGGTTCAGTTGAGCAGAAGATGAGAGGAGAGGCACATATGCTATTTATAGGCAATCCACGCACATAAATATTCAACACTGTATGTGAGGCAAGGGTTTGTTTAAAGACTATAAAGAGAATAAACTGTTATTGTTTGCCAAAAGATACTTCCATTTTATGGTGCTCTTAACATCTCATCTGTTTTCTCGTGCAGGATTTTCATAAACTCACACAATAACAAAGGTACAGCCTTTTGACACAGTGAACTCCAATAAGAAAAAAACACCTGAATCTTTTTATCAGAGCATTTAAAACATCTCCAGCCAAAACCATTTATATTCCAGATTTAGATCATAGGCTAGCAACCTTTCAAGCAGAGTTATTCCCAGAAAAATCTCTGAAACAGCATTATCCCTTCCTAATGTATGTGCGCACACACATTATGTTTTCTGAACATCAGAGGAACTTGCTCAATCAATATTATGCTTTCTCAAGCTTTCGCTATATTATTAAGGCAATTCAGTTCCGTTTAATGGTGGGCATGTTTTTCCACACTCCTCATTCATTTTTTGATGTCAGCGTCATAACTTTTGAGATACTCATAGTTTGGGACGCTCCGTCACTCTGCTGTCTCCCTGTCTCGCTGTAGGGATGACCTGTCAAGCCCGGAGCTCTTATCTGGACGCAGAGGTGGTGTGGGGTGAGCGTTTCACCCCCGTCCTCTCCCTGGAGGAGGGCTTCTATGAGGTGGACTACGACACCTTCCACCACACCTACCCGACCCCGACCCCCTCCTGCTCTGCCCACGAGCTAGCTGAGCTGGCCAAGAAGGGCGAGAGCATCCCCTTGCCACCTCTCTCCCCCCACGACACCGTGGAGGAGACTTTCAGGTCGGAGGTCGCGCCGGACGCAGAGGAAGGAGACATAGAAGGGCCTGGACCACGCGAGGACGAGGCTGAGGCTGAGGCGGACGGAGAGACGGTCAGCCATGGAGACATGAACAAAACAGACAGCGGACTAGAATGACATATGTATGTGTGTGTTAATCACATCCACGTCATCCTCCTGCTCTCCCAGCCTGGGGTTACATAGCTAAGCTGAGAGTAGTTAGCTAGGGCTTATCAACATTTGGATGTAATAAGGCATACATGAACTTGTCGCTCACTTGTTTACACTGTCTGAGTCATATGTCAATTAACTCAAATGAATTCAGCCTTTAGTTCTCTTGACATCAATCATGAAGGCTCTATCATATAGGCAATTGTTTATGCTCAATTTGGACAAGTTATCCAACTCACAAAAAGTACTTTGGTTATAGAGGTAAGCATATACCATACTATATTTACTCTTGTGTGTTTTTGGTCATGGAATGGCACAACTACTCAGTTAATCCATAACTGGGCTTTACATTGCTTTTTTTAGAAAAAGAAAATTGAGTCAATTTATAAATCAACACATGTTTACATCTAATGGTTTGATGTAACTGGCACAATATTTGGAACATGTTCTATTTGTAGGCCTATGTTGTTTGCATTTCTGGAAGCATATTCTTTTTGTTTACCAAAATCTTTTTTTAAATAATAATAATAATAATGATAATACAATAAATCAGTCAGCACAATATGTAAATGTATGATCACAAGGGCAGATATTGACCTTATGGTTGGTTATAGTGTCATATTGACCAGACATTCCTTAACATGATGCCAATACATAGTTAATTTACTTTCTCCATTATAACTTAAGTGAATCAGAATGTTTCAAGGAGTGCTTGTAGACTATTTCACATGACATAGATGACTACATAATGCTCACTTCATGTAGGCCTACGCTTGGGCACTGAGTGTTTCAATATGGGTGAAATGCGCCATCTACTGTTCAAATCGCACATACATTTTTATACTTTTTTTGTCAACGATGGTTTCTCTGAAGTTCTGTACAGATTTCCATTAAATATTGCAATGTCTCGTTTTGTGTGATATCATAATAAATTATTTAACTATAATCTATGTTTTCGAAACAATGTCAATAAAAGATTGACCTCCCATGCATCCAATTAAATGGTTTGACTCTGTAACCTAAAAGTTGAGGATACCAAATTCTGTTTAGCAGCTGAGTGTGGGTGTGCTCTGGTGCAAATGGTCGTCTGAACAACCTGATTGGGTAACGTATTCATTCAAACAGAATAGAAACCTTTGCCTACGTTCTACAGTCAATGGTTCAAACAAAATAATTGATAAGAGGCCCGTGCAAATAGGCCTACTCCCTCACAAGGAGAACGTGACAACAATTGGGCTGACAACAGATATGTGTTTGTAACTCCACCGTTGATAGAAAATGTGTTTGTGTGCAATAATAACTTGGCTGCAGCTGTTAGACACCAAGGTATGACTCCTCCTGCTATTACAATACTTCCAAGCTAGGCGGCGACATGGGACTCACGGCGACCTAGATAACCAACCATCTCGCAGTGCATCATGGGTAAGACCATATTCTTCTGGCTGCATGTGTGAGGTGGTGGCTGCACACACGAGTGAAATACGCACGGAGTGAAGTTGGACGCATCTGGTCTTACTGTGCAAGTAAAATGAAACCAGGTAAATTCGATACTTTTTACTTGTTTTGTCTTGAAATATACGTAGCATGTCGTATTTACAGTGTGTGTCAGAAAGCCGTGTTCTCTCCCACGTTATGCGAAGTAAAATGGCAAATCCTCAATTTCAAGCAAGCCGTGTTCAGATGGGCCAACGTTAGCAAGTGTATTCGGAATACTTCCAACATCCGTTAAATTATTGTGTGAGTTAACCATACAGTTTACAAATGTGTAAACCTATTCACATCGTCGTCGTTGTCTTATTTGTTTACGTTGACGCGTTGATCGCACATGTTCAGTTAAGTTAGCCAAGCTAGCAAAGCCGGATGATTAGCCCCAAAGCTAGGTTGGCTACCCACGTGCGCACTTCTGTGGAATGACAATATACAGATTTATTGAGGTTAAGAAATCTGAATGTGTATCGCACATCAGTTGACACCTTTTAAGTAAAGTTGGCAAATCATCGTATAGAACGTTATGGATGTTAATCTGAATAATCTGGATACCATTTTTCGAGTCAAACGTTAGCATTGACCATGTGTTGTGAACTCAGGCAAAACTTTTATAAATGACTGCTTTCACCCAACCTAGCTTTCACGATGTGAAAAAGGTCTGCTTTCACCAGACAGTGTTTAATATAACTGATACTGAAAGTTGAAGCACAACTTTGTCAAACGCAAATTAATAGGTATGCGAGATTCAACTGTTATGCCCGGAAAGGTAAGCATGTGACGTTATGAGTCTCTGGCGCTTTAATTTTTAACAGAGATGGATGTTTTCTTAATATTTTCAGGGTTCAGTCCTCGTGGTGGTGGAGGTGGTTTCCGTGGTGGAAGAGGAGGCTTCGGAGACCGTGGTGGTAGAGGAGGCTTCGGAGACCGAGGTGGTGGTAGAGGAGGCTTCGGAGACCGTGGTAGAGGCGGATTCCGTGGAGGAAGAGGTGGTGGTGAGTGGATGTCCCTTTACACGTGGTGTTGTAGCAAGGTCTGCTTCACAAACTGTTTTTTTCTCTCACGTTTTTTGGGTGTCTAATCCTTTTGACCCTGTAAAGGTGCAGCAGACAAGCAAAGGATTTGTTTGAATTATGTTCACTCACGACTAGACAAGGGAATACTGGTGTGACAAGCTTTTAACCAAGTGTTACTGACCTCAATGTGATTGCATGCATCCTTTGTCCCCAACAGAGCAGGCTGATATATTGGCCTTTCCCAAACCCTGTAGGCAGTAAGGCAACAGTCTGTCCTTGACTATTACATATTTGCCTTGCTCAAGGTTCAGCTTTGTTTATGTTCACTAGAGTTGTAACTACCTCTAATGTCACTTTGTCAAACCCTTGTACTTCCTTGTTATGCCATTTTACTCAAACCATCAACAATGTGTATCTAAGATAATAGGCTGCGAGCCATAGTTTAATAAATTGAAACTTTCGAAACTAGGGCTGAAACGATAATTCGAGTAACTCGATTCGAATTTGATTACAAAAAACAATCAAGGTTAACTATTTTCCTTGAGGCTTTGTGTAATTCTTGTCACTTGCACTTGCTTAGCTCAGGGATCACTGACGAATGAAACGTTTTCTCTCACTTTTGCATAGGTGGTGGGTTCAGGTCACCTGGTGGTGATGGAGGCTTCAGAGGACGTGGAGGTGGCCGAGGGGCCCCTAGAGGCAGAGGAGGAGGACGTGGAGGTGGAGGTTTCAGAGGGGGGAGGAAAGTCTTGGTAGAGCCTCACAGACATGAAGGTGAGAAGGCTGGGTCATTTGCTCCTAAGAAATGGCAATTGAGGTTGTGATTGAATACAAACTAAGGTCTCTGTTATTTCTCACAGGTGTGTTTATTTGCCGTGGCAAAGAAGATGCCCTGGTTACAAGAAACATGGTGATTGGAGACTCTGTGTATGGTGAAAAAAGGATAAATGTTGAAGTAAGTCCTCTTAGTGGAGTCCTGAGTCTTTTCAGTTTGTTTTGGGGTTAGCTGTTTTTTTTTTTGTTTTTTTTTTCAATTTTGTTATTAACAACTTTGGTAATTCAGCTCATAGCATTGAATAGTTTGTGCTCTGCCATTTAAACTATCAGCTCTTCTTGGGGGTTGTAGTGACCATATACTTTACACAAGAGGGCACCATTTGGTGTCAACTAGCATAGTCATGGAGAGCAGTCAGAGCATTGTCATTTTACAATAACTCATGTCTGCTTTTATCAAATGCATATTAGCAGCTCCTCCAAGGCATCACATAAAGGTTGGCTCTGTAACTTGCGTTCAACCTTTTCTTAGCTTATTCTGTTTAAGGTTGTTTGCTATAATTATAGCCCACCTGCAACTAATATCTATGTACGCACCATCAAAGCCACCATATAGCGACTTAATTTGTATATGGGACAGATGTGATGGTAGTGTCACGTCAGGCAGAGTGCAGAATGTTGGGCAGTCTTATTGGTATTTAGTCTGTACATGACTGACAGATTGGAAAGGTCCATTGGTATTTCTCTGCAACTGCAGTACCAAAGCTAACATATGAAGAGTATGAAGGTAATGGATGGAAGACTAAACACAAGGTTGATATACAGGCAGAATCTCATAACCGATCTAGATCAATCATGGATTTTGCCCATGTATGTAGTTTGAGACCACAGATTTACCGCATAAGAACTAGCAATTCACAAGGAATATATTGCTGTATCGTTTAATGTTCTCTTGTATGTCTGTTCCATATGGAGGTGGAAATTGTAAGTCTGATGCAGTCTTTGCTCTGATTCTAGGAGGGAGAAACCAAGATTGAGTACAGAGCATGGAATCCCTTCCGCTCAAAGTTGGCAGCTGCCATCTTGGGAGGTATTGACCAGATCCATATCAAGCCTGGCGCAAAAGTTATGTATCTGGGAGCTGCATCAGGAACAACAGTATCACACGTGTCTGACATCGTTGGTCCGGTACGTATGATCGCTCAGAGTTGCATATCCTGTTATCCTTTGTCTAAACCCTTTCTCATTGTAGTAGTAATACCCTAGTCTCTACAGCCATCAATTAGGATGGGCAGTACTCTAAATTAAGACCTTAATAATTATTTTGCTTGTGTCTTCCATAAGAGTAATGGTCCCAATGTCTGTGCAACTGAAGCACTCTGTTCGCAGAACATAAAAAAATAGTTTTAGAACAGTTTTAGTTTTAGTCTAATTTTGTTGAAGGTAGGTGCTGTCATCACGTCTAGTGTAGCCAGTGCCATTGATTGTAGTGACTGATAATTGTTGCACACTGGAATGGTTAATGACAATTAATTACTGTATGTTTCTATTTGTAGGACGGTCTGGTATATGCAGTGGAGTTCTCTCACAGATCAGGCAGAGACCTGCTGAATGTTGCTAAAAAGAGGACCAATATTATTCCCATCATTGAGGATGCCAGGCATCCCCACAAATACCGCATGCTCGTTGGTAAGTGCTTTTGAGACTTGTATTTGTCTGCTCTAGCTCGAGAGCTGACATGTCATTCAATATTTTGATATTGAATGACATGTTTTACTTTTGAAGCTGAGTGAACAGATAAAGAACTGAACTGAGTTGACAGACATAAGTTAATAGTTTTCTCACTGCAAAACAAATGTTTTATTTGTAGTGTAATTGGCAGTTTTTGCCTTTCTAATTTTAAAAGTTATTTTGGCAAACATACAAGTTCATAGTTGCTCACTGGTTCACAATTAATGAAAGTTCCGTTTTCTTTGAGTAGATTCTTGATGTAACGCATATTTTGTGGGAAATTCTATGGATCACCTCCCAAATCTAGATTACCATGTGTTCAAATCGGTTTATGCCCTTTAGTGGTCAAGACCTCGGCTTATTCATACATTTCTTTTCTACAGGCATGGTGGATGTTATATTTGCTGATGTTGCCCAACCTGACCAGACGAGAATTGTGGCTCTCAATGCACACAACTTCCTTAAAAATGGTGGCCATTTTGTTATTTCAATTAAGGTGAGGATATTTTTTTGATCAAATTGCAATTTTGAAAAAGTACTTAACTTCTTGAGTGTCTCTTCCACACACCAGAAATTTGACCAGAAACGGTCTAGACCAGTTGTCACCGGCTGAAGTTGAGGTTACCAAAATTGTATTTGCGTACATTAAATGTATAAAATCCCAATACCCAATTGGATACCCAAAACTCTTTACAATCCAAATTAATTATATTTTTGTTCCACATTTAAATTTATGTATCTATATTACCTTTGACCTCTGAACTTAAGTAAGCAACCTTCAGGCCTGGCAAGGCTAGGCATTGGTAATTCATACCCGGACACCAATTGTTGAATAAAACAATGTTGTGTGTGTGTGTATGCGGGTAGGAGTTTAGAAAGGGGGCCCTGGCTTGTCTTAGACACAGGCAAGGTGGCCTTCAAGGAAAAAAGGTTGGGGAAATGTTGATCTAGACGTCTAGTGGTACAGCTGCAAGTGTAAGACGAATGACGTCTTGACTATACATGCAGTGTTGGGCGTAATGTATGACTAGGTCAATTGTATAGAATGTCAGTTTACTTCAACTCTCAGTGTAGAAAATGACAATGGCGATGCAGTTAACAAAATGTTCAGGTATCTTGTAAAGCAGTCTTCCAAATTGAGCGTCTCTTTGCTCCCTGTTTTGTATGTCTAAAGAAATTGTAATTTCAAGATAAAATGCTGTCGTGTTATCCTTGGATAAGGATACATTCATCTTTATCCACAATATTTTTTCTTCAGTCTGTTTGGTCACTTGGGTCACATGACTGCCTTGTCATCTGGGTCAGTCAAATACACCTTTGTGTTGGGACTACATACTTGCCTTGAATTAATAGCATCAGCAGTCTGTGGATTTACTAATGCAATGAATACCATCTCACTATTAGAGAACAGGATAATGGGACTTGGATGGTGGGAAATTGCCCTCTGGAGCGACGAGTTAGAATAGGACCTCATTCTAGAGACATTTGTCTTTGATCAATCTGATCAATCTTGGACTTAAAGTATGTAAAACATGCTAACCTTGTATTTTGGTGACCCTAAGGAGCCCCGCTGTATGACATGGTGAATAATAATTTCTTTTTCTCCAGGCAAACTGCATTGATTCAACGGCTGCACCAGAAGCTGTGTTTGCAGCAGAAGTGAAGAAAATGAGCGCAGAGAACATGAAACCCCAAGAACAGTTAACACTGGAACCTTATGAGCGAGATCATGCGGTGGTGGTTGGTATTTACAGGTGAGAACAGACATAGTAATTTCCTAAAAACGCTTAAAGGAGAAATCCGGCTGCTTTTTACATTGACAAAAAATGTCATTAAAAGTTCTGTGCAACATGAACAGGGTCTTTATGTGACAACAGTGTGTTTTTAACTCATTGAGAAGAAACCGTTTGAATTCAAAGTTTGTACCCTCGCATTCCTCAGTTGTCATCAGTTGTTTCCAGGAAAGGCCAAAAAGTGTTGAGCTCATGCCGGCTTCGCAGCAAACTTGAAGTTTATTTCCTCTCAAAAATAGGCAGTTGAGCACTGTATGGTATGACTATATGACTATGTAACTGCATGGAAATGGTCAAAATGCTGCTTGAGCTTGTACGTTGCTGAACGTTAGCTCTAGCTACTCCAGTTTGGTAGCATCGGTTCTAGTCTTTTCCCCCCCGACTCCATTTCGACAATACCCGGCGATGTTTAGCGATCCAAGATCTATGTAAAAATCAGCATGATTTCTTCTTTAAGTATATTTGGTGATCTTGCATACATTTGGATTATTTATTTATAGGTTTGGAAATACCAGTTATTTTCTTACATTGTAATTCTTGTTTTTGTTTGTTTCTCACAGAGCACCCCCCAAGCAGAAGAAATGATTTATTTGATCACCTTCACATTTTATTTTATGGACCCCTTTCTCTAACTGCTGTTGTAACAGCTTTGCCCACAAGAGGCCGCAAGGACACAGTATGCAAGGATCCTAATTAAATTTGGGTACTAAACCATCCAGCCCCAGCGCTGCCCTGGTCTGCTGAAAAGTATCTCCACCTCCAGCTACATTTTTGTACATCTGTAAAACTATGCTCTGTCGTCTGTGATTGTGGATGACCGAAATGAAATAACGTTAAAATATAGGCCGATGTGCTTTGATTGCCTGTGCAACTTTTTTTTTCGGTATAAAACTGCTATAGGCTCATTCTATGTTAGAAGAAAAAGAGGAATCACAGTCCTTTATATTTTAAGTTTTTGACTGTACTATTGCGTGTGAACATTTGTCTGATTTCCAGTGTAGTCATTTTCTTATTAAAATGTCAGAATGTATTTCCCATGACTAATCGCTTACTTATTGATAGTAGAACGTTTTATGGCACTGTTTTTGTGCGGCTGTGTACATGCTTGCTGTCGACATAAGTGGAAACCGCTTGGATGTCGGAAATGAACGGCAGTGTGTGAATATCAGTGTGTGAGTGTGTTTGGTAATACTGCGGTATTGAACTTCATGTGGTGCACTGAAGTGGTGTAGCGTTTCGGGAAGTTGGGGTGTGGGTTCCTTAGAATAAAACCCGGATATTTAAGTTAGAAGCACGTATGTGGGCAACTAGGAACGACATGGTAAATGTGACCCTAGATCAACGATATCACATGCTACTGGTGGTAGCCTATACCTGACCAAGCACATCCCCAGTGTTGAGTACGGTCGCCGCCATTTTAAGAGTGAACGAGCAGGAAGAATGACTCGTGGCTTCCGAGTGGTGAAGACGCGCTACCCAGGCGGGAAAGTCAAACAAGCTTTCTTGGTAATAAAAAGAAAGCGATAACCAGTCATGCCAACGTAAACAATGTATTTTCGGGCTGGTGTGTCATACGACCCTGACCTGCAGTTCTTGTAAGAGATACTGTGATGGGTAATCTGTCAAATTTAGCGGAATGTCATATTTATATTACACAAGATATGATCAACGGTTCGGGACACTATAACTTACATGTGTCCGTTTAATAGTTGCATTAATTTCATATCACTCACTCCCCACGCCTGTAAGGTTTACCTGGGCTAATCCTCGAAAAAAGGATTAGATTTCGCTGGTCAGCTAACATGAACAACTTTGACGTTATGACGTAGAAACATTTGTTAAATTCATTTATCCATACGGACATCTCTTCATTTACATCGTGTTGCATTCGTGTGACGTTAACGATAGCAGCTAACGTTGACCAGTTAATATTACACAGTGCTTGATTCCAAGCTGGGGTTATCTGACTGAATAAACAGACAGATAGTTATCTAGCTAGCATAAGTTATCTATAAATGGTATCAGTTCTCATTGTCTGAGATTACTGGGGACGTTAATAGAGGATAATGTCAACCTTAGGCAAAGTAACGTGCCGTAAAGTTAACGTTACCAATGCGATGCCTTGCCTTTCCTATCGCGTTATGTCTTTTAGGTCTATGGGTATGTCACCTTTGTAAACTGTATAACGGTAACGGTATTGACTATCTAACCTTAACTGCCTTAACTAATGTTAACTAGCCGTGCAAATGTACGTGGAAACCCAGGCGCGACTAACTAACGTTAACGTTAAATGTTAACTACCGTATGCTAATGATCTTAGCTGCGTTAGCTAGCTGGCAGACCTACCGAGCTGTCGCTAGCATATATCAAGAAGAGTCCATTTATTATCACTAAGAAATATTTAATTTAAGAGGAAATATCAAACTACTGAACGGTAGTCCACAAAAGGACGATGTTGTAGTTTGCAGTGTATTATATATCACAAATTGACAACCTGCACAGTAACGTGAACTTAAACCTCCAGTTCCAAGCCGCAGATTTGTTTTGGCGGCCATTTTGTGGGGAAAAGTCAACTGAACGTTGCACTAAAGCAAGCGGGAGCGTGCTTTGAGCCGGGCACGCGCTTCTCGTGAAGACCCTCTCCTACTCAAGCGAAAGGCAGTCTTGGAGAGATCGAGATTATCTGGTACCGAGGGGGTGTCCAGCGAATGTACATCGCTAGTCATAGCGGTGCGACAACACACCCCAATTTTGTTTTATTCGTTTTCTTTTTCAATTTTTAATACTCCTCTCGTGCACCCCCTTGCTGCACCGCAACAAGCAACACTCTGCTAGCCAGCTAGCAACCACCAGTGCTAGCTAACGTTAGCCAGCTAGCTACTTAGCAAACTAGCCGTTCAGACCCACAAGACTTGCACTACGGTTTCTCGCGGAGAGAAACTGTGAGGAAAGGAGGGCAAAAGGACGATTTCGGTTGCTGCCAGTAGTACATCGTAATGTCTAACTGCGCGGATTTTTACTCGTCACCTGTGGTGGCCTTTTTGCACTAGTTGTGCTAACGTTATCGTGGCTAAGAACGCCGAAACCTGGACTAACCGTGAGCACATTTGCTGGGTTGCGCTCTGGAGACTAACCTTTCAGCTTTCCTGGAGACAGATGTTTTGAAGAGGATTTAAAAGAAAATTATTGAGACTTTACCCCTGAAAAGGATCGCACCCATCAGAGGGGTGACGATTAGGGGGGAGGGGGGTTTGGTTTACCAGTTACCGGTTTTTAATTCTGCCCGGTACCTGTCGTGGAGGTTAGGACGGAGGGAGAGGGAATACTGATAATGGCTGCTCCGGGAAGCTGGCATCAGACCGCTGCCTGAGGTAAGACCACAGTGGTTTAATAATTGTTTTATATTGGTGTCTCTCTGTATTTGTTGATGAGAAATGATCAGTAGATCCACCTACAGCAATATATTTCTTCAGAGATCCTGCTGTATTCTGCTAACGTTATAACGTTATCCCTCAAGCGTCAAGACGCGGTGTTCCAGTAGCGAGCTCTATGCCCAGTGTATAGGCCATCAGTACCGGGGACCGAGGCGGGAGGGAGGGCACATGGATGGACAGATTCGGCTTGCGGTTTGGTAATAAACGGGGCATGCACAAGACATTGGCACATTTAAATATGTAATAATAAATAGTTTATCAACTGTTATCTTTACTGTAATTGCCCTCAATGATACACTGGTTGTCAAAAGATGTAATTTGGGTGATGGAAACCTGTGCTGCCAAATGCGGGGATTTCACAAGCAAATTGATCATTACAGACTCGGGATTGTAATTGTGTGTCATTTCTCGTCAATAACATAGCAATTATTGACATATTAGTATGAACATAAGCCATATCTTATCAAAAATCGATCTAGATTGGGCTGATTTTTTTAAATGGGTTACTAACGTTAGCAGAGGCAACCGTGTATCCATGATCATGTTAGATGTGGGTTGTGGAAGATTTATCACATATCCAGGATTTCTTCGTCAGTGATAGGCTTTAGTTTGTGTCTTACCATCCCTCGAATCGCAGTGGCATTGCAGTATAATCAACAAAATATCTTCGCTCGATACGAATTTGGCCATAAGTGGCTGTTACATTATTGCAAAACTGCAGTGTTGCATGACATGCAAATCTTTTGAACATAATGCCTAAAAGCCATGCAACGTATCCAGTTGGGTGCATTTGGAATTCAAGGCAAGAGCAGCGGTAATGCATCCAAATCACTGACGGGTATTGCGTCTGCAGATTCAGGACAGGGGAAAACCGAAGCATTTATAGATATTTAAATATGCTGTCGGTGTAATGCAGCTCAGTATGTTGAGTGACGTTACAGACCCCCCTGCCAATGTTCATATGTGCACACGCTTGTGGCTTGGGAAAAGTCCACCGATACTGATGAAATGTCCTCGTTTTTTGTCGAAAATGACACAGGAAAAGATCACATTCATCATTTTCTTTTTAATCTGTAGCCATCGTCGAATGGCTAGTGTATCTTGCGGTACCTACACCCTTCATTTTCATGTAGCGTTATGTGCAAGGCTGTCGCTGTGGTGCTGAAGTAGAAATGCCGGTTCAAAATGGATACACTTTCCTCCTATTGCTTTTCCACGTAGCCTTCTCGTTCTCTCCCCCCACTGCAGCGCAAGTAACCCCCACATTACCCTTCAGCGGGATTCATTTTATGCATATTTGAATTAATCCCTTAGTTTTACTTACTTATCTTATAGTGAGAGAAGAATACATGTGGCCAACTGATTTGATGTTGGCTTGATGCAGTTTTACATCATCTCTGAAATACTGAGTCATTGTAGTTATCAGTCATTCGTTCTGATCACAAAGCACACCTAGGCAAAACGACAGATCTTAAGATGTCGCTGATAGTGACCAAGACCAGGATCTTTATTGAAAATGCATTTCTCCAAAGCTAAGTCCATCATGATGGAGACCAAGCTGTAGAGCATCCATCACCATCACCAAAATCCAGTGATAGGCTGTGTTCCTTTCACTCTTCCAAGTTAGTAAGCTATAAGACTTGTAGTGTTGTGTAGTAACAAGACAACTTGTTTGGTACAGATGGCGTTGCCAAAACAGTGCATTAACTTACAACTGCATTCTTTTTTCAATCCGTTCATCCCTCTCTTTCTTTACTTCTCATTTTTTGGAGCAAGTGGACCACTGTTGAAGATTTCATTTGGTATTGGTAGCAGAGTGACACAGTTGTGAACTGACTGACTAAGTTCATTGTATGAAGCAATGACATGATTGAGAAGAAAAGCGGCATGATGTTGCTTTGCTAGCCTTAAAGTGTGGATGTTACTGCAGTGTATGAGGAGAAAGTGTCTTTCACTTTCTGCATAAGATTTTTGTGTGTTTGTCTGTGAGTGAGTGAGAAAGAGAGAATGAGAGAGAAGAACCCATCTCAGGCCTGTTGGTTTGGTGATGCTTTGACTTTGTGTTGAAGTGTGTTGGCTATATATGGATAGACATACATGTTTGCCACGTTCACTTAGGTATTTTTCCTAAGCACATCGTTGTTTATATGCTTGTGTATCTGTGTCTACTCTATTTGGTTGTGGGTGCCTGCCTTATTGTAAAGTGTTTGATAGAAAGACTGACCATATTGACAATTGGTACCTATTTCTTGTCACTTCTTTGGTGGAACGCAGTGTTGACTGAACCCAGATGCAATTGCTGCCTGCCGTGTTTGTCTTTTGCTGAGAGAGAGAGAGACCACTTGAGGGGGCCTTCCCCCATTCATTTATTGATTTACTTCTGAGTTTGATGGCTTAGGGAGTGGAAGAGGGAAACACCCACTCGCTCACAAGTTCATATTGCTCCTCCCCACCACCCACCTGCCCTGACTTCCACACACTAGTGAGTGTGATTTACAGCGAAGGCAGCATATCGTCCGTCGCCACGGATGCACACTGCCCACTGCAAAGACGAGAGGCTCTACAGTAGCCTATGCCTTCCCAGGCAGCCAGTCCCTCACTGCAAGGGCCATGTAAGACTGGGGGAATAGCCACAAGTGTCTGGGGAGAAACGCTAAATTAAATGGTAGTGTGTGTCGTCTATTCAGCCAATTGGTCTGCCACTCAAAAGGAAGCACACATTTTTCCACCTATACACGTTTCAGTGTGTTTTTGCCTAATGCCCCCCACACCCACCCTATAACCACCCCTCCCCTCTCCCATCCCATCCGTTGGGTCCCATGTGACTGATCTGACTGTCCTCACTCTATTGGGATCGCTCTCTCTGCCCATGTGAGGCCATTGATTTGGATGCGGCCTTGGACATGCAGGGCTTTGGCACATAATGGGACCAACCCTGAGGGTGATGGAGCCCTTCTTTTTCCTAAGCAAACAGGTGCCCTCCTGTCTGTGCTGCCAACTTGGTCTGTGAGATCTCTCTCAGATTCCGTATGACGGTCTGCCACTAGTATGGTGAGAAGAGGCCTGCCTAATTACCATATAGATATTCTAATCTAGATCATCTTATATATGAGAGGCCATGAAAAGTTGTTGGGATAAGTACCAAGTAGGTTAAATCACCCATTGATCTGAATCTGATTGATGTAATTTTTAAATGTGTATTGTAAGAAGAGATTCTCATAAATGTTAAATGTCTAAAAAAAAAATGGTGCTACATTGTACTGGACTAGAAAGGGCTGGACGGTCTATGGTGTTTGACTTGATAGTTCATCACCAGAGTGTAGTGTGCTAAAGAAGTGCGTTTGCTCCAGTACCTATAGCTGAACTGGAAACCCCACTCTCCCTTCGCTCCATTCTCTAAGTGTCATTTTGCATTTTGGGGGATGGAGGTTGCTATTTAAGGACTAGGCTACTACTTTGTCTCCAATGAACTGTGTAAGGCCCAAGCACTCCTATACACTGTGGCATGTTAGCTAATGTTAACTTTTGCTAATTTGTAAAACTATTCTGCATGTGGAGTAGGCCTAAGCTTTGATGTACCTGCCGGCTGTTTGATATAAAATATTACTTTTCTTTGGAATTGTAAACCACCAGTGGGTTAGGAAAACTGTGACTTGGATGTCACCAAATAGTCTTGCTCTACCTGAATAGAATAGACATGGCCTTTAGATTTTTTGGGCATTTTGTATTTGGGGCAAGATGTGATGTGTGTGTAAAGGTACTGAACCGTTTAGGTACAGGATATTCGGTTCAATACAGATATGTATCAGATTCAGTCTTCAACATTAATCGACAGCAGACTTTTTTCAAATAAAAATTTCTTCAAAAAAGTTTCAAATTTGAGTTTTCACTCAAACATTAAGCAGAGTTTAGTCAGTAAGCACCAAAGACATTCTTTTGAAACTACTTTCAAAATGCTATTCTCATTGTGCAACAAATATATTTTCACTGGATTTTAGTTTAGCAGTACCTGCAGGTGTACTACACTGACAACTGACCAAACTGTGACTTGAAAACCGTTCGCATCGAACCGTGGTTTTTGCGCACCGTTACAACCCCTTCAAGATTGTTATTTGAGAGCTTTTTTTTTTTCGTTACACACCTAACCTATGACATAATTTTTTTCGTTACACTCCTAACCTATGACATAACCTTACCACTGTCACTGCCGCTGCCACTGCCAGACTATTAGGGTCGTCTTTCTCCCCATATGCAGTAGGCTGAGGGAATCACAGAGCGCCTAGATGGCCTCTGCTCTGACCAGAGGCACATGAGAGGGCTTTCAGTGAAGATCATGCCCCACCTGCTCTCCTGCTCTTCTCACGTGGATGACCTCCTCTCCATTTGATTCCTCTGGTGCATCCTTTCATGGTCTAGGGTTGATGGTTACAGATAGGTTGTGTTGTGGTCACAGGCATGACGGCTCCCACTCCAGGCCTCCAGTGAATGCAAGATCTGCTGGCCCCATTCTGAAACCAGACAGGTCCGCTTTTTTACCCAAACCTGCCCTAAACTGCTGCCTGGCCTAAGCCTTTCTTAATGCAGTTTTCTTTCAGTCTTCGGAGTAGCTTATAAATTGGTAATGAAAGGCACACGCACACACGCACACGCACACGCACACGCACACGCACACGCACACGCACACACACACACACACACACACACACACACACACACACACACACACACACACAGATGCAGGGTCGGGTACGTAGGCCCATTCTTTACTGGATAGTCAGTGAGGGAGGAGGAGGGAGAGGGATGTGGGCTGGCCTAATTCAATAAGGTGTGTTGAGCCTCTGAATAAGGCATGGAGCGAGAGTGTGGAGATGGACGGGCACAGGTGACCATGCTCACTCGCAGAACATGCATCATCTCGTCTCCTCATGACCTCACAGAAGCCTGTCCCTAAGGCAACGTCTCTGCCTGCCTTATGCCCCACCACCACCACCACAGCCCCTTTTCTCTTTGCCACTTACTAGTCATGCACCTGCACGGAAGCAGGCCATTGGAATAGGCCTTTGCTCTACCTCGCTGTACATCAGTAGGTTGCTCAGGCCCCTGCCCCCCCCTCCCCAAAAAAAACTTCTAGCACAGTCATTCAGATGTCTTTTAAAGCAAGACTGCTGCCCAAATATTTTTGGCCAATGACAGGGTGGTGGCCTTGTGTAGGCCTCATTTTCTGTGTGTGTGAGGTTTGTTTTGAAGCAGCCGTGATCTTTACCCTGTAGGCAGGTTTAGTGCTTGTGTACATTCTGCTCTCAAGGCCTCAGTTGGTGTTCAGCCTACCAAGAAGCACAATACTGTAAGTGTCACGCTAGTACTTGATCATTCAGGTGTGTGTGTGTGTGTGTGTGTGCACTCGATAGCTAATACTGTATGTTGGACTGCATATCAGATGTGCTTCTATTTGTGTGCATGCTAACGTTTTAATTAGGGATGTTAACCGGTGACTGTTTGACCGATGGTTGACCGTATCCACGTTAGCCGACCAAAGTTGTCGCTAGTCGGTTAAACAAAAAAAAGAGGCATCTTTAAATTAGGCTAAAGACAGTGGACTAAACGCTACTACAGCTAGCCATCTCATTCCAAGAAGATCTTTTTTGCGTGAAGTTAACAAATTATCCCTCTCACTCAATTTTTCATAACGCCTGCTTTTAGGCTAGGCTACGTAATAAACCAATAAAAACATTTGGCACGAGGTCACAGCGGTGGCCGGTGCGTCTTTTGCAATCTGGAAGTGTGCCGTTTTATCCATTGGTTTTATCATGTTGCAGTCTAGGCAACTTTCCGCATAAGATGGACTTAAATTTGGAAAGACATTACATCTACATTTCAGGAAGGGTCATCAATGGTAACAGATAAGGTAATGATCATCTTTCGTTATTGTTGTTAGCACTTCCTCAAACTAAGCTGCGTCTCTTCGGAGCTGTCATTTTCATAAGTGAGCCGCGGCCATTTCAGCTTCAAATGAGCTTCTAACGCTAGACAAACGCCTTTATTTGCAACGCGATCACCTTGTACCCAATCCATTTTCGGAGCAAAGGAACCATTATTTGTCCTCCATTTACAAGCTCCTTGTTTGCAGGACTCATTGGCGCTGTAAGATTTAAAAAAGTGACGTGAGTGAAAGGGCGGCGCCGGCGCTGTGTGTATGAGCGTAGGACAGAGAAATGAGAGTTGGGAAATTGCGTAGCTGTTATTTCAAATAGCATAATTTATTTTAAACGAATCGGTTAACCGGTTTCAACCGGCTAATGAGCCTTGGTGGTCGGTCAAGAAAATGTTTAGTTTTCGCCATCCCTAGTTTTAATGTGTAGAGATGAGGGTATACTGACCTGTGTGTGTAAATAATACACTGTGGTCTTCAAATGACTGCATCAGAGTGAGATGTATGGAGAGAAAGACACAGCAGATTTGTAAACGGCCTTTTTTCATCAGATATTGTTACCTGTGTTGGTGAGAATTTTGGTGTAGATGACCCTATTGTTTATCTTGGGTAACTAATTCCCCTTGCAATTGTGAGGAGGATATGTATTCATAGAGCTATGAGCAGGAGAGTACAGTATAGTGTTGTGCAGTGAATGGTTGCTCTCCTTGGTGCTGCTTTCCTTCCTCTCAGAGAGAGAGAGAGAGAGACTTTGGATAGGGGAGTGGAGGCCCATGTAGGATGGATAAAAGAAAGAGGCTACACATGGAATACAAGGGAGGAGGAAAAAGACAAATAGATAGGCCAAGTGGGTGTGTTTTGAGATGATGGCAGGAGATTGAAGGGGGTTCTGATATCTCACTTCATCAAGTCTAGATCCACTCCTTCAGTGGAGACATTCCCTCAGTATTGTATATTGCGTCCATTGAAAAGCTTGCAGACGAAAGTGTTAACTGTGAGTGTCATCAGAACAGGCATATTTTCTACAGGTATCCTTAGTTTCATAGTGGATACTTACCTGAGGATTGTTTGGTCTTTCTTAGCCTGAGCCACTGTCTATCTGTTGCAGCACAGGCCTGTTGGACTGGTGACCTTTGCCCTAATCTCACTTGTCTCTGTGGCTGAGTGCTACTAACCTGCTAGTCTTTGCTCTCGCTGTTCCTCATCTTACCTTAGTGGTGGAGAAAAGGTGTCACAGGGCTCTTGCATCAGATGCTGATGCGTATCTGGAAGGTGGTAGCCAGCTAAACTAGGTACAACCAGGCCGTGCCTTTAGTAATGCAGGTTTGGTTTTTTCCACGTTGATTGATGGTCTATCACTTGGCTTGCTTGTTGGAGCTCAGCCCGGCCAAGCCTGCCTGAACTGAATGCTCCCTGTGCACTGTGTCCCCTGAAAAGGTCATCCTAAAGGAGGTTGGAAACACCGCATGTGGTTGTTCAGAGTGCCATCGGACTAGAGGCCGGTGTGCTGAATGCATTTGTTCTTGATCTCAGAACTGAAGCTCTGACGCATGACGGCAAACCTTTGCCACTCCTCTGTTTCCAGCTCTCTGCATCCCAATTTACTCTCTCTTTCCTGTGCAACATTTGTATGAAGAAAGCCTAGTTGTGGTATGGGAGCCTATTCTACACTGGCTTGTTTATTGTTCCCATTTAGGAGACTGACAGCTGCTAGATTCATGATAGTTAAGACTGAACTGAAATGAGCATTCACATTAGAACTAGTGATTGGGAAGCACATAGCTTAAAGACATCTAAAAACTGGCCAGCATTTCATTCTGCATTTTCCACATTGTTATGCAATATTTACAGATTTTCCTGTGTGCGCCTGTCACAGTAGTTAATGTAGAAAAGTTTAAAGTTGTGGTTTCGCAGAGGCGACTCTGCACTTTGGTAAATTTGAGTGTCTAACATTTTGGGGAACACCAGTGACCTGTAGCAACAGTCTGGGATGGATTGTGGTGACTGTGGCATTGTGGGATGGCGTAGCCCGTGATATTGAGCAGCTGTAGTGGCGGAACAACTGTGAGCTGTGTAGCGCTGAGAGAGGCTGTATGGGAACGCTGTGGAGCTGTATAGGATCTCTGTATTGGGGACAGTGCTGGGTCACACTCTCCTCACAGGGAGCCGAAAGTGGGTCAGCACTGGGGGAAGAGAGGAGAAGCGGAGAGATGCGGGCAGACGTCCTCTTCCGTGCCAGCAACGGGCCCCCGGAAGAAAGGCGCAAAGCTGGGAGGTCCATGGAAGTCAAATGCTTTCTGTGATTCACACACGGAGTCTGGAGTAGATGGCAGTAGATCCCTTCATTAGACTGAGCTTGAGGTGGGGTGGTGGGGGTGTCAACACCAACGCCAACCAAATAGTTGGGAGGAAGAGGAGGAGTCTCGACCTAGGAACTCCAGGAAGCCTCTAGTTGGAAATCCCTGGCCTCAAGGGTATGGGGGGTGGGGCAGTGTTGTAGGATGTTACTAATGGTGGTGGATGGTGGGGTGAGTTGGGAGTGGGTGGGTTGTTGACCCCCCCACCCCCCCCCCGCCGGCTGGCTTACCCCACAGGCAACGCCCAGCACTTTACCCGGATTGCCCTAGATAAACCCTTACTGCATAAATGGGTTCCACAAATTGTAAGTGGCTTTGGATTATAAGTGTCAGCCAAATGAATTCATTAGCTAGCTTGTCTGTCTGTCTGCTCGGATGCCGGTGTGTGTGTTTACGTATGTGCAGCCGGACAGTCCATTCATCTGTGCACCGTCATTCCCCTGCTTTCTAGACACCCCTGCAACTCAGCTGGGCCTCAGTACCACAGTATCCGGAAGGCCATAACAATGTTGCATTCATGAGTCTGTAATGTGTGTGTGTGTGTGTGTGTGTGTGCGAGCGCAGGTTTGTGTCCCTCTTCTTCTGGGAGGGAAGTTTAGACTGATCGTGCATCGTCGTTGTCGTTGGCTGCAGTGGCCAAACCGCGCCTGTGTGTGGACCTGCATGCCTGTGCACTACCCTTGCCAGCCTCCATGGCGGCTCTAAGCTGGCACAGCAAGAATTAAATAGCCAGAGCTCCTAGAGATTATGGCTGGCTTAACAGCAGCTTAATCACATCGTATGCACCGTATAGGAGGAATCGGTAGGTATGCGGGTGACAGAGAGGGAAAAGAGACGACAGGAGAGAGGAAACTCAGAGAAGACTGAGTGACAAGGAGAAATGCTGAGTTGGTCGCAAAAGAGAGAGGAAAGAGTGATGCTGAACGATGGGGGAAGTCCTGGGAGGCGTCTGTGCGACTGTCAGTTGCTGCTGCCGCTGCTGCTGCTGCTGCTGGGTCGGTGGTGGGGATGCTGATGTGCATCTTAATTCTGTGAGAGGACTTCTCTCCCCCTGGTCTGTTTGGAGTGGCCTGCACTGTAGCTGGTGTACCCTTGTGGGGTTTTGAGAACTCTTCAGTAGTATAACTGTTGGTGAAGACACCTACTGGATCCTACTGTCAGGACGACATTCTTCAGAATGGTTTCTCTGAAAGATCTCGTGATGTCATGATGCTGTCCATTCCCATCTACTCTGACCTTGACTTTGTTGATGAAAGTCATTGTCATCTGCCATTAATTGCATTATACATGTTGCCACACCACTGCTTTGTGTGACATGTAAGAATGAGGTGGTCATAGAGATTTTTTTTTGCCATACCATTCAACGGAAGTTTGACGTTGATGCTGGCTGTATTCACATTTGCATAAGCCCTAAGTTTCTGTCTATAGAGTAACTATCTGCTCAGCATGATGAGAGACTGCTATTTACCAGATTACTCCACAATATTCTGACCGTTACCACAACCACCACTCTCTCCTGCCATGATTAATCTCCCTCAGCATGTTAAACTCGTGTGCAATTCACACAATGCAGATCAATATAAAAGGTGTCCTATGAGCTGTTCAACAAGATAAATGTGTATGTTGGCATGTGTTTTGGCTATATTAAAATAGCAAAGTCATGGTTGACACGTTGATCATGAAGTCAGTCACAGAATATATGCTCTTAGCATTGCTTCATAGGATTAGATAGTTAGATATCAAGGAAGGATAAGCTGTGTTTCACGGGTGAAGGTGCCTGATCTGTGCATTTCTTTCAGTTTGTACCCTGATGCATCGTATTAAAAAAAGTTAAAAGACCTTCTAAAACTCTGCTTCAACAGGTGTCATGCAGTCTGCATACATTCCAGCATTCTTGTCTCTAGCAGAAGGGAACTTTTTGCTCTTTGCATATTTTCCTCAAACCGTATAGCCACAAAACGTCCTAAGAACTCTACAAAATAAGCCATGAAAAGCATATTCATGAATGTATTTCATACACTGTTTTGCATGTGCAAGTTCATTTTGCTGTATTTCAGAGATGCCATGTTACTCTCACGATACCCTAAATAAATCAATAAAGGTTTTTTTCATAGAATGTCATTCTATTTCAGAGCTATTGGGCCTTTTTCCTGATGGTCCTGATAGTTCCCATTTACAAAGCAGGTGGAAGTGGCTGTATCATACAAGTTGCGACTTAGAAGGATCTCCCACCTCAGATCTCAAAAGTGATCAGGAAAGTTTAGCACTGTATTCAGGATCCAGATATTTTTCTCAGGGTCAGATCTTCTCCGTCAAATACTTTAATTGGCATCTGGCCCAGAACTGCTAACCTACAGCGTACCTCAAGCACACAGGCTCACAGTCTGATTCAATTGCCAGCTCTTGCTGTTGCACTTGGACTTCATGCATTTCACTCTTTTGGCCACTGGGGGCAGCAGAGAAATATGCAACTATACAGTCTTCAATTATCACAACCTTTGGCTCACGTCACACCCTGGTAATCTAGTGCCCTGGTCATAAAATCCACTCTTACTGACTCTGCTATGATTGTTTCTTCCCTCCAGTATTACGCACACAAAACAATGAGGAAATGCAATGCATTCATAGCATGCACAATATATGCACGTATGTATGCAAGGCCTATGAAGGGATGAGGGAATGTATATACACATAATACACATTTTACGCATATGAATGTATGCAAGTGCTATACAGAGACACAATTTCTGTGTTGACTGATGAAAATATGCTCTCTCACTTACATATGTTTAGAGAGAAAGTGAGAACGACATAGCGGTAGAAGTGTTGCAAGCATGATTTTTATAAAGTTGCCTATTTTGCACCTTTTACCTCCAAATGATATATATTTACAGTACCTACCTACAAACCTACCTACCTACCTCATTGGCTTGAGATTGGCCAATTGTTCCTAGATGGGAACAGCCCCAACAGTCACTTGATCTTGCCATACACTCTTTCTGACCCTGTAATAAACCATAATCCCTCTGTTGTAGACGTCATGGTATAGCCAAGTGTTTGAAACTGCAATGTGTGTGTGTGTGCATGCGCATGCGTGTGTGAACGCGTGCAAAAGTGAGGTCCAATGAGGGAAGTAAATAATCAGGTGAGTGGCAATGTCACTTTGCAGTACCAATTTGTCAGATACTGTGAGGATGCCAACAGACCCCTCTCACTGACACGCTGTCTTGTCTCCTGCGTCTCCTAGCGAAGATACTTTTCAGGTGAAAGGTCACTTGGAGGGGGAGGAGGATGAGGAGGGAGAGCCTCATCAGGGATTAACAGTGGGGATTCTCCTGTGTCTCTCTCCATGAAAGGGTCAGGCATAAGCACACTGGCACGTGTGGGCTGATGCGCAAGCTCTTTCTCTTACAAGCGTGTACACACACACACACACACACACAGGCATTCTTGACTATATAAGAAAATGCAGTCACTTACTATTGCATTTAATGGGACATAAAGATTTCTGTGTTTTTGATCCAGGGATGCTCGCGATGAAGTTTAATCTGTGGTGTGGTTTGTGGTGGTGACCCTGGTAGTAGCTTGCCTTAGTGAGCTGTTTTTATAGCTTATGTTAAAGGTGCACAATCATATTATTGCTGCAATTGAAGGATTTGCATTACATTTTGAATTAGACTTGACTTATATCAGATACAGCGCTTTACTCTCCTGCCCCCTTCATTATGACTGAGAAATTTGTGAGGGTCTGTACTTTACAAATCTTTTGCAACAAACACTTTATTAAACATAGTCTCTCATAAACATGCTGAGAAGGGAGGTCCATTTATAACTTGCACCTTTGAACATGCCGTATGCATTTTTCTCATTGGATGGTGGATCGTTTAACCGGTCAAGTGCCTGTTTGTGCGAGCCATTGACATGCCCTGCACGTTAGGGCCCCTGAAGGTTTATTTCCACTGTCTTTTCTTGGGACGCCCATGCAGCCTATTCTTGGATGAAACCTCAAACGTCAGGTTAAACTTGACTCGACCAGCACTTAGGTTTCTTGGCAGAACTTCCACGGCACTAGCAACATTGGGCCATTTTTGTCACATGTAACTTCAAACTTCGCTAGACAATATATAGCCTCTGCTGAGAAATACAACTGATCGGTTCTGGGTGGCACATGGTTAGTAGGTGTGGCTCCTGAAGTCTGTTATAGCATGTGTTTAGTACACTCTCTTTCTGTTGATTGTTGAAAGTTTGTAGAATATTTAATAAGCATTAGTCCCTGGAGCTACTGGGTTAAACAATTGAATATTGTGCAATTGGCTTTTAAAGTTATGGAGATTAGTTTTACATTAGTTTTAACATTGGAAATCATACTTTTTATTTATGTATTTTTTTCAAGGTTAGATTCAGTGCTGTCTTTTTTTTTTTTTGAATGCCCTTTCTCTCCTATTTCGGGCTGTTACCAAGTGAGACAGAGAAAATTAACGAGTCCCCTGCTGACAGTGTTGAGAAGTATATGTTTGGGGAAAACTTGACCTTTTGCTGAACTGTCCACCTGTTTGCTAACTTAAGTTCATGTTCTGCATGTGGTCAGTCCACACCTGATCAACCAGTGAAGAATGAGTTGGTGGGGAAATAACAGTTTACTTGTCTATTTTTGATATTTTGGAGACCAAGAGGTCAAAGCACACCATGTAACCTTATATAGTTGTAAATATGTGACTCTTGGTGAACAGGGGGTGTTCCGGCACAGAACGGTGAGCTATGCTATATATTTGGACGTTCTGCCTGTAGATAAGGAGGCTGAAAATACAGCAGAGGAAAGCATATGATTTGCTCTCAATAAACCCGGTGCATGCTTTTAGGGCGGAAATCATGCTCCTCTCCTTGCATAGATTTGGACAAATGGAGAGATATCTAGCTCCACAGTATTCACTTTAAAAAAAATCCAGTTTTGCAGAGCTGAAACACAACCCCGGCAACCTCCCCGCAGTGTAATTGTAATTCGCTGCTGTGTTACCCCGCCGTTCCTTTTGCGCTCGCTAGCTTCTTCAGTGGAGTTCGACTACCGTATCTTCCCACTGCATCATGTTTACCTAGCAACACGCATCACCCGCTGCCGGCCCTCCCATTGGTCATTTCAAAACGCACCCGGGACCAATGGCAGGGCTGTTACCATGGTACAGTGTGTAGTTGCCGGGTGGAATTTTGCTGCAAGGCACGTGAGTCCCGGAATCTTCGCCTTGCGTTTTTAATCTCGGGTGTCTGGGAGCTTTGCAAACGTGATTTATTGGAACCGAGTCACATTCCCTCTCGAGAGTCAGTTCACATATACATTTAAACATTTATCTGTACATTTTTATGTATAAAATAAAAATAATGCATAGACTTGCGAGCTGCAATACCACTGTTACTGGAATGCGCGCTGTGGTATGCTTGCGAAGGGGAATTAGAACTTAAAAATGTTGAACAAGTTAGTTTGATTTAAACCACAGTAACCGAATTATTGCAATTTTAGTGTATTAATCAGTGCTCGTCTAACCGTATGTGTATTTTAAATACAATGATCGTGTCTATAGATGATATTTAGAAAGTCAGTAATTAAAGGAAATTCTGTATTTTAGAGGTGGGTGTGATTTTGTATATCAGTGTTACATGAATGTTTCATTTGTTTCCTGTACTCTGCCTGAAGCCCATGCACTGCGATTCGGGCGTGACCGTCCCCCTTCTCACTAAACTTCTCTCATCATTGTAGAATGAACTTTGACCTATAAAGCACAGAAATGCGTCAGACAGGTTCTGTGTGTAAGGTTTCTGGACCTAAAGACTCCCACATATTTCATAGCAAATTCGAATAAGTCGTTGTCCATCAAAAAAGCTATAGAGGAGGTAGAACCATTTTGTTTTTTTGTTTTTTTTTTGTTTCACTCTGGGGGGACACGCGCACAAATTGGCTACCGTGAATGAATGACGGCATGGTTAACCTCGTTTTGTACCTCTCCTCCCATTTCTCAAGTTGCTACACTTCTTAAGACTACAATATACACTTATGAACTCGCAATTTCACAGGAGCAGGAATTGCTGCTGCTGCTGCTCCACACACAACTCGAATTATTCTCAGACTGTTCTAAAAGACCAGTGCCAGGTTATTACAGCATTACTTAACTGGCCGTGCTTTTCAGATAACGTGAGAAAAGGAGATGTTAAAGTTGAAAAATGATATCAACTCAATGTTTTGTAAGGATCTTTCTAATGTATTGCTGTATCACACTTCACTCCAGGGGGTGTTATGATGTAATACATTTCTGGGGTAATACAACTGCTGTTTATTAACGCTTCAGATGAATTTTGGTTGCCTTAACAACTGTTCTTGAGTATTGCAAATGCATATCCAAAGTCCACTAGATTGACCTCTGGTTTTGGGCGGTTGCATAGAACATTTGCATGTGACCCTTAGGATGTAGTTAGTCCATAGAGGCCAGCAAAAATAGGGGAGCCGTGTTGACGACATTCCTTTCCTTTGCGTGCATATTCAGTATGTAGGCATTTGTTTTATTGCAATAATGCAAGTTTGGTACAAAACAGAATAGTGTCAAGTGCTCGTGATTTTTCTGTAATATACCGATGGCGAGGAATTATTTTAGTTTTAGTTTGAAGTCGATACTTTATCTAAACTAAGTTGGCAGTGTAAAGTTTCAGTGGAATATCCGGTGACCGAGTCTGTATTGCAGAACAAACGTTCTTTTGATAAGGGTATGCCCTCCCCTGCATTTGTATATTTTTATTTATTTATTTGCTTCCGTTGTTGTTTTATCCCCTCCCCTATCAATCTACCTGAAGTCTTTTGCCATTTCCGCGTGCACATCATTCTGCCTCCGCGCAGCGTTCGGAGACAACAAGGAGCTAGGGGGACAGGGCAGCCGCTTCATCTTTCTCCGCCTACATACCGCACTTGACCAATTGAAGCAGTGGAGAGGACCTCTTCTGACCAATAGCGCACAAGCTGCCGTGGCGTCGGATAGCAACAGAGCCTACGAACGCGCACTAGGGGGTGGAGAATGAGATGTCTGTGAACGCGCTTTTGGGTTAGGAGGGAGGGAGTAGGAGAAGGAGAACTCTACGAATAGGAAGGTCTGTGTGCGCGCTTTAGCACAGAAAAGTTGAAATAAGTTGAAACTTTAAGGGCACTTGATTAAATCAAACACACACTTCAGAAAAAAATAACCTGTATACTAGATGCATGCACAGAGACAACACTTGTGATTTTCCCCAAACTGTTTTTTTTATAAATAATTAGGCTACACAAGCCATAAACCTTAGATTAATCTAATGTTAAGAGCATACGAATGAGGTTAGAAGTGGAGTCCTTCACAGCTGAGTGTGGAAACATATCATATATTTCCGCAAACAAATCGCATTATTGTCAAAATGCCATTGTTTATTGGATCTTTTCTCTTAGAATGTGCATTTAAGGGTGGGCATTTGACTGTTAGTAGTTCTCTGTCTATATATATGTACAGTATATGTATCTGCGGAGTAACTATAAATGGAGAGGACTGGCTTGGTGGCGCAACTACGTAGGGTAGGGGGAAGCCAAAATATGTGTGGGTTGAATTGATCAAGCACTTGTGTCTCGCATATAACAATTGGACAAATGTGTTTTGATAAAAGTGTGCGTCATCTTCCCTATAGCTGTTCCATGACTCTCCCAGTAGATCCGCTTCTTTGGGTGCTAAAACATTTATGCGCGAAGAGCTGCGTCAACCGAGCTCCTGTCAGGAGCATATCTCAGATGTCCCCCTTTCCACCCCCACCCCCCCGCGCTTCAATAGCTGTTGGAACAATCCTCATTGCAGGGTGTGGATCTGGAGCCGGACAGATAGGCTAGTCAACAGGGAGTAATAACGGGAAAGGGGCGAATATGACTTAAACCAGCCCGACTCGGAAATATTTTCGGAGAACAAAATTGTTGCGGAAGATTCTAAAGTGTGAAAACCGAAAACCAGGGGGACAGTAGCGCTCGCGAACTCAAGTAGACACACGCAGGAGGAGAGCGACTGCCAACTGAGTCCTACGCGGAAGCTTCAGACAAGCAGACAGGATGGAAGTAATAACACAGGAAAAGATCTTTGTAGTTTTTGTTGATCTCGACATTAAGTAGCTGGGAACCTTGAAGAAATTTTCCGGCACAAATCTGACTACGCAAGATTAGCCTAAAACGCTTGTATTGTATTAACACTCGCTCGTGTTATTGTTGGGGAATGCATTGACGGAATAAGGACAGTTACTTGCATTGTTGTTGTGAAGTGAGCTGTCATTACTTTCTCGCTAAAGGAAACCTTCGGACCCGTGGACCGTGTGGATTTCCCATAGTATTCAAGACCACCGCGTCTACACAATACAGCTTTTGGTAAAGCTGAAACAACAGGGTTATTTTGTTATTGTTTTGAGGACCTGTTACGAAGAAAACAAACGGAGGCTTTGATCGTGAGCCTCGTCTTCAGGAATTGTCTTCGTTTGTATCTCTGAGATTCTGGGAAAGCTCTCACGAAAGACATCAAGGATTTTTTGAAAGCAGTCGTTAAATGTTGTGCCTGTGACATCGGTTGCACCTCCGCACTTTGCTTCGTTTCGTTACTTTGTGTGTTCTTTGCATGCACGTGTTTGTTTCCTCTTCCTTCAGCATTATTCGCAAGCTTTATGCTGTTTTGAGCCTCGTGCCCCATTTCACCCCCCTCCCTCGACCTGCCAGCACATAAGGTCACCATTTGACATCTGCGGACTTTGCTAGCGTTAGTTCCGTGTAAGGGGGAAGGGTGCATTTTTTTTTTTGCTGTCTGGCGGAGAAGACTGATCAACGTTAAGTTTTGTTTTTTCGTATACATATTCCACAATAATTTGAAATCTGTTATTTTTCTGGAATATGCTCCCCCCTAGAATTGTATTCTCTGACTAGGAATAGCCAACTGGGTTTCCTGTTGAAGGAGGAAATTAGCCAATGTTTTACGTTTGTTGTCACCTACCTGCTTCATAGTGACTGATTAGTTCACTGTAGGTAACCTAGACGCAATATAAGAAGCCACTGCTATTTTTAGTGAGAGTGATGGGGTAAATGGTGTTGGAAATTGAGACCCCCCACCCCCTACCCCCAGCCTACCAACACTTCCAGGTTTAGCTCCGGTTCCCTTGTCAGCTGGCGAACCATCCTGACTGGAAAATATAAGTGTGGGTCCTGGCCCAGTAAGGTTTTACCTACCATTGAAACATATAGATATAGATATAGATATATATATAAGTATTTTTTTTTATCTTGAACTGCAGAGAAACTTTTTTCCAATTCTAATGGGACTTGTGAAGCAACTGTAGCTGTGAAGTAGACCTTTTGTAACCAAATAATAACAACATAGAGCAGAGAAGACTATATATATAGATCTACAAATATAAATATATATATCTATATAGAAGGATCAGAGATACACACACACACACACACATATATATATATATGTATGTATATATATATAAATTATATAGCAAATACATAGTTTAAGTAAATATATTTTTACGTCTAAAGTGAGCATTGTTGCCTGAAACCCAAGTCATTGCCTTAGAGAAACATAGTAATAAAGGGAATAGTAATGACAGAAGTGAATCTGTTTGGAAACAAGTTAATGGTGCCTTTTCGTTCATCAGCTCCTTCTGTCTTTGTCGCTTCAGGATTTCATTAGTAATTGAAGAATATTTTGTGGTAAACCCAAGTCAGATCCTTATGTATACCTGCCTTTTACGGTTCACACTTGAGTTTTATTGCTGTTGGATGTACAGTGCTGGATCGAAGAAAGTCTGAAGATTTATTTGGCAAGGATTACTTGATACTTGATGTGTCCACAACTCTCTCCAAAGTAATTTATCGGGATCCACACACCGATAAACTTGATTGACTCGATTCCTGGGATACTACGGCCCCCACGTAAGCGTTTCCGATGGTGATCACTTCGTCAGTTGAGGAGAAGCCGCAGCCTTCTAACAGAATGGTCGCAAACTTGCCGACCGAATCCTGGATTGGCAACCCAGATCAGAATCGCTACATACCCCAGTCACACCTGCTACGGAAGCCGACAAGAAGTTAGTGCTATCTCTGTTTCTCTGTCTCTGCATGCATCATAAACAAAGCACACACACTCACACAAGCACATCTACAATGCCGTTAAATGTGATGGAGCTATAGGATCTCAGACTTGATTACATTATGTGTTATGTGTGCTCTTCTTGACAGAGGAGACAGTGGGTTTCCCAATAACAACCTGTCCTCCACCCCCTCCTCCCCCTGTTGCACCTGTTGAGTGTGAGGATGAATGGTACTGGGATGTGTTATGCTTGTTACGCGAACAGGGTGTTGTTGAACCACAGATTTTTCTATCCCCATGATGTGGTGCTAAACAAAATACTTATTTAAACTGAATAACTTATTTTAATTCAAGGTTATTGATCCCATTTTGAGATTTTCTTGTCTTTACTGACTCTATTAAGGCAGTATTTAGCGTGTCAGATAGAGATTTCTGACACTTTATTTATGCTAGCTGTGCTTTTTTCCGATACAGCTCTGCTTCATATCTGAATGATGTTTTGGATAGTTGACATGAAACTTTCTTAAGGTAAAAAAAGCACTAGTGCTGTCTGACTTCATAGGATGTTCGTTTGCTTTTCCATTTTCGTGTATATTGCCTGGTCTTGAGTGGTGATGTCACAACTCATTCTCTCCCGAACCAACAAACAACAACAAAAGCATGTACTGTCATAGTTCTGGGGGGGAAAAAAGTATTACAGTAGTGACGTCACAACGAGGGAGAGAAGAGGCGGACGAATGAATCGGGGAAGACCTACAGTAACTCTGCTTGCGTTTTATTTGAGGTGAAAGTGCAAAAGGCAAAGGGGTTGTCGGTAAAAAAAAAACATTGCTAGTGTTGCATGTTTTCATCAGAAACTGCTTTTTGGTTTAATTTTTCACTAAATCTGTCACTTGGATGCACAGGCGGAGAACTTGTGCAGTTTTGATTTTCGGAGATGATTGCGAGGGCTCTTGAGTCTGTAATGTCATCTGCTTGTGTCTTGGTGTAGAGGAAGTGATAAGTGGACCATTTATTAAACCTTTTTTTTTTAGTAACCTGCATGACATTTTGTGCTGTTTAGACACCTGAAGCACCTCTGGTGTTATGGCAGGCCAGGTGGTCTCTCATACAAAGGTTTAGCACACCCCAGAGGCGGTTCCATGCACACTTTGGACATCTATTGTGAATTCTCTCACATGGCTTAAGTGACCACCGTCAAGTACCGCTCCCTTTCCCACCATTGTCCCGACAACCATTTGCTGCAAACAATTGTGGGAATAAAGACATCCGGGCACAACTGAGTGGTTGAAGGAGTCGGCTCATGCACATCTCGTATGCGTATACGTGCATGGTGCTGTTGCTATGGAATATGAGCAAGGTTTGGTCTACGAGGATGCACCGCAGGTCATAGTTGCCACAATGCAGCAAGCAGCCACACAGAACAGTGTGTTCCGTTGAAATTCCAGCACATTACAGACGAGGGTAAATTTAACTGATTCACTTGAAGAAACTGGATTTTTCTTTTAGAAAGCAGAAGTCTTTCAGAAGACTTATCAAATTTCTGCAGAAGGGTATCAAATGTATGTTATGCAATCACTGCATAGTGGGTATCAAGTAAGAATTAAGAAACAAAATAGGAAGGCTTAATAGTAAAGATGTTTTTTGACATTTTTTTTAGAAATATTTTGAAAAGAAATGTTTGAGAAAATATTGTTCAGTATTGAGGTGAAACTCAAAACAAGCAAACTGGAATTTGTAACAATGTTTTGGATAGGTGAAAGACTAAATTCGGTTCTCTTTTCAGTTATTACTTAACTTGTTTTGGAAAGGAGTTCATTCTTGTTCTGTCCAAGCATTGAATTAAAGGATTCAATTATCCGTCAATTGCTAAGCTGCTTAATGCAGTTAAGATATAATTACTTAATTGGCCCATTACAAGAAAGTTTCCAAACAAGCAATTTATTGCTTCTGTAGATTGCCATTATCAGTACAACAACAACAACAACAACAGAATGAGAGAACTTCAACAGGTGTTATAACTCCTGAACCCCAGGAGTCAAACAATTGAAAATCGCTGGATCAATCAGTTCATACAAGAATGTGAAGAATGAAATATGTTTACTGATGTCAGTCACCACCACTAAATAAGCATAACTTTTTTTCCCTGAGAGCTCAAACTAACCTGTACCTCAAGTTTGTGGACACCTGTTGATTTGGTCAGGACCTTCCTGTCTGAGGGTGGTTAAGACTTAGATGAGTACGGGGTACCATATCCTGTGACTGGGGCAAGCCACCCAACATGCCCGCTCCTTCTCCCTCAACCAATGTAAGCTTTAAATTGGATTGTGGAAGGTTCCGCCCTGCTTACAGCCCAACCTCTCCTCCCCTCCACTCTAGCCAGCTCTCATCAAGGATACAAGATCTGGGTCACTTCACACTGTGAAAAAAAAGTGGAGATATGGAAAATCATCGGCACTATTTTGCGTTGTTGTTCAGGAATGCAGCTTAAAGGCCAGATACATTGCTTTTGTGGAGAGAAAACTTTTTTTTATGTGACCTCCACTGATTACATTATTCTGGCCCTATGGAGACTGTCCCGGTTTGCTATTGACCCTGTGTGTTATGCAAAACAAAAACGTTTTTCTTTCTTAAAACGACAACTACTCATTTGTATAGCTGATACCCAACACAGGCCAAGCTGATGCCCAACTCAGCCCAGGACATCGGGTTTGACCAGGCCTTGGTCATATCCCTTCCTAAGTCACAGCAGTTTAGGTGTAAATCAAAGCATTCATTCAGTAATAGGTCCTGGACCTGGGATTCACAGAGGACGGGGTGCCTGATGAGGCTAGGAAGGTGGTTGGGTGCAAGGTGTTCTCATACCTAGATAACTGGGTAGCTTTCCAGCTATTCCTCATTCATTATTAAATTAGGTTATTTATATCCGTGTCGCCAACCAACTCTTTTTCCTGCTGTCTATTTTCGTCATCTCGGCGAGGTCGCTCTGACGGAGCAATGTGGACATAGCTGGGTTTTGGAGGCCTGAGTTACTGTCTTAAAGATAAATATACCCCCAGAGTGAAAGGCACTATGCAAGTTATGAACCCTGGGCACAACGTGTTGCCCTGCATACACCAGCCCCCCTTTCTGAAGTTGATTCAAAGCGTCCCTTTGGGCGGGGGAATCAGAAAAATATTCTGTTCAAGTGTTTTAAAAAGAGAGCAGGAGTGCCTACTTTTATTCTTTAACCACAACAACAGCGAAAAAACGGCAGTAAAAATGTGCTTCCTGTGACATTAGTGGAGTTTGGACCGTGCGGCGGAGACATTTGTTGCGTACACCCCACACTCCCACACAAACAGATAGCACAGATACAGGCACACTTTCTGACCTTTGCTCCTCTCCCTCCCCCTTCCCTTTTGAAGTTGTTTGTTTCCTGTGCCAATTTATAGTCTAGAGTTGAAACGTGTAAAGTTACTCGTGTGAGTTGTACTGTTTCAGTTGCGTCATGTATGCTAATGTTTGATCCTCAGGTTTTTGGTCAGGAAAGTACACGAGCCGCTTTCGTCTCTGCAGGATACTTTTGGAAGATGATGTTTCGTATGATATGGGGTTGCCTACTGGTGCCACTTGTTGGATGACTGTTTGAGAGAGTGTTGACCTCTGTCCTCTGGTTAGATCGGGACATTGTCCAAGGGGTGAAAGAGTCCATCAGGACACCCAATCTGTCACTTCGGTTGAAGTCGCGTAACTGTAGCTGAGAAGAAAGCGCGCACACACTTGAGTCTCTACAAGATGGGGTGCTACAGCCATTCCCGTGCTGCCAGTTCCTGTGAACAACCCCCCTCCTCCCGGTCAATCTGGGACTCAAACGGTTTGGGCCGAAACATTTTGTTCGCCAGTGGAGTGCAAGTGGGTGAACCTTCGTGAACAGAGGGCCAGTCCAGGCCCTAGCTGTCCTACATCTCTTGGCAGACATACAATCCCCCACCAGTACCCCTCCCTGCACCGTTACCCCCCCACCCCCATCCCTCCCCAGCGTGTATTGCTCACTGTATCCACGCTGACACAGCCAGTTCCATCACGGAAAGCGCATTAAACATTTAGCAACTCTACCTTTTCGCTCTCTCTCTCTCTCTCTCTCCCTCTCTTTCTTTCTCCCTCTCCCTCTCTCTCTTGTCTGTTTACTTGTTCTCACATAATCTGTCTCTGTCTCTCTATTGTCTCTTCCCCTTCTCTCTCTCCTCAACACATCATCTTTTTCTCTCATCTCTTTTTCTGCCCTCTGTTGCTGAGGAGTCAGGAAGCAGGAAGTAAATCCTAAAGTTAAGTTTATATCAATTGCCTGCATCATACAACCTCTGCGTCTCTGGGAGCACCAGCTCACCTCCTAGAGCAGGACTTTGACAGAAGATACCGTGGGCGATAGAGGAGGCTGGTGCGGGGGTGTGTGCTTGACGTTGGTGGCCTTCCACCCTTTAGGCGTAGCTACCATTCAGTGGGGGAGCAGAGCTTAGAAGCTCTTTTGGATACCTTACCTTTTTTTTTTTTTTTTTTTAACTGTTCACTATTTTTGTGTGCAGCAGCTAAGATGTAGCCTAAAGAGTGGCCATGACTGGCAGACAGAAAAATGTTGGTTAGTATGGGTGTACCAGGGTATAAAAAAAACGTTTAAGTTGGTGCGAATTACCACAACAGACTTCAGTTGGGTAAACGGTGGAGTCACTCTCATTGAGCTAACAGCAGTGGGGTTCAGGTGAAAGTTGAGTTTTTGACCCCGCAGTTACTTGTTTTCTTTATTTTAGCTGCTCTATGTTCTAATGCTTTGGAGGGAAGCCTGCTGGCCTGCTTATACATCGCCTTCAGCATTTAAAGGAAGCCTCACACTCCGTTAAATAGATGTCTCTTGAAGTTGTCCAAATAGCCACCAGATTTGCAGTAGTTATGTCACCTGGATTATGTGCCCCAAGTTTTCCCAGTTTAACCAAACAGTTTGTTTTAGTTCACCCCTCCACCCCCACTCCCCCAGTCTCGTTGGTACCCCTCCTGTCTTAGCCGTTTGATTTTGACTGGGGTTGGGTTGTATTTTATTTTATTTTTATGTCTTGACTCTTGTGTGAGCTCTCAATTTACCAGTGTCACTGTTTGAGCTGCCCACCCAGATGGTTCTTTATTAATAGCGAGGGGTCTGACTCAGCTCGGGGTTGAGGGGTGGATGGTGGTGGGGTGACCATCTAAAGTTCAGCAGGACTGAAAGGGAACAGGGATCAGAATGGAATGGGGTTATCACGCACTGGGTAGGCAGGCAGACGTCAGACAGAACAGAAGCCATGTCTTTGTGAGCTGTGGAGAGGGAGAAAAGAGCGAGAGAGAAAATGAAAAAAAAAAAAAAAAAAAACTTCAGTGACTCAAACTCTGGATTCCTGTATTCCTAAAGCTGCAAGCTCATTGGTGGTTATTCCAGTGCTCTGGATTCCTATTGGTGGAGAGAAGGGGGCATGTGCTGCCTCTTGAGTTGCTAGTTGCTAGTTCAAACTCTGAGGATGGAGAGCTCTCTGTAAACGGGTGCGTGTGTGAGCGCGAGAGCGGGAGGGAGAGCGAGCGGTTGGAGGCTGCAGCAGCACGAGCACTTTGAAACTTCATTTATCCTCATATGAATAATCTTTCCTCCTCTTCCTCCTCCTCACTTCTGACTCAGGCAGAGACACGAGCAGGGTGTGAGGCAATACACAACCACAAACAAGACACACACACACACACACATAGAGACAAACACACACACTCACAGCAGCCAGACAGGCAGCATGTGGGTGGTCCAGAGGAAGTGGAATGAAAGTGCTCCGCCTTTGGGCGCCAGTGCAGGAGCCACGCCAGAGGAAGTGATGCAAAATCGCTATGGTTACACACAAACCCCCTTTCCTGGGCAGTGTGTGGGGGGGGACAGGTAGATTCCCCCACCGCCCTACCCCACCCTTCCATCGACTAGTGAACTGGCGTGTTTGGGAGACAGGGGTCAGTGGGGTTGCTCAGATGGGGGTGCTGGGCGGTACAGGACAGGAATGTCCTGGTGTGATATTTCAGTTGTTGGACCAGACCGCCTCAATGGCTGCCAGGCTGCATGTGTCACAGCACCACCTCGGATAGAGCCCTCCGAAGCGACGGCGCCTGATTGGCAGGCAGGTAGCAGGATGTGTGCCATGATTTAGGGATGGTCTGAAGGTCTGAGCGAGGAACGCCGCGCCACCGGTGCCGCCGCCGAGCAGCTAACAGCCAGCGAAGGACAGAGAAGGGATTCTCCACAGATTGGAACCTCAGTTATTTATTGTGTGTTCCAGTTTCCGCTGACCCGCTCCTTGCACATACACACGAATATGCGTACACACACACACACACACACACACACACACACACACACACACACACACACAAACACACACAGAGAGGCATACAGTACACAGTGCTGTGGTTGTCTCAGCTGTGCCTGTCTCTCAGTGTGGCGGGTTTTAGAGGGCAGAGCAGGAGTGTGACTGTTCCCCTGTGACCTGCACTCACCTAGACCAGACTGCAGACACCAGTCAACTTTCTCATACACGTACACACACACATGCACACACACACACATTTTATTTTCATAGCCTTCATACGGGATATTCTTATCTACATATATAGTAACATACATGAAAGCTCACATGTACTCGCTAACAGTCAGTTATTCTGTGTTAATGTGTCTGCATTAACCTTCACCTTTAAGTGTGCCAGAACACATTGTTGGAGTCAGATATGTTTCACAGATATTGGTGAGCTGTATGACCAGCTGATGTTGGTGGTGAGTTCACTCTGGATGGTGATTTTCCCATTGTGCACTAGGATGTTGGAGCCTGTACTTGTTGGTGAACTTGCGAAGCTGTTCCTTGTCACTTCATACTTTACATATGAATATATTCAGCCTTGTGTAGGAGATACTGAGGTATCATTCCGGTGACATCTGAAGTGAGGTGTGCTATAGCGAATAATTGGTAACCAGGTGCCCCCCCCTGTCCTCAGTCATGTTAGTATGGGACATGCTTACCACCAACCCCCCCCCCATACATACACTCACACACATACACACCCCCCACCTCTGTTTTTTTGCTCATTCTCTTCCTGACTTCCACTCCTCCCACCCCTAGTTGTGTGTCCAACTTTGGCTCGGTGGCACCACTGCTCCCATTACCCTAACAGGGAATAAGATAGGGGTCGACACGGACATGAGCGGGTGGGCGGGGAGAAGCGGATGGGGGGGGGGGGTTCAGCTGTTCCATACCCTCCCAACCCCACCACCACCATCCTCACCTCCCCTCCCAACACCACTACCATCCCCATCAGCACCCCTCCTGTTCCTTAGAGACAGGGAGTGGGCTGGTCTGTTGCCATGGTGACACCCTGATTGGCAGCTGGCAGCTGTATTTGGTCAGCTGTGGGGAGGGGGGGGGGGTTGCATGGTCTGTGCGTGGTTAATTGCCGCAAATGATTGCCTCAGACACCACTTGATATATTTAACTACTGCGATTTGACACTTGCATAAGTGACAATAAATCCCGTGCAGGCACCTGTGTCTCTATAGATGAGCGTGTGCCCTTACCTATTATGTTTTATTAATACTCCCCCATTAGAGCCAACATTTATGTGAGTGCTTTGGCCAGATCACTGAGACTGAGAGGGAAAGAGGTAACAGGCAGAGGGAGGGAGGGAGGGAGGGTGAGAATAGCATTGTGGGAAGGGTTGCTGATACAGCACAAGCTACCAGGGTTTATTTATAGAGACCTCGCCGCCCAGCCCTTGGATACTGGCAGCCAATGAGCACATAGAGAAGGAGGGGGCCTCTGCCAATCAGAGCGGAGGAAGGGGGGTGTCACACTCAGGAAGTTCTCAATGTGTTCGCTTCAGCATTTAAAGGCGCAGTGTGACATTTTCTCCTCTGCTACTCGGTGGCTCGCCCTCGAAACAATCGTCATGTCCCTCCCCAGACCGAACGAGGCCAGGAGGGAGCGGGGGTGGGGGGTGGTGGGGGACTTGCCTAATTAAAACAACGCAAAAGAATCTGGGCTAAATCAAAATCATCCACCGTCCTGGTTTTTTACCCGGAGCTGAGCAGCAAACAGTCTGCCGCTCCAGTGGCCTGAGCAGCGCAGCAGTCTCCCTGTTGCTGGCCATTAGAAGAAGGAGAAGGAGAAGGAGAAGGGAAAAAAGAGAAAAGTCCCTTTCCTCCCCTTTTTTCTGCAGTGAGCTCTTGTCTTCAAAATCTTTACAAAATCGGCAGCAGCCAAAGAGTTTATTTTTTTTCTCTTTTATTTTTAATTTAAATTCAGCAAAGACTGAGAGAGAGCGAGAGCGAGAAAGAGGGCGAGAGCGAGAAAGAGGGCGAGAGAGAGAGAGAGAAAGAGAGAGAGAGAGAGAGAGAGAGAGCGAGAGCGTTGTTGTATGCTATCGATTTGACTCTCTGATAGAGTGGAGCCAGGCCCTGGCTGCAGGTCTGTATGAGCTGAGACCGACAGTCTCCGATGAATCACTAGCATGTAATGCCCCCAACAACCCCCCCCCCCCACACACACACACACACACACACGCACACGCGCGCAGGCATCACACACATGCACCTTCTCATGACCACCACCTCGACATCTCCAGCCTGAGGCCCGGCTCGGCCCTGCCCTGCCCCGGCTGGGCCTCCTCCTCACGGGCGTGTGGCGCTGGTGCAGGGTCCGTCACTCCCTGGGATTGATGGCGCTCAGATGTGTCGTTCTGCACTTTGTTTAAACTACGGCCATTGATCGGGCCGGGCTATTTGGAGTTGTAATGTGTCGTTGATAAATTTCACCCCCATCCGTCCCCGGCTGTCAGGCCCGGCCTCGCTCTCGGGGATAAAAGCTTTTCCGCCCTGTGGAAATATCCCATCAATTTCCCATCCCTGTCTGATGCTCATATTCTCCGCTTCCGCACCCTTCCGCAAAAGGCCTGCCACGTAATTACGGTAACCCCTCGGCACTAAAGACACACACACACACACACACACACACACACACACACACACAGTGAGGCAGAAAGAGACAACCTGACATGTACCGAACACACACACACCACCTCTGTGACGTTGCCACTGTTCATAAGACACTGTTCCAGAAACGCCACCAAAAAAAAAGTTGAATCCTGTAGTTAAAAATTTTATCCATCAAATATGGGACAGCATTAAATCTGCATAAGCTCGGAGTTCACCACTTAGTCTTTCCTTTTGTCTTTTGGAACACAACGCTGCGTGCGTGTCGTGTGTGTGTGTGTGCGTGCGTGTAGACGTGCACATCTATAGTTCCCCTGTCCTACATTTTGGCACCCTCACAGCACCCTCTGATGCGCACCACTTAGTTCATTCCCTAACCGTGAGCATGAATCTCTTCATTCATCCAAGATGTCTTCCTCCTCATCAACTCTTCCCTTTTAGGGCATTTATCTGTCTTTAATAGTCCCGTGTTTTTTTTTTTCACGTTTTTTTTACTCGGTAAAAGCCCTAAATTGTGTTTGGTATTTGTAGAGTAGGACTTTTAAGATCTTGCTCCCATAAACCTTGACATGAAACTAGACCCGATGACCACATTGGACCACCCTCAGGGAGAACATCTCCAGCATGGCCGAAGGACCAGGCGAGTTCTGGAGGAACTCTGCCCCTCCCAAACAGCTGTTTCTGTCCATCCCTGGCCATCAGTGCGAGAACGCATTAAATGACCCCGTGTTGCTGCTTTCTTTCTCCCCTCTCTCAAAACGGTGTGACCAGCAGCATGGCGTCCCTCGTTGGCTGTATGCACTCCAGCAAATGTGAGAGGCCAGCGAACCCTGGTTAGTTTCACCTGAGGCAGTATGAATGTATGAGGATGAGCTCTCGGAGCTGGATGGTGAAACAGGGCCTGTAAGGACCTCAGATTCCTGTTTTGTAAACTGATCAGCTGTTCAAGGAAGTTGTGTTAATAGACCCTGCGTTTGAGTGGTCGGTTCACAGTTTTCCGTGGAAAGGTTGCAGCGCGGTGCACTGTGTGTGTTCTTTCTGGTTAAGATGTTCAGAAAGGCACTCGCTCGCTGTTTCCATGAAGGTGTGGCAGTGCTGCCATGGCTCTGCCTCTCTCTCCACACACACACACACACACACACTCTCGCTTGCTCTGTGCTGGGCATGGTGACCCGGGTAATTGAATCGCTGTGCCTCCGTTGTGTGCTGGGAGGAGCAGGGAGACCTGGAACATGCTGCACTTTCACTACGAGCGCCACCACCACCACCACCACCAGCATCAGCATCACCACGGCTGCTGCTGCTGCTGCTGCTGCTGTGGTCCTCATGATGGATTAGTGAAAGATCTGGGCTATGGACTATATTCCTGGGTCTCTCCCCAGAATCCGCCCACACTCCTCATCCCCACTGTATGTCCACGTTTCCGTGTGTGAGTGTGTGTGTGTGTGTGTGTGTGTGTGTGTGTGTGTGTGTGTGTGTGTGTGTGTGTGTGTGGTGTGTGCGCGTGTGTGTGTGTGCGTGCTTCCCCTGCAGTGCAGTCCTCTTTTCCCCCACACCCATGTCAGTGTTCATGATGTGAGCTGCTCAATGGTGATATGTTCACTAAAAGAATATCTTTCTCTTTCTTTCCCTCTTCAACTACTCTCTCTCTCTCTTTCTTTCTCTTTCTCTCTCTCTCTCTCTCTGAAGGTGGAAGCAGCTCAGGATGCAAGCCCTCCTCCTCTACCCTCTGCCAGCCTGCCGCCTTGGGCTTCTCCCCCGCTGAGCCAACCATGTCGAGCCAGCACAGCCACCCCTCCTTCAACATCAACTCCATGGCCGAGCAGCAGCAGGTACCCCACCACTGCCTCCCCCTCTCTCACACACACACACACACACACACACACACACACACTCACGCACTCACACACTCACACACTCACGCAGTGACGTATGCATACAGTATCAGCCTACTGTCCCACATACTTTGGAACACAACTACAGCTCCAAGCATGTACACACATTTACCATGACCACACACACACACACACACAAACTCACTCACACAAATATATACGCACACATATATACACATATACAGTATACACACACACATACACATATTATGCAAGCAAATTATGCAAGCGTGGACACATGGAGCCATATTCACTAGAACACTATAAACAATGGTGAGTGGCTTCTGTTACGTTTGTTGCTTAAGCTAACTTGACCCACTCACTACATAAGTGTACCTACATGCACAACAAGTATGCCTAAATGCTCCCTCAAATCTGAGCATTACAGCCACGGAACAGTGTATTCAGTATGACCAGGTCGACTGCAGTGATGGCTGCTTGAGTTGCTCTCCTCACTGATGTTGATGAACCCTTCCTCCAGGTGCTGTCAGATATGACCATACTGCAGAGGAGGATTCCCCCGAGTTTCCGAGATCCCGCAAGCGCCCCGCTGAGAAAGCTCTCTGTCGATCTCATCAAGACTTACAAGCACATCAATGAGGTGAGAGGTCACCCGTCTCGCACTGGTCCCCAAGTTCCGGCTCCCGGCACGTTGAAAACAAAGGGGTGTTGTTCTGCGAGAGAAAGGCGCCCATTGGCGCAAACATTTCAGCTCCTGTACATAATGTCCGCTTAATATGCCTCTTGTCTATTTTTCTGTCCTCTCCCTTGTCTGTGCACCTTTTTTTTAACCCCCTCATCTGTTGTCCTTTCCCCCTCTTCTTCCTCTCTCCCTTCCTCTCTTTCTTTCTCTCTTTCTCTTCTCACCCTCTTCTTCCATCTTCCCCTCCCTCCCTCTCTCTCTCTCTCTCTCTCTCTCTCTCTCTCTCTCTCTCTCTCTCTCTCTCTCTCTCTCTCTCTCCTGTAGGTGTACTACACTAAGAAGAAGCGGCGTGCTCAGCAGGTTCCCCCTGAGGACTCCAGCACCAAGAAGGAGCGCAAGGTCTACAATGACGGCTACGATGACGACAACTACGACTACATCGTGAAGAACGGGGAGAAGTGGCTGGACCGCTACGAGATCGACTCGCTCATCGGCAAGGGCTCCTTTGGACAGGTGAGGAGTGCTCTGGGTACAAGAAAAAGGTTATGATATGGCATTGTAAGTGATATAGAAAGTCCTAGAATCTACTTCTATGGCAACTCAGACCAATGGCAGACAAGAAAACTTCAAGGTCAACATAGAAACAACCTGCAGTGACGTGTCTTGCCAAAAGATACTGACTTATGATTTGCTTTCTTCTTCATATATTTATGTCCCTGGAGACGACAATTTTATATGTAACTCGTCACAGAACTCCAGACACTAACCTCTCGTCCCTGTCCTGTCAGGTGGTGAAAGCCTATGACCACCACGAGCAGGAGTGGGTGGCCATCAAGATCATCAAAAACAAGAAAGCCTTCCTGAACCAGGCCCAGATTGAGCTGCGGCTGCTGGAGCTCATGAACAAACACGACACAGAGATGAAGTACTATATAGGTGAGAGAGGCTCACCTCACTGACACACAACAGCAGCAGGCCTGTTGGCCCCTGTTGCCTTTCCAGGGTTGAGGTCAACCTGATCCAAACACTCCCTATTCATATCTACTGAATGCAAGCATGTAGTGTGACCTAATACGGGAAATGTCATGTGGGCTGATTGACTGACTTCCTGTCTTTCTGGCTCTCCTGTGCTCCCTTCCTTTCTGTTCTCCTTCCTCTCCTCCCTCTCCATCTCTGCCCTCCTCCCTGTCTCTCTCTCTCCCTCTCTCTCTTTTCCTGTTCTCCCCCCATCTTTCCCCTCCCCTCCAGTCCACCTGAAGAGGCACTTCATGTTCCGGAACCACCTGTGCCTGGTGTTCGAGCTTCTCTCCTACAACCTGTACGACCTCCTGCGCAACACCAACTTCCGCGGTGTCTCCCTCAACCTGACGCGCAAGTTCGCCCAGCAGCTGTGCACGGCGCTGCTCTTCCTGGCCACGCCCGAGCTCAGCATCATCCACTGCGACCTCAAGCCCGAAAACATCCTGCTGTGCAACCCCAAGCGCAGCGCCATCAAGATTGTCGACTTTGGCAGCTCTTGTCAACTGGGCCAGAGGGTGAGGAGAGAGAGAGAGAGAGAGAGAGAGAGTGTGTGTGTGTGTGTGAGCGGAGGGTAATAAGGGCGTTAGAGTTTGTGGCCCTGTTGTGCAACACGGTAGTGTGGCCATCCACAGCGTGTGTGTGTGTGTCTCCCTCATAAGGCACCCCAAAGGCTGCATGAGTGTGTGAGTGTTTTGGCATGGGTCAGGAAGGCTTACACAACACATCCCTGACATCACACCTCTCTAACGCGGGGGGGGGAGCGGAGACCTTGAAGAGTAACTCCGGCTCAAGGATGGGAAGGGGTTAAGGTTACCAAGGGGATGAGGGAAACCATGGGAACAGGGGCAGAGAGTGCACCCGCATCCTTCCTTTGGCTTCAGAGCTGTACTGATGAGCTGCTAAAGCACCTGATTAAGTTGTCTCTCAAAAACAAGCCCCCTACTTTGCAATCCCCCCACCCTGTGTCCCCTAAAGGACCGCCATTGCAGCCCACTAAGAGGTGAAAATGGACAGCAAGAGTCTGCCTTGAGAGAATGCCTTGTGCATTACCCAGTGGTTTCTGCACGAGATGACATAAGGGTGGTGTTGTAGCCATGCCCATCAGGATGTGCTTTATAGCATGCTGGCACGGAGGGAGCACATGGTAAAAGGATCCACCCAGTGACTAGGAAATGGGCCTCTTCTCTAATGCACATCTCCAGAATAGAATCCCTCTGGTTCAGTGTGCTGCTGCTGCTGCTGCTGCTGCTCTCTCCTGCTGTTCCTGCTGCTGCACCCATTTTCATGCAGTCAGACACGGAGTCTAGTGACCTCTAGTGGCGAAAAGGCAAAACTGCACCTAAGCGGGTCCAGTCGGTTGATGAGGGTGTTTCTATGCTCATAGTTATGCGTGACGCCCCTGTAATGTCGTCTCTTCCTCTCTGCTGCGTGTTCTCCACAGATCTACCAGTACATCCAGAGCCGCTTCTACCGGTCCCCAGAGGTGTTGCTGGGGATGCCGTACGACCTGGCCATAGACATGTGGTCCCTGGGCTGCATTCTGGTGGAGATGCATACGGGCGAGCCGCTGTTCAGTGGCTCCAACGAGGTACATAAGAGCATGCCTTCGCTCACACAGTTCTGCATATCTATCTGACCACTGATCAGACCTCATTCAGAGTACTGCCTTTTTAATATTTGCTAATGATAAGGTTTCATCATCTTGGGATAATGATATTACAATGAGCCGACAGTACATCCTTTCAAATTGCCTTTAAATCTAAAGCCCCACTCAAACTGGAGTTACCTGCCCAGTTCTCTCAGATCCATTAGCATCATATTTATCTGCAAACAAGCTGTTCCTGCTTTCTAATGCATTTGAGGTTACTCATCTGTTTTGTTTTGTGTTATTTTCCCCTTTATGTGCAGTTGCATGTTTGTGGTAATATAAATGCATAGATCCACATGGGCATATGCACACCCTTTACTTAGATGTACTGTCGGCTCATTGTAGCCCATATAACTTGTCCTTTCTGGGGCACTACTGAGTTTGGGCGTGGTTAGGTGCGGAGGAGCTTCTGTCTGTCTGTATTCGTGCCTGCTGACTGACCCGTGTGCTCCGTTCGCCAGGTGGACCAGATGAATAAGATAGTGGAGGTGTTGGGGATCCCTCCCAACCACATGCTGGACCAGGCCCCCAAAGCGCGCAAGTACTTCGACAAGCTGTCTGACGGCCTGTGGACCGTCAAGAAAAACAAGGACATTAAGAAGGTACTATATCCCTCGGCTTCTGTGAGTAACACTCTGCTACTACTCCACGTTAAGTAGAATCCTCATCATCCCGCCCACCCCCCACCCACCTGTTCTACCCCACCATCCCCCACACCCATACCGCTGTCCGAAGAGGGAACGAGAGGCAAAAGACGGACAAGAGAAGACCACAAGACCACAAAAGCAGGGGCTGGGGTGGGAGTACGGGTGCATTTGGCGCGGTCAAATTTGGATGCTTATTTTGGAGCTTGAGCTACGCTCTCCTCCCCTCTGGTCACCGCCACTCTATCACCTCCCCAGTCAGAACGGGCCTCGGGCCCCAGCATCGTCATGAGCCGCCTCCTGCCTCCACACCCTTGCATCCGTCCATTGTCAATAGTTCACACTCTAACTCACCACCACCATCACATACGTGACAACGGTTTGATTTGTGAAATATATGCAGGACCTATCAGGTAAAGGGAGTGAATTGGGAGGGAAAGAGAGATAGAAAGAGAGAGGGAGGGAGAGATGGTGAAGGATGGATAGAATAAGAGAGGAACCAGAGGGAGGTGAAACAAGGTGAGCGCATTCCATGTAAAGGGTCCAGACAAAGCCATAATTCACTTGGCAAAAAGAGATTACATTGTGTCAGACCAGGTCAGCTCAGCCTGTGTGAGTGTGTGTGTGTGTGTGTGTGTGTGTGCGCGTCCATGAGAGAGAGTGAGAGAGCTTATGTGGTAAGGAGATAAATCAAGTCAGAGCAGTAAGGTGGGGTTTCCTGTTCAAACACCCTGTAGCCGATAGCCTGATGTCTTGGTGTGTATGCATGTGTGTGTTTAGAGGAGAAAGGGGTGCCCAAACCAAGTGTAACCGTAAGCGCCTCCATTCCTTGAGTGACTCTCATCCCTTCACCCCAGATGTAATCTCATCCATTTCCATCCCAGCACCATTATCCACCGAGTCCTGTAATAAATCCATAATCTCACTGAGACAATACCTGATCTGTAATCCATTGACCTTCCCTCACAGTAAACCCGATCGCCCATAGCACATCACTTACAGTAGAATGTTTTGTCATATTATTGAGATGTTTATGAATGTCCCAAGAAAGCATGTGTGATTTGATTCCTGTAACTGGTAGTCAGTGATTCCACTGAGCTTTCGTTGCTGTTGCAGTGATTTTAACGAATGGCAAATATGCTTTTATTAATCAATGTGAACACTAACATTTATCTGAGGAAGATCCAGTAGCATTTTACACATTTAGAAATAAAATAACATTTGACTATACTTAGAATCCAGTGATTTTTTTTCTTTGTATTCCGTAGCTCTCTTGTGTTGGTGGAAAATGGCTTGATGAGATTATAGGGGCTGAAAAATGCTGGGAGTGCTAATGCCATATCTCTCTCTCCCTCTCTCTCTCTTTATCCCTTCATCCATGGTCAGGAGTACAAGCCCCCAGCCACGCGGAGACTCCACGAGATTCTGGGGGTGGAGACCGGGGGTCCGGGCGGGCGGCGGGCCGGGGAGCAGGGCCACGCCCCGTGCGACTACCTGAAGTTCAAGGACCTGATCCTGCGCATGCTGGACTACGACCCCAAGACGCGCATCACGCCCTTCTACGCCCTGCAGCACAACTTCTTCAAGAAGACCACGGACGAGGGCACCAACACCAGCAGCTCCACCTCCACAAGCCCTGCCATGGACCACAGCCACTCCACGTCCACCACCAGCTCTGTGTCTAGCTCGGGTACGACCGCGCTCACACTCACACTCACACAACATCCTGTTGGGGGATGGGTTTTTTTGCCCACTAAGGTTGCTTTGTTAGTGTTTTTTTTTGTTTTTGACTCTAAATTGGCTTGGCTGTTGATTGGCCCCGGTGTGAGATTCCCTAAATATATAGCACAAGGAATCTAGCCTCTAGAATCTAGCACCTCTCCTGTGTATATTTTCCAATTACACCTGTCACCTGTGCCTGTCCACACCAGTGCCAATGCACTAAAGGCACGAGTATGGTCGCGCGTCTGCGTCGCGCGCACGCGGCACTGGTGAGCGCGTGACGAGAATTGCGTCATTTTTACGGCATGCGTTGCGTCTTTGAGTCGACCAAAATTTAAGACCGCGCGTCTCTTTCACGCGTAGACTGCGCATGTGTGAAACGGAACTGCTGTAAAGACGCCGCTCCAGTAGGTGGAGCACTTACAGAAATAACGCTTAAAACGCAGCAAACAGAGACAGAAGAACACTTAAACTGGCGTTTCCTACACGCTAACGTTGTTATATGATGACAAAACATTAGTCTTTGAGTATTTTAATAGTCAGTTGTAAACAAAGACCTCCTATGTAATCCAAGTTGTGTAAATGGACTGAAGTTCGCTCTAAATATATACTTTTATCGATTATGCTAACCGTTAGCATCTCTATGGGATTTCTCATACACATTAGCCATAAGCTAACCCATTAGTTTAGCTGTAACTTGGAATGCTAGCCAACGCGTGGTGTGCTGTGCCTGTTCTGGTGGATGATAAATGGAGAGATGTGAAGAACCAACTCATCAAACTTTTCAGCAAACATGAGAAAGTACTAGTAGTGGTGCTTCTCCTCATCTAACAGCTGCATCTTTTATGTATTTAAGTGTGGAACACTCCTTCCCTGGCTCTTCCTTAGTTCAGTGGTCGCACATCCTAGAGTATCACAGTTAATTCGTAGTGCGCCGGCGCTAATCTTGATCGGCTGGCGCGCATTCAGGACACAGACATTGGAGTATGCCTCTTATATGCGTCTAAAATGACGCACGTCAAATGTCCAGTGCCGCGTGCGCGTGACGCAGACGGAGGAGTGTGCTAGAGCCTTAACCCTACGCCGGCTGTGGGTGATGGCCATTATTTGTCCACCTTCCAGATAAATCCAGACATACAGGCTAAAACACCCACACTTGCTAGCTTTAGCTTGATGGCCACTACATGTTGACCACCAGCGGCACAATGATGTATTCCCAGCCCGGCCACCGCAGACACTTTTTGTGGCTGTAGTGCTCAGGGTTTTATGGGACGAGACGTGATAGTGCCTCACTCATGGGCTACTCTGCTTCCTGCTTCCAGGTGGATCCAGCGGTTCTTCCAACGACAACCGAAATTACCGGTACAGCAACCGGTACTACAACAGCGCAGTCACTCACACAGACTACGAGATGCAGAGTCCACAGGTATGCGGTCTTCACTCACCATTGCAGTCATCGCGGGTGGAAGTCACATTCTTCAACCGCAAGCCTTTTTGGATTAGTTTGCCATTAGCGCCTGATTTGCTAAATTCTCAAATGAAGAATCAGAAGAATAAACAAAGTATTGTGTGCATTGTTAGTATATCAGCTTGCACATTGTTTTTAAACATGCAAACCTTTAGTAAATTGGGCCTTTTGTGTGTTAATGGGACTAGAGTAAGATTTACTTTTCAATTCCTTGGGCTTTAGTCCAGGTGTGTCACTCTTCTAATTCTTGCCTCCCCCCCCTCTGGTTTTGCACTCTTCTTTTCTATCCTCTCTCCTGTTTCTCATCCTCTCCTTCTTATCTTCCTCTGTTCATCTCTGTTTCAACTCTTTTCCCACCTTTCCTCCCACCCCTCTCTCCCCATCCCTCCATCACATCCTCCTACCCCCCTCTCTCTCTCCATTTCTTTCCATCCTTCCCACTCCCTCTCTCTCCTTCCCTCCCACCCACCATCTCTCTCTCTCTCTCTCCATCTCTCTCTCTGTCCCTCTCTCTCCTCCCCCCCTCTGTGTCCTAGGCTCCGTCTCAGCAGCAGTTACGGTGGCCTGGCGGCGAGGCAGGCGGTGACCCCCAGTACCCCCAGCTGCTGCTCCACAAGCCGGCCGCCACGCAGCACTCGCGCCACTTCATGGGCGGCGGGGGCATGATGGAGACGCACCACCCGCACCCCATCTACGGCAGCCACCACAGCAACGGGCGCGGGCTGCGACAGCCGCAGGGCCCGCAGAACCAGCCGCAGGGCCAGAGCTCGCAGCCCGGCCAGCAGGGCGGCGCTCTCCTGCCCGTCTCGTCCCCGCAGATGCAGGACAGCATCGAGCTCAGCCTCACGCACCACCACCACCTGGGTCAGTCTTCCATCCTGCAGCCGCCCCCACCGTCCAGCCTGGACTCCAGCCAGTACGGCTCCTCAAACCTCCACCTGGGCCTCTCCGCCTTTCGGACTAGGACGGTCATGGGCGCTCAGCCCCCACAGGCCGCCTCCCAGCAACAGTTGGCCCAGACGCCGGCCTCTCAGGACAGCATGGTAGCTGCCTCGGGCCTGGGCTACATCCCCCCCTGCTACCCGGGCAGTAACAACAATAACAACCCTCCCCAGGGCAGTGTGGGGGTGGGCGGCGGTCTGCTCACCGGGGGGCCTCCGCCGAGGGGAGTCGGGGGCGGAGGGGGGCGGCCCGATTCCGAGGAGTCGGCCATGATGGGCGTGTGCAGCAGTGGAGGTGGCAGCGGTCAGAATGCAGCCAACTCTTGATAAATCTTGAACAAATTCCAAAAGCCATACAAAAAGTTTTAAAGGATAAAAAAACATAAAAAGGATGATCCAACACGCATTACGGACGCATATAGTAACAAACACCTGACACACAGATGACACATACACACACTTGGCCACTCATGACAGAAATGCAGAGATAAACTTGTGAAATATCAAAGGATTTTTTGTTTTGTTTTGTTTGTTTATTTTTTGTTTCGTTTTGTTTTGCATGGGGAGAAGTTGGAGGGAGGGGGAGTGGGGAGGATTTGAGAACCTTTGTATCCTTTTTTTTCAGTTGAATTTATTTCCTTTTTTTCTGTTGAAAGAATGGAGCAGAGGGCTGAAGTGGTTGGAAGTGAAAGTTTCAGAAAGTTTGTTTTTACAATTATTATTATTATTATTATTATCATTATTATTATTATTATTATTAGATTTTATGTGATTTGAGGACAGGTTTGCAGCGAGATTTCTGTTTTGAGGGTTTTTTGAGTGTGGGACGTAGGGGGCTGAGGAAGGCTTGATGTGAGAAACCGAATGTGGTGCTTAAGAGAAAAAGCAAGAGAGAAAACCCTTTTTTTTTTGACTTATGGTCTAGAAGTAATTTTTACATTTTTAATTTATTGAAAATCACTACATGCGGAGGGAAACAGATTGGAAAAGAGTTCAAATTTTGAGAGGTGGGTATTTTTTCTGGGGATTATTTATTCTGTGATTTAATTTATACAGTTTATAATTTTTTATCTTTTTTTTTTTGAGGGACAGATGATACACATACACAAGACAAGTTAAACAAACTGGGATTTTTGACTTTTTTTCTGTTCAGTATGTCCCACTCCCCCCACTGTACCCCCTATCCTTCCCACACACACACACACAAGACACACACACACACACACACACACACACACACACACACACACATACACCCTCGACACATAACAGAGAAAACACTTTTGTTACTTTTTTTATGTTTCCAATCTTCTCTCGCTTGACAACACTGGCTTATATATCTCGAAACTTATGAAACAAAAACCGTACAAATAAAGAGTAAAAAGCAAATGACAAGCAAGCGTAGTCACACCACAACGAGAGAGTGCCGCCTGGCGGAGGCTGAGACGCCAGCCGCTCCCAAGAGGAGAGGGGGAAACCGAACTCCCGCGTCACTGCTACGGAGGAAGTGATGCGAGGAGCACGAAGAGGAGAAAAAGAAAAAAAAAAAAACACATAAACAACAACAAAACATTTTGCCAGAAGGAAAACCAAAATGCTTCCCTGTTGTTTGTTTAAAAATAGTCTGCCTTCTACTTCGCCATCTCACCAGACTCTCTTGATCTCTCCATCTCTCTTTCTCTTACCCTCCTCTCACACACGCGCTCTCTCTCTCTCTCTCTCTCTCTCTCTCTCTCTCTAGCCCTCTGTCTGTCTCTTGGGTTTTTTTTTTTTTACTCTTGACTTGTTTGTTTTTGTTTGTTTGTTTTTTTGACAGAAAACTCTGAAAAGTAACATTTTTGTTTCTTGATTATTATTATTAACTCGAGATATGCTAAGCCAAATCTTGCTCACTCCCCTTCTCTCTGTCTTTTCTCAGCTGATCTTTCTTATCTTCCTCTGCCCCATGTTTCTGTTTGAAAGAGGTGGTGGAGGGTCTGTGTTTTTTTTTTGTTTTTGTTTTTGCAGGAGGATGGAGTACATATATATGTGTGTATATGTTTCTATATACATGAGGAGGGGACGTCTTTCACCCCCCCGACCCCCCTGATAAGCGCTCGCCCTCTGGCTCTGACTTCGCATCTCTCCCTCCTGTTTTTCTCTCGCGCGTCTGTTCTCTCCCTCCTCCCTACTTCACAACACTCTGTGAGTGCTGTGGGCCATCAAGTCAGAAAAAAGTGAACTACTTCTCTCTCGGCTGCTATCTCCACTCTCAACCATGTTCGGATTGCTGCTAAAGAAAAACAGACAGATAAATAAATGAAAAATAAATAAATAAATAAAAATGAATAAACTTTTTAACCCTCCTGCTTCAGAAAAAAATGGAAAATAAACCACTGCATCTCATGTATTTATTACTATTTAACAAGAAAAAAAAGAAAAAAAATGAACCTGTGCCCTGCTTTGTCTTTTGTTTGGTTCCTTTTCTTGCTTTCAGGGAAATCACTGCTTGTATTCATGTGACCTTTCCTCTTAAAAATGCTATGTATTTGACATAGTGCCTGGAAAAAAATGAGTGGGAGCAATGCACATGAACGATAACAGTAGGTCTTATGAGATAACTTTGTATATTTTACCAGGGTCATTTTAACATTTACCTGCCATGCAACTGTATGGCTAAAATGTGAAGGTATATGTTTTTGTCCGAATTTTTGTATATTGACACCATGGGGGAATCTCATATAGCAGGGTTGTGAGTCCTACAGGCGCATCTGAGGAATAAAACCGGAAATGGCACTTCTACCTTAAATCCATGTTCCAGGTTTACTCAGTGGCCAGGCCAAAATTAATCAGGTGTCCCTTCCCTATTTTGAATAAAACGACTAGATAAAAACACAGATTAAGTACCCTGTATTTTTAGATGTTAAGATTTTCACAGGGATCTTGCCTTTTCTCTTTTTTTTCTTCTTTTTTTTCAATTATTGGATGTCCTCCAAAAGAGATCATACACGTTTATCATCCTCTGTAGAACTATACTATGCAATGGTTAATACTGTTCTGCCCAAGTTTGAAATGTACTAAGGAAGGGGATGTGCCCCTCTCCCCTCCCTTCCCTCCCCTCAAGAGTTTAGTCTGTACGTTATGGCCTGTAAGATTTAGATGTGGTCCAACAATGTAGGAATTCTGCCAATCTGAAAGTGTTTATGAATTGCTAGTGAATCTCATAATCCCCATGGTGAGTGCACTTTAAGGAGAGATAGATGAATGGGTGTATCTACTGACTTCTGTCAACAAGAAACCTGGTTCTTCTGCCATAGCAGTTGATAAACGATTGAGGTGAGCATTTTGCTACAGTAGCCTACTTAAATAGGATGGGTAACTACTATAGAGTAAACAACTACATTTAGGCCTTAACACTGGGCAATTGCATCATGTTTTACAGAGTCTATTAAAAAGTATAGAGGTTTCAAACTGTAAACACCAGCCCTGTGTGAAACTTTGTTCTATGTTGGTGTTGAAAAATGCTTTCTTTCCTTTCGAATAAGCCTACATCCTAATATGTAAGTAGGTCCTATCTTGACCAAGACCTAGGTTTTCATCAGGTGGGAAGTGTGATTAATAGATTTACCAGGTGTTCGTAATTGGCTAATGTGCTGGTAGCACCCAGGTGAGCAATTCGTGTTTGTTATAGTCACTGACAGAGCGTTACTCGAAAATCTTGCTATAGGCGATTGCCAAGCTGTCCGGGGTTTTGTCTTTGCTGGTAACATGGTGCGAGCAGGTTTGTTGATCTACTCTGTGGCTTGGTGCTGGGCCCCATATCTTGTCGTTGAAGCTGGTATGCAGTACAGTTGGGGCGTCCAAAATGTCAAAGGTATTTTCCACTTTCCGGAGCAGAAGCACTTCAAGAGCGCACCAGTACATGAGGTGACCTGGCCGGGTGCAGAAAAGGATAGACCCGAGGCTCCACAATCAAACCCACCACCCTTTGCTCTACCTATGTTTTGGCATGCCCCAGTTCAGCTGGCGAGTGCTGAGCTTTATAGACCAGTCGCTGGAAAGCACCCGTTACCAAACTCCCTTAAAGACTTTTTGCTTCCATATAGGTACAAGCCCCCAAATACACAAGTTAAGCTCTCCCAACAAATTGAAATCCCAAAGGTGGAGGCATCATGTGGATCTAACATGGTCGGAGTGCGCGTTAACAGAGGAGCACTTGGATTCAACGCAGAGCCGTCTATGTTTCGCTTGGGAACGTGTGCCGCCACGTTTGTCACGGGAGAATATGTATTTTTCCAGTATTACCTTGACGAATGCGGTAGTGTATCAGAGGTAAGGTAGATGTTAATCAGTTATCCACGGAATGTTGTAATTAAAAAAACATTTAATTGCACGATTCTTTCTCTCAAGACCGTTAAGGGGAAACTGGTGTATTCGAACACTCTTACATACTTTCCTGGACCACAAAGACAAGTATTGCGAGTTGTGCCCCTCTCGGTCCCTATACATTGCCAGTACAATAGGTAATTTTAATTAAGCCTGCTGCCTTTAAATATTGCTAATCATGTTGCCGCAGTGTCCTTATAGTCTTACTTTCCGTACAGATTCCACTATTCGTATAAAGTTGGGTACGTGCCGGAGGTGAACGAACGAATATTTTTGAAGAGTTTGAAGACCAGGGTCACCTTTAACTTGACCACGCTGAACGGTAGTTGTCGAATGTCTTTAAGAACTTGTCATTTAAGTCATTTAATTTAAAATATTAACAGATTTACTTTAAACATAGCTCAATGGGAACACCTTGATGCGGGTGAAAAATATGTGCTGGGTGAGATGATGTACTTTGAAGCCTCGACGCAGCACCTCTCCAAAGACCAGAGAGTGTTTGTGGACTCCTGTCATGTAACAGCATCTCAGGACTCCAATTCCATGCCACGTCTAGATGTCATTCGTAATTTTGGGTGGGTACACACCGTTGACCTCTTCCAGGTAGGCTAGTTTGGATAATGGTGGTCCCTGATGGCTGTGCGTAATGGTGCTCTAGGTGTCTGGTGGACAGCAAGATGAGTGGGAGCCGGTCACAGTTTTACTCCAGAGATTCCAATTATCTTCGGTTCTCAATAGATTCCTTCCTGTTTCCAGATGTTCCAACAGAGGTGACTGATCATTTTATCCTCGCACTTCAGTTCGGAACATAGGCTATCATGGCCCATTTTAAATAATTATTGTTCTGCGTAACAGCTCTTGTACCTGCACTGTTCCGCGAGACTGGGGAGCAAGGACCCGACAGCGACTGCCAAATCGTGTACCTACAACAGCCAAGTAAAGAGGTACTTTTTTCCAAAGCTGTTGAGAACGTGTCAAAATAAGAATAATTTCCAAATACAAACGTTTTCTTCTGACTTCACGTGTCCAGTTGGGAAGAGCTGCATGGCTTTAACGGTGTTTGTTCCTGCTGCGAGACAAAGTGTGAGCACAGTGCAAGTAAGTTGGACCCAAAATGCATAATGTGTAGGCCACATACTTTGCCCTCGACTCTGATTGTGGTTCTCTGTCTGCAGCATCTACACCCTCAGAAGTGAAGACTTTGATTACAAGTGACGCCTGGGGAGTGCAAAAAAAGAGTGCATTCTCACTGTCCGAAGTAGAGGGGGACGATGAGAGTCAGCCCACAGAACAGTCAACAGGCTATGGTTCTATCCAATTGGGATGGAGGGAGGACGTTGGATAGAGGAACCGGACAAGGTGGAAATGGACCTGTGGTCAAAGATGGTTAAGACGTGGGAAAAGTAGCCATCATCGCAGACGAATGATGGGCCTGAATGTTTAATATAGAATTTCTCCTGAACCATTTAATTTTTGCTCAGATTTAGGTTGGAATTTGTTCCGTATAACGTGAATATTCTTTCACCCGTGTGAAAATGTCTTGAGCATTAAATATGTGATCCTCCTCTGCATATTGTTCCTTTTTTATGTAGGCCTACGACTTTAAGTAGTGTGGCGGGACGGCATGTAATACATAGGCCTACTACGTTATTTTATTGCCTGCTCAGTGAATGCTTATAGATTCTTGTTTATAGGTCTAATGAAAATAAATAGGCTAAAGCATACGCCTACAATATTTTACGCAGAAGTAGTACGCCAGAGGGCCTACACGCCTAGTCAAACTTAAAAGCTTGATGTGGCTATTTTTTCCGGACCAAATAAACAGCTTGATTTTTATCAGGTGTGATGCGTCAACAGGTGCTTTCAATTGGTATGCTTAGTGATCTTGGCCCACTGCTCTTGCTGTAGGCCTACATCTCGTCTGAGCCTCGACTACTCTTCACACTGTCGACTGAAATATTTTTCCAGAAAAATAAGGATATGGATTTATGGCTTCTGCCTCTGTCTGTTATTTGGTTCGTCATTTCATCAAGCGGATCCTCAAAAGGTCACAGTGGGGATGGCATGCTAACAGCTAAAGCTTCAGTTACTGGGGTGAAATTAGATGATGAGCACTATCAGGCTGGTGGGCAAGTACAAGACCAAGCAGCCCAGCTCCCATCACCGTATTTGCAGCTGCCAATGTTCCAGCATTCCAGGGTTCCGCTGGTTGCCAAAGACCACTTTTCCCCATTAAGTGGAGAAGGACACGAAAAGCTCCCCAGTAACATCAAGGAAATCTTACTGCCCGTCTCTCCACCCGTTAAGAAGTCGCGGCATTCAGGTGGGGTACGTGGAGTTGTGATCAAGTGTAGAGTGAACAAGATGGAAGTAAGGATACCGAAACGACTTTTGGGCGATTTGTCTTCGCACTCGCATCTTGCGTTTGGAACGTGCCAAGCCAACAACTTCACAAAACACTACATATCTTTCGTGTACGACGTATATGAGTGTGGGAGTAGGCGGACGGTGGGTGCATACACGCATAACCCGGTAGCATAACCCTAATGGTCTCTAATACAGACGTAACGTGTTGTGTCTCTCTTCAAATAGATCGTGAACAATCGTGTGGCGTACGCCAATACACTCCAATATGCTCCTGCAATCACCACGGGTCCCATACGACGCGTGATTCCCTTCACGTTGCCCATTACATGTCACTTTAACAGGTAAATCTTGACCACATTTTAACCATCCTCTACCTCTCAATAGTATGAATTGTTTGTTATTTCTCTTTTAAGGTTCCACTACTCCTACAAAATTGGCTATAAACCAAAGGTGCAGACGCAAAAGTTCTTCAAATCCATGACGAGCAGACACGCTGTCTACACACTCACTCCCTTTGATGGTACGGAGCATTGTTTCACGCATTTTAGAAAAACACACTGTTCATAGACCGTTCAGAACTATTGTCCGTAGCATTCATTTGGTATCTCACTGAGCACTTTGCCTGTAGCGCATTGGAGACGACTCAACGCCTCCGGTGGGTATGCCATCGGGCGGCCAATGTACTTTGAAGCAGAGGGACCCCCGATGGAAATCGATGGGAGACTTTACATACACTCCTGCCATATAACTGCTAACAAGTCATACACTTCTGAGCCTCGCTTTGCAGTCATCGACAACTTTGGGTAAGTCTGCAAGAGACCTACCCAACCTTGCTCAAAGACCTACACATTCTCTGTTCACAGGAGGTCAACATTTATTAGAACACAATATTAATGCTGATATAAATATCGGAACCATGCATTATGTAAATGAGTCAGTGTTGTGCTATTATAATTGACTATGCTATGTATTTCTACTGTTGTGTTGTGGGTATTTATTGAACTAAGGGCTCTATCTTACAGGTGTATGACTGACAGCAAATCTAGCAGTGAGTCTAGATTCATATCCTACACTAGGAATGCAGTAAGGTTTTCTGTGGGTGCCTTTGTGTTCCAGGGAGTGACTAACAAGGTATTTCTCCCCCATGAAATTCACAGCTTTTACTCTGAAACTATTAACAATTTCACAGGGTTGGTTGGAGATTTCTTTGTCTTTTCTTTCTTTTCTTTTTTTTTTACCAAACTCTTAACAAGATAATGTTTTGTAAATCTAAAGCAAATGTTCATGCACTGTGAGATGTCCGTGGGAGGTGAGACTCCAACAGAGAGTGACAAGTCCTGCTCCTACAACCACAAGACCAAAAGGTGGGTGTAGAAATCCCACAGAGATTGATGTGTGATGCTTAAAAAATGTAAACTATACCTTTGACACGATGGAAATGGATTTAGGTGTCCTTGATTTCTCAATCGTGTCACATTGAAAAACACGGTGGGAATATGTTTGTTTTTTGTTTGCTCTTGTTCAAAAACAGGTGGGATGAACTGCATGGCCTTGACTTGGTGTGCTCTTGCTGTGAATCCACATGCATCTCCCCACCTGCTGGTGAGCTTTGGTGCTTGTTTGGTTGCTGCTATTACTGTCAAGCAGAAGAATCACACTGGTTGGCCAATGTTTAAAATGAATTATACTGGGTGGCATGCTTTCGTTTCGTTTCCTTTTCTGCCCATAGTATACATTTGACCATTATTTTTTGCTATTTGATTAGCAGCTACCTCTGTTTTTCTGTTTCAAAAGTAATCTACTGGCTATGTACTGCTCAAAAAAATAAAGGGAACACAGTTTCATAGGAGTATAGCATCAAGTCAGTCACTTTTGTGGGATATTGATCTGGCCAGATATGTAACAGAGGTGGTTGTGAATCATGTTCACCTGCTTTGATGTCGACAAAATGTTCTACAGGTGTACTAGAGGGCCAACTGTGAGACAACCCCCAAAACAGAAATGACTTTACAGGTGGTGGCAACTGGTAATTTTTCCATCTTCATCCTTCTTGACTGATTTTCACTAGTTTTGCATTTGGATAGGGTCAGTGTTACTACTGGTAGCATAAGCCAGTATCTGGAGCCTACAGAGGTTGCACAGGTAGTCCAACTCCTCCAGAATGGCACACCAATACTTTCCATTGCCAGAAAGATTACTGTGTCTCTCACTGCAGTCTCAAGAGCATGGAAGAGATTCCAGGAGATGGGCAGTTGCTCTAGGAGAGCAGGTCAGGGTGGTAGAAGGTCCTTAACCCAATAGCAGGACCAGTATATGCTCCTTTGTGCAAAGATGAATTTGCCATAGCATACAAAATTGGCAGGTCCGCCTAGCGCCCTGTGCTTTTCACAGATGAGAGCAGGTTCACCCTGAGCACGTGACAGACATGACAGGGTCTAGAGATGTCATGAAGAACGTTATGCTGCCTGTAACATCATTCAGCATGACCAGTTTGGTGGTGGGTCAGTAATGGTCTGGGGAGCATACCGTTGGAGGGATGTGCAGAATAGGGCAGTGAACACAGGTCCCTCTAGAGGCCATCGGGCCCTCAGGAACCCTTATGAAGTCTGTTTCTGATAGTGTGGTCTGAGACATTCACACCAGCGGCCTGCTGGAGGTCATTCTGTAGGGCTTTAGCAAGGCTCCTACTGTTCCTGCACAAAGGAGCAGATATTGGATCTGCTATTGGGTTAAGGACCTTCTACCACCCTGCCCTGCTCTCCTAGAGCAACTGCCTGTCACCTGGAATCTCTTCCATGCTCTTGAGACTGCAGTGGGAGACAAAGCAATCTTTCTGGCAATGGAAATTATTGGTGTGCCATTCTGGAGGAGTTGGACTACCTATGCATCCTCTGTAGGCTCCAGATACTGGCTTATGCTACCAGTAACACTGACCCTATCCAAATGCAAAACTAGTGAACAATCAGTCAAGAAGGAAGAAAATGGAAAAATTACCAGTTGCCACCACCTGTAAAGTCATTCCTGTTTTGGGGGTTGTCTCACAATTGGCCCTCTAGTACACCTGTAGATTTTTAAAAAATGTTTTTACATCAAAGCAGGTGAACATGATTCACAACCACCTCTGTTACATATCTGGCCAGATCAATATCCCACAAGTGTGACTGACTTGATGCTATACTCCTCTGAACCAGTGTTCCCTTTATTTTTTTGAGCAGTGTTGTCCATTATGTTTAACTGACTGAAAATCCTAAAGGGTATAGAGATAATGAGATGTTGCATTTTGGGCTCTGAATCCCTCTACTCGTCCACTTGCAGCCACTAATAAGATGGTGTCCAGTGGGGCCTGGTCTGTGGGGTCTGATGCCAAAGGAACCAGCAAGATGATGCCTCCACAGCAGCCTGAGAAACAGCCAAGATCAACAGTATCTCCACATGAGCCTGAGGAAGATGCCCAGGAGATGATGCTTCCACTGTGGCCTGAGAAACGGCAACGAGCAACATTATCTCCACATGAGCCTGAGGAAAATGCACAGGAGATGACGCCTCCACTTTGGCCTAAGAAAGAGCTGCGAGCAACAGCGTCTCCACTGTGGCCTGAGGAAGACATGCAGGAGATGTTGCCTCCGCTGTTCCCTGAGGAGGAAGAACGGGAGCCCGAGAATATCCAGACTATCATGGATACGGGGAGGCCAATCACTGCCTCCGTAGAGGATGACGAGCAGCGGGGAACTGAACCACGTCGAATCTTTGAGGAAATATTTGGGTTGAATTGAGTTGTTTGCCATATTGGTCTTTTTATTTAAAATTTCAATTGATTTAATTTAATTTATTTTATTTTATTCATCACTGTACAGATTTATTTTATTCTATTCGTTCACATTCATTGGAAAATGTAAAATAATGTATTATTTTGCTGTTATATCTTTAAATGGTGTGGTTGTTCATACCTAATCCAAGCCAATAAACCTCTGTTTAATTTTGTGCTTCACAGAAGAAGTTAACTCCCAGTATGAAGCAGTTTACTGCAACTGAAATAATTGGGTCAAGCTTTGCTTTCTGTCGGTCTTCAGTAACTGTTTGGATGTCCAGTCACATGTGATGGTAATACATGCTCTTCTGCTGACAACATCTGAAGAAGAGCCATCACAGGTGAATGGTCTTAGATACAAATGATTATTAGGGAGGGAGGGGACCATTAGCATGGTGTTTTGTGTGTAGTCAGCCCAGTATAATAATTTATTTCCTTCAATCATTATTTTACTTTCCCTTGTCATCCTTCTGTTCCAATTGCAGTTTTAAAATGGCATATGTTGAAAAGCTCAATCCAACTGGTCTGCAAAACATAATGAAAAGATGTTTATTGGGATCTCAAGCAACTATTATCACCATGTTCAGCTATTTTATAGACATAAGGTACATTGTCAAAATTGTGGTAAATGGTACAATTTCAAATAATGCCCGCTGGAAGATATAGTTTATTTAAGGGAAACATACAAATTATGTCTTAAAAACGCATCTACAAAAACATTATTCATCTTACAAACAGTCCTCAGTGATGTGCTGTTATATTGTTTCGTGAACCATAAATAGAGAAAGTGGCTTCTCTTTCTTTATCATTCCAGCCAGTGCTGTTTATTTCGAGTCCCATGGTCGTGTCAATGGTCGCTAACACCATTAACAAATAACGCTTCCAAACACTTGGTCATTACAGCTCTCCAATATTGCTCAATGAGCCCTCAGAGACTAATACTGATGTGTGTTATAGTGGATAATAATAGTTACATATTTGATTGCTATTTTGAATAGGATATATTTGTGTTACATGTTTTAAGTCTACAAAAGATATAAATGAAGTGTGAAACAGTATAAACATTCCAAACACAGCCCTTTAAAAATACAACACACATTTTTTACAGACCTTAAGATGACAGAATGGATGAAGACAGTATTTTACCTTGTTCTTTGCTGTGAACATAGAGATATGCAACATTTGTTGCAATATCAAAACACTTCTTATTCAACAAAACCAAGGTAAAAAAAACCAACCATATTACAATCTACGCTTTGAGATATTCATAATTGCACAATATAATAACAAAAAAAATATATTTACAAATTTACGTTGAAAACATTAGTTTTTTGATATACACTTTTCATACAACTTATATTGATAATAAACTTGGAAAGCTGAAATTCAACAATAACAAACTGCTGTAATGCTTTGGGAATGACAGCTATGTAGAATATAACTTTCACTTCTGGTATCAGTATGAGCAGACAGGTAAATTGGTGGCACAGATGAGTTGTCAGGTGGGCTTCAGTAGTAGGTGGCCAGGTGGCCGTGGCTGCCTGGGTGTCGGGGCATGGCGGTGCTGGGGTACATCCCCCCAGCGGCCGAGTTCCAGTAGGCGGAGGTCCCCGGAAAAAAGTTCCCCGACGACACAGGCATGGGGGGCGCGTGCGAGCTCATGAAGTTCATTTTGGGCTGGTGGCTGTGGTAGGACGGGTAGGGGGGCACCTCTCCCTGGTACTTGAGCATGTTGCCCTCGGTGGTGTGGTTCTGGTGGGCCTGGTGGATGCCCTGGAAGTCGAACTTGTATGCGTAGCGCTTGCCGTGCACCTTGGTCATGATGTTCTTGTCGTAGTAGTAGCGCAGCGCGCGACTCAGCTTGTCGTAGTTCATGTTGGGCTTGCTCTTGCGCTCGCCCCAGCGCTTGGCCACCTCGTCCGGGTCCGTCATCTTGAACTCGCCGTTGTTGCCCTCCCAGGTGATGATGGTAGCGTTATTCTGGTCGGACAGGAGCTCCAGCAGAAACTGCCACAGCTGGATCTGACCAGAGCCTACAGATGCAGTTTAGAGGGTCAGAGAACACAAACAGTTACTGAACATATATTTTTATCCTCAGATCAGCTATGGGTAGAAATAGCTATGACACTGTAGTACAGATGTTAAAGCCATGCCCTTGTACTGTGTGGTTCATGCACTCATGCACTTAGTGTGGTGTTTGTGTGGCATCATCACAAAGTAATATATGATTTAATCCAAATGTTAACATGAAACACTACTCCACCTAATAAGGAACTTATGACCTTTCCACTGTCAGTCTGACTGAAAATAAAGGACAAAACCTGGGTTGGCTGACCACCTACCCACGATCTTGTGAGGGCCAATGCTGATCACTCTTTGTGAACTGACTTTGGCTGTTTGGCTCTTGCTATAGGTCTGTGGGGTTTCTGTGAGGAGACAGCAGAGTTGGAAGAGGTTTTTTTTTTTTTCAGATATACACAGGAGAGGTGTTAAATTCCTTGTGCTATAGGTAGGGGATTTCTCACAGCGGCCAATCAACAACCAAGCCTATATGTAAGTCACTTTGGACAAAGTGTCTGCTAAATAATGTAATGTAATGTATTAATTCAAAATCAAAAACATAATCACCAACAAAGCAACCTTTGTGGCTAATATTTCCGTTTGATGTTTAAATACTAGCAGTGACTGGTTTCTACTCCACCCATGCACTATGCAAGGACAAATGTGCCACTTCCTGGTTCTATCAGTGCAGCTAATCCTGCCTTTTGAACAGGTCCCTAAGAAATGCAAGTACGTGAGTTCCTTGGGTGTATTCTAAAACTTTCAAGAATACTTTTGACTAGTCTCCAAAAGTGCTTTGTAAGCCTGTAATACTTGGTGTAAATTAATAATCTGTGTTAAGTGATGACAAACAGTGGAAAGGTCACAAACGTAAACTGTGTGTTTAACGTGGGTGAAGTCTTCTGCTTAAATCTTACCTGGATTGGCTAGTCGACTGCTGATGGGACCTAATAGTTGATATGGATCTGTCATGACAAAATCAATTAAATTATCTATTTTGAAGGCAGTGATAACATGCTATTGTGGCTCTCACAATATGAAAGCCACAGCTAAAATTAGCAGTATCACTTCTGCATCTTTATCTGACCACCAGATAAACAAACAAACAAACAAATAAATAAAATGCAAATACTGACCTTGACCAATTCTTGGGGAAGGCTCTGTGACTCTGGTTGTGTGCTGAGGCTCTATCGGTGAACCCACTGTGTGTCAACAAAACATCAAGTTGTGTAAAACTCATGTTTAACACTAGTGTCCGCAGAACAGCAAGTGTGCAACATGTTCATCATTGATATATTGCTTTATGTTTTTAGTCAAAAGTAGTGCAAATCAACTCTCAAAAAACAATATGCATGTGTCATTTCATGTCAACGTCACACAAAGATATCTCTATTTATGCACAGCCATTTCTTGTTTTTGCGGCGCTTCATATTATGGTCAACATACCCTTTGGAACTACAGGCATGACGGTTGATGACCAGCTGTTCCTTCTGCTGATTTCTTCAAAGCTGTTTTCTGCTCACAAACACAAATGCCGAGACTTGAGACAAGGGGAGTGAGAGGGGGGGGAAAAATGAGCTTTGAAGGCCTGAGCAACGCAACGCACAACTATGGGAGGAAGGAAGTGCTGATTTAAAGACTCTGGAGGAGCACTCAGGTCAAGATCAGAGAGATGTGAAAACAAAGATGGGCTGAAGATGGTCCCGTGCGTCTTAGGGGTAAGTGTCCTTTTGTTGGAGCCCGCCTCTCTCACCTCCAGATTATCAGTTTTGTCCCAAAGTGGGACCCGTACCCATGCCCCTATTTCCTGTGCCGGTGCAGCTGTTTCCTGTCTGAAACTACATGATACTGAGCTGTTGACTCGCTTCAACATTCACCAACGAATATCAGCATATGGAGCACTTGGCAGCCATGCCTTGCTCTCTATCTGAAATGCAATCATGTTCTCACCACCTCATGTTCATAGCAGTAGATGGTGTTGCAATAATTACTGCTGAATGCATTGAATTCTGAAGAAACTTTCCCGTAGAAGCCTTATGTGGTTGAAGTTATGTTTTAAAGGTGTGTCCACATTTTGTTCTTTTAGCCACGTCAACACTTTTGATTTTTCTTTTTCAAAGATCTAGTTGAAGGATTTGTACTTCGCTTAAGTGAGAAAGTAGGACGATGATTTCATGTCCTTACCTGCTTTGACTTGTAGTCGGGGCTGCTGTGGTGTGTTGGTTGGTGTTGTGGGGTAAGAAAAGGTGGGACTGCCTGCAAAGTTAAGAGACGTTTTTAAAAACAACATTTGAACTGGAATAGAAAATAGATTGTTAACCGAAAAAGAAGAGGTCAACCAAAATGCACCCTAAATCAATTTGATTTCTCTGCAGTTCAGGCAGTTAATCTTGTGATTGTTGACACAGAGCTTCACAAAAAAAATAAATATATATAAAACGATCAAAGAAAGAGGAATGTTCTGTCATCATCATCATCATAATGTCTGAGTTACTGTTCCAAATGTCGATCTATCATAATCGGTATGGTACTCTATTGAACATGCCAGTATGTTTCATGTTCATTGAAGTCTAATAGTGTAGGATTCAAGGCGAATGCTGGTGCCTTACTCTGTCTGAGGTAATTGAGATGTGACAGCAGAATGTCGGTATTGTATTCTGAAGTGAGCCGCATCATGTCCTCCTTGGACAGTTTGCAGAGTGCCTTGCCATCCAACGTCTGGAAAAGAGATATGTCCACCTCCAGCAGTCCATACTCTTTGATGGCCCAGTCTAACCACTGCCGTACGTGCTCCTGTGTCCACACCTCTGGGTCTGAAACAAACACAACAACAAAAACTCATGAGGAAAGAACATTTTCTTACAGGATCTCTTCAGAAGCGCTATAAGTTCCGAGTGTCAGTCTGTGTAAAGAGAACGTGCATATGGTCATGCTGATAATGTTGTGATTTTCATGTCATGATAACACAGGCACAATACATTCAATACAGGCTGAGTAGATATCTTTTTGGATTGCTCAAAACCTCAGACGTGCAATGAGGCTGTAAAACTGGGGAGCAGAGGGGTCTGTGGTGACTGATAACAGATACAGGGCAGGCATATGAGGTAGACTCAGGGTACCCAGGTCAGAATGGAATTGACTGACACAGAAACTCTCAACTGGGGAAGCAACTGTACAGTGATAACTTAGTCACACTTTCCTGGTCTTGCTCACCATCTAGACAGGACGAATGACAATGGCCCTTTTGCCATACTGTATACAATATGCAAACATGTATATGTATACATGCATGTGTGTTTTTAAAAAGTGCTTTGCAGTCACTTTTTCTGCATCTTAGAAATGTGCCTAGCACACTGTTTGCAGCCGTTCGACCGTGACCTTTTCTGTATGTAAATTTTGACCACAAAAGCTTGTTTTTTACTGACTGCTTCCTCTCATTAAGTGACAACAGAGCTCTAGTATGCCTTACTCCCATTAGGGGGTATGCACCACTCTGTAGGACTAAAACTAACACAGCAAAGTATAATGCATGTAATGCTCAAGTGCTATCTTTATCGTTAACTTGCACAGAGAGAGAGAGAGAGAGAAAAAAAAACCACACCACTTCCGTTTTAAGCATATTTTCAGGGAGAAAATCAGGAAGTTAACATATAGCTGTAATGCACCTGCAATTTATTATATTGTATTTCTAATTCCACCTGATGACAAGGCACGAAAAGGCCCGTCATGTTCTTGTTAAGTTCGGCACTGGGGACTGGCTTGATGCATAACCCTAATGTCCCTATCTTACTGTGTCATAAAATGGAGGATCTCCAGGTTGAAAACCTTGCGGTGACCCTGTGTGTGACAACAGTGCTTTGAGAGCAGTGATCGGAGAGGGCGATGAAGTGTTTCCTGTTTGAGTGCACACATCTGCACCAGTTCACTGCCGTGCCCTGAATACACGCGAGGACAGCAACTTCTCTTCCTCACTGCTAACCGATAACACTGTCTCAAGCACACACAGTAGTTGGATCCTCACCATTGAGTGTCTCTCTTTCACCCGCGCCCCCCAACACACGCTTTTTTACTTTTTTACTTTTTTTTTATCGTAAACTTTCTGTATGGTAAATGGAATGGACTTGTATAAAGTTAACCTTAGACTCACTAACATAAACATATGTGATCAATCAATCACACATCCGATATCCACAAAAGACTAAAATGACGGTAACATTCAGAAACTATTCATTTTAGAGATCTGTCTGCAAATGTATTTCTAGGGTGTGATTTTGCCTCTTTGGTCTTTTACAGCTTCACTGACTCAAGCGTCTGAGTTGGTCTGTGGACATTAAAATGTGATGACTTTCTTCCTGGTTGTCGGTAAGTGCACTTGATCATAACGCCCCACTACAGTATGTGTCTGGGCCCTTCATTGTCCTTGTTTAACACAGGAGAGTGATGTAACTTCCGTGTATTATGAGCACAATAATTGTTTGGCCCAACTGACTCATGTATAAATAATCCCAGATGCGCAATCCCTTACCAGAGTTTCCACAATTTATGCCCTTTAAAACGTTTGTGATGTCACAGCCACCTTCACCTTTAAGTCTGTGTGAATGTCAGAGTTTTAGTCAAAAGAATATTTGTGAAAATACTACAAAACAAATAATTCAATCTCTAAATATATATATACTGTATATATATTTTAAAAATGTAACCTGCCCCCAGCAGTGTTTTATTTTTAGATGTGAAGGGTTCTGGTGGCTTGTACACCTCTCAAGTGTTTCTTGTGGGAAAAGATCAGGCTTTGAGGTGGTGGAAACTATGCAGTCTGGAAGCCAAATCAGAGGCAACTTCCCCTCACTTTAGTCCCAGAACATGAGCAAGCCTCCCATAATCAGCGCTAAAACAAACGTGGGAAAGGTTCTCGGACACGTAGCTGCGGAGCCACTTACAAGTGTGAGAGGCCTCGCTTGGAAAATACTGGACTGATTTTGCACACAATGTTTATTGCTCCTTTCACAATGTACAGCATGTGCTCCCTACTCTGTACTGTCACCCATCTATTCACTCATTCTTTTATTTTATAATTTCAACTATAATGTTGCACTATATGTGTAGCCTATCATACAGTCTATCCAAACACACACAAACACAAACACAAGCAGAGTGGCCCATGTGCATCCTTCACACAAACCATGCGTAAAAAAAATGGCAACCACAATGCGAACCTGCCCTGGACAAGTTCCTCTATTAGAACAGGCCGTTCCTTGAATCATGACGCAAGAGTGTGCAGTTTTTGGGCAGAGAATGTGCATGGGGTTGAGTTTCGATGTGTAACGCTGCTTGGTTTGTAAATCAGCCTGGTTGCGCCATCAACACATTTCCAAAGCACCTCAACTAAACTCTTCTCTCAGGCCATTTTTAGAACAAACTCAACAGGGCAA
>NC_084999.1:15705077-15917577 GCF_963854185.1 Sardina pilchardus | reverse complement strand
CACACACACACACACACACACACACACACACACACACACACACACACACACACACACACACGCCACACAAAATGACACACTAGGGCTCAGGAGGTTAAAAATTACTGTGAGCATGCACGCTGCAGACCACAGCCCTACACACGTTCACACCGTTTTGCTCTCTCCAACTTCAAACTGATCAACACAAACACACCACCCGTGGCCTGACCGCCATTGCCACAACTAACTTCCTGCTCGATCAGTTTCATATCAGCCCCTGTTGCTGTGAGACCCAACACAACAACCAAGGAAACATTCTGCAGATTGCACTGCACTGCACTGCACTGCACTGCACTGACTGATCTAATCTGCCGTATATTTCAATGAAAACCCCACAAGTTGTATAGCTTTGGTCTGAAAAAACTAAAATGAACTTTAGACTTTTTAGAAAAGATGAAACTGTCAAATTTCGGAAGCCATTTTGTGGCCATCAGAGACTGAACATTTACATGGCACGATACTTGAGACTGACACTCATTTACATGCTTTTCAGAGTGAGGCCAGTCTACATATGAATAACCTTCAAAGGTGCTGCATGCATAGTCATAGCACCAAGGTAGTGGCTTTTATTAACGGTCAATTCTGTATGACACACACACACACACACAAACACACACACACACACACACACACACACACACACACACACACACACACACACACACACACACACACACAGTACAAGGCACAGAAGACTGCAGAGTGGAGGTGAAGCTATTCCACAATTAAACTTTATGAGCTAACAGTATTTTGTATTTCATGATAAATATAATGAAACTACTGATTCTGTTAATTAATAGTCAGTCAAACATTTGACATCATTAAACACAGTGGTCATCATACAGCATTTCAGTGGTTAATATGCTGACAGTGTTTAACATAATTGTTTTTAATATACCAACAGAAAATGAAGCATGTCTAGCGCAAACAAATGAAAAGAATTTCCATGGATCATTTTTGTTTCTGTTTCATTTTTGTTTCATGGATGGTCTTATATTTGGTAGCCTTAAAAAACAATAAATTAAATTAAAAGAATGTTCCTCTAAATTTGTATTGCTTCTGCATAAATGTGTAAGTCGATTTTTACATTAAATGATGACCTAGGCATCCGGAGCTAACTGCAGGACACCATGGCTTGGCTTTCAAGTAGCCATATTGCGAAAGAGTGGATTTGACCTGTTTTTTGAACGTTAAGCAGTCGCTTTACAATCTGAGTGGAAAACTTGACTTTAACTCACAAAACCATATTTATTAGACAATATTTTAAAATTGAGAGATAGATAGCACAGCCAATCTCTTTGCAGCATGAAGTTCCTCTGACGATATAGCCTATTTATTCCTTCGTGGCCTAATCATGATAATTTACTTTCTTCGCATAATCACAATTCTCTCGTCAAATGTTCTTCTTCTCATTTCTGCTCTAGGCTACTAATACACAACTAAAAAAAAGAAGAAGTTAAGGCTTGGTCGAGCTGATTTTGCAAATGGACTAACAGCTGCGTTTCGGGCTGCAGACATGCTGTGACGTTTTCATAAACTTTTAATCAGCAACATCATGCCACCAGCAAAAAAAAAGTTTGTGCAAGAGACAAAAGAACAGCACAGGCCTCTGACACGCAGTTGCTGCGCATGGAAAGACGGCACGTCCGAGTGGACTTCGGTTATTGTGCAAATGCTGCAATAGAAATGGAAAACAATGCACTGGCATAGTAACATCCACAGAACTTGTTCTGTTTTGGCAGACTTTGTTGGCTCTTTTTTTCGTGCAGAGGGAACGGAAGCGTGTGCGGAAAGTCTGAGGTTCGAGACAGGAAGCCTGTAGAGTTCAGATAACGACACCTGACAGGCACACGAGTCCACAGTTTGCTATAAATTATTCTTTAAATAACTCGCTTAGCCTTGGAAGAACAGACATTTGCGAGAGGGTGGTCAAACTGTCCAGTAAGATTATCCAAACCTCATTTTTTCAGTGCTTATGTGCGCTCTTTTTGTCAGCATACCCTAGCACATATTAAACTTCTGAAATCAGAAATCGCCCATGCCTACCATGAACATAGCAGTCATACACCTGCTTTTTGTAAGCATACTTAGGCCATCCTTTGTGAACGCATGCCTTTTTGAAAACCGACAAAGCAGGCAATGATGTTACAAACTAGGCAATACACTAATCCAGCCTATAAAAACATGCGCGCTTGCTAAACAAATGGCTAAAACAAAAATGGCATGGGCCTGTAACCATCCAGCTATCTCAAAACCGACTTGCCTCCCCGCCAAAAAACGTCTTAGCCTTTCAATCGCAGACTGAATATGGAGCCAATATAAATCTCTTAGTGTGTACCTACAACAAAACAAATTGTTTCGATGTCATGACATGAAAGGATTTAGGATGTTTATTGCATAGCCCCCAATATTAAAACAGTAGATCATTAGGATGTAGAACTGTAGCCTATAAAGATTCTGCAGCAAGACGTGTCTTTGAAGGCCTATTTAAATTGGCGCTATAGACAAACTCACCGGTCATTACATGGACATTCGTTTTAAACACTAGTTTCTTTTTTTTCCTCTGAACTGTCATTTGAAAATCACAATTTGTTATTATAAAACGAACATATTTTCGTTTAGCCTATTCTAAGAATGTCTATTTGACCTACAAACATTTTCTTTCATTTTACATTGTAGGATAGCATTTTATCGACTTCTATGGGCAAGCCTCAAGTGAAGCACCTGCAATTTAGTTACAAATCATGAAGACTCCCAGCAATTAAAATGAGAGAACGTTAAACGTACAGTCCAGGCTACAAATGTCATCTTAAAAAATCGGAACATCAAGAGATTACATGTAATAACTGGTTGACACCTCACCAACGCTCTTGAGAGCCTAACGGTTAGGCTACATCTCCACTATAGCGTGCAGAGAATAAAAGTATTTAAATCAATTCTCTACTTTTGTAATTAATGCAGAATTTGGTATTTGTTTAAAACATCTTAATAAAGATAGACAGATTACAAATACCAGTCATCTGAAGCAATTCAGTCCTTTGCAACGAAATCTTCGATATTCCAAATAAGTTGATGGCGCCTGAACCACCTGCTTTGCGCGCGCCATCACAATTCGTCACATTTTTTTGAGCCATTGTTGTGGTTTATTTGTCGCGACCGCCTTACTCAAAACTAAAATAAGGCTTAGTTAACTTTACAGTCAACAAATGATCCGTTGTTGTGGTTCCCCTGGTGCAAATAAAGAGGATACAAATAAACCAAACAATTGAAAACGCAAAAAATGTGCATAGCCTACCCTTTCTGGCGCGTACTGGCCACCATTTAGTTTTTATCTGAGTCTAAATGTTGTAGTGGTTTCTTGTGTTATTAAAGAGCCGACATTCAACCACGAACGGGAAGGAAGAGGAAATTTTGTACAAGAAGGAAAGAGTGGGGACCTGCATCACCGCCTTGCCTCTCTCACTCAGCAAACACAAAGCTGCTAACCCCAGCAGTGGGTGGCTGCGGACTATCGTCTCATTTTCAGAATCGACAATAAAACCATCAAACGCCTACCTTAATTGTACAATCCATTGGAGTTTTCGTTTAGTCTTTTTTGCTCATGAAGTAGGTTTTAGTTAAGCACTCAATAAGTAATACCCTTTTTTGAAACCTTACTGAAGCGCATCGGGTGTCTGCACAGGCGCATTTACTCTTCAGTGCAAACCATTGCAACAATTTTCGCTTAGACCATAACCGGATGACAACGTTTTTTTTGCTCTCCATTCTAAAATTGGGAAGTGAAGTCACACTAAGCACCAAGGCTTGGTTCCTATTGGTGAAACATTATAATTTTAATTTATTCTTTAAATGTAGTAGATATAAAAATGACTCTTTTTGTTTTTCTTCTGTATGCAGTTTTATCCAAGTCATTGGATTATTTTTGCTCCAAGTTGCCTTTCCCTTTCATCTTTCACGAGTTTACTCAGATAGGCCTATTGACAGTTTCCAATTTAAAACATCGTAGAGACATCATCAATAATTTTAATAATCTGGCTTTTTTTCTTAAAGGTGAAGATTTATGTGAACAAAATAGGCTATTAGGCGCCCACTCTCCATAGAAACGCTTCACTGAAAAACATTATTTTGAGTTGAACTTTCACCCTGGAAAGACCCTTAAAACAAGGACAAAAACCCACCTAAACCACACACTGGCATGAAACCCTTTAAATTCAAACGCATGATTTGCACGAGAGCTGCATGGTGACAACTGATGTCTTACAAAATAGCTTGTCTGTCACAATCTAATGCCACCACGATTCCGAAAATCATCATGTTGCTCTTACAAGTTTCACCCTGGATTCGTGACACGACGTGTAAGTAAACTTAACGGCGATGGCATTTTAAGAGGACAGTCATCCGTCCATGACAGCAGGACAGGTCCAACACCCAATCCATAAATTCTACCTCAATGAGTTTAGGTTACTAATGAGTGTGGTCGTCTACCCGCTAGGGCGCTTGTGTAACTTGACCCTAGTTGTGTTCTCGTCAACGCACGGCCTTCTCAATCACGACTCCTGTCTCTCTCACACAATCTGAGAACACTTTTCCAGATGTAGGGCTCTGTTTTCTCTAGGGCGGAGGAAAGCGGCCCAGAAGGTGTTTGTTTATGCAGGGCCCTCGGGCCGCTCTTATCTGCGCAAGCCACTCACGCCGTGATTTCAGACCTCCCCTACGAGCCGTTTTACAGGCTATTGTTCTCTATAAATGGTTTTTAAAGATAGACTCAGAGTCTAAACTAAAACCTCATTAGTTTGTGAAACAAAAACTGATTGATCAGGTTTCCCGCCCTCCATTGGCTTAATTTGCCAATGCTTAGGCTGTCCTTGTATAGGCCTAACAGTGCCATCAATGCGCAACAGTGCGTCCATGTCTAAACAGTGGAACCTGGCAGATCACTGGATTTCTAGGGTATGGTGGTTTTGAAAGCAGACCAAATTTGAGCAAATTATATATATAGGTTATATATACTACCCAAATAGGCTTCTCCCCTTTCTGACGAAATGAGCAGCTTCTTCTTCCCCAAATCATTGTAGACGAATTGTAATTGGCTAATTGGAGCACTGTGCTCATTTTACTCTTGCTGTATTTTTTTTAAGTATAATGTAACAAATATAATCAGGTTGTTCTAAATTGTATGCCTATCCTAATTATGGGGTCTTCAGTGTTTGAGATACAGGCTCACATGAAATATTCTATTATTAATTTTTCATTTTGCTATTCAATTGCAAGCCAAATAATCTTTGGCTCATTGACTATTTTTTTCATGAGCATGTATGAATGAACTCAGTCCCCCCCCCTACTCACACCCCCACCCCTGTATTCGTGACTTATACCTGACGTCACGGCCCGTTAAGCGACATGTTTTGGGCCACTACTGGTCACGAAGCACAGCACATTCTTTTCGGGGTGGGGAGGGGGTGGATACGCCCCATGCACGGCCGCCTCTTTAAAACGGGCCCGAGTCGGACAGCAACAGACAACACATATAAACCTCTGCACTCCTCCGTGGAAAGCATACAAACAGGCCATCTGACCAACAAGAATTAAGCATTTCCGAGGACCAGTTCAAGATAATTCAAAACTCAAACGGTAGGCATCATTTAATCTTTTTTTCCCTTTATAAATGTTTTGAATTATCCTATTTATTTGCTAAATGTGGTAAACATGACAATACAGTTTTAAAAGAGGGAAGAAACAGGGTATTCGGAAATGGGCCTCACTGAGGCTAAATTAATTGTTTAGTTCTCGGATAGCGGATTTGTCCAGTGTTTTTGGACTCGACCAGTTTGGCAACCCTAGAGAGATAATGATTAATAATATACATTTATCTAGATATGTGGCCTATACTTATATGATAGAGGCGATATTTACATTTTTGTTTATTTGTTTGTTTGTTTGTTTTGAAGATGGAGATGTACCAAGCTGGATATTACACTGAAGATTTCAGAACACAGGAAGTCCCTGCTGGTTTTGATTTTGGATCATATGGTAAGTTCATTCTCTTGGTGCTCTGCCATGTCTTTTAATCACATCAGCAGCCACTGGTGTCATAATAAGATATCTTCTGATGTATAGTCAAAGAGTAGAATAATCCTTGTACCACAGTCAGTCAGTAGAATCAGCCAAATGTTGTTTTCCACCAATTTCTGCACTATTCTTGCCCTATTTCCGTTGACTCTGTACAAAACATTTCCTATGGCCTTCAACCTAACCATGCTGTCCATGACACCCCCTGTCAATTCCCAAAAACTGGACCTTGACTTCTTGTTCATCCAGCAGATTCACAGTTTCAGCTCAGGAAAATGGGGGTGTCAGGGTGTGTCTAGTGATTTGGAAATGTCTGAATGGGGCTGGTTGAAGCGAAGGGTGGGCAGGTTAAAGATACACCCGCTTTTTTTCTCTCTCTCTCTCTCTTTCACTCCCTCCCTCTTTTCCTAATCCTTTCCTCCAGACTTCCTCCCCAAACAGATTTAGCACCCCTCTCCACCCCCCTCATCAGTGCTGGGACGCACTCCCATCGCCTGCGTTTCCTCCCCACTTCCAGACTAACACACACAATCACAGGGGGCGAGTGGGTCGCCAACAGCCTAAACAGACCAAAGTGCCCCTGAAAAAGGAGTTGACTGCTTGACCCAAGTGCTCTCCTCTATAGGTTGCCACCCTTGATTGAGTGTGAGGGCCTGTAGTCTATGATAGCACATCTGTGGTGTGGACATGGGTGTAACCCAGTGTTATAAGAATCTGTCCACGGAGGAGCTTTGCCCAGCACCTGCGCTGCCCTTGAATTTCGCCTCGGGGATCAATAAAGTATACATCTATCCATCTATCTATCTATCTATCTATCTATCTATCTCTCTCCTTCTCATGACTAACCCTGCCCCACTCTGCTCCTCTATGCCCCCAGACTGCAGTGGTGAAGACCTGTCCTTTCTATTAGACAGCAAGGGACCAGGGCAGCTGCAGTACACGGACACGTACGGAGAACCTCAGAAAGACCTGCAGACGTTTGACGCAAAAGGTAGAGGCCACTGTCAACTCCTTAAAGCACTTACAGCGGGTCCACAAATGACCCATAAACACCTTGAAAATAGGTCACTTATTGCTCAAACACAACATTGCTTAGATTTCCTGTTGAGAAGGTCTTGTCTTCGCCCCCACATAGGTAACTCTAATGGATCGGGCCTACTCAACTTGGATGCCTACCCAGAATTCAATTCCTGGATGTCATCTTATGCCAGCAGTGAGTATTGTTTTGTTTTTTGCCTCCAACAACTCAGGAAATTCTTTATTCCATTACCATGACATTATAAACAATCCATAGTCTTGTCCGCAGTTTCAGAGTCAGAGATTATTGGGCAGGTCTCATACGTCTTTTCTGTTGTTTCCAAAGCGCCAGAGGCCGTTACTTCGGAGCAGCCACAAGCTGGGTACCAGGACTCCAGCTCCACGTTCCAAAGCTTCACGCCGCTGTGTACCCCCACCCAAAATGGGGCTTTCGCTGCTGGCTTGAAGGACGTGACTGGCCTCTACAACCCTGAAAAGGAGACGAGTCACGGAGGGGCCGCAGGAACAGTCAATCTGGATCACCTCAGTGAGTCCCACGCACCGGCTGTATAGCTGTAGTCTTGTGAACGTCTATTATATTCAAAAATAAATAAAACTGATCGTTATGTTTTTTGTTTGAGGATGTCAATATACATGTAATATACAACTCTGAACTATTTGTAACACAATTAACTGGTCTTTCATTTTATTTAAAAACAAACAAACATATAAGCAGTAACAATACAGTAACAGTAACATCTGTAGTTTATTTTTTGATACATTTGTATAGATTTTATAAATTAATAAATCCATGGATGTGTATTTGTCCAAAGCAGGTGACCCAGTGAGGAACTATGGTCTCTATGAAACAGACGTCCAAGGAAGGCCCTCGCAATACTGGACTGCGTACTCCCCTCCCAGCTACTGCGCACCCTTATCTAACCACACTCCATCTTGTGGATCCCCTGCTGCACTCCAGCCCTCAGAGCCATACTGCCCTCGTGTGGTCAAACGGAGAAGTGGCCCCTCACAAAGACTGGAGAAGGATGGCGAGGTGGTGACAAGCATGTCCGCGTATCCTGGTAAGGCTGCAGCCCAGACTTTCACCAACAAGGCAGTTCAATTTCCCTTTAAAATGGACCTTTATAATCAAGACTTTCTTCAACGTTGATTGATGTCATTCTCCATCTTTTTCAGGCTCGGGGCCGATTCAGTTGTGGCAGTTCTTACTGGAACTCCTTTTGGATTCATCCTGTCGCACGTTCATCTGCTGGACAGGAGACGGCTGGGAGTTTAAGATGTCCGACCCTGCAGAGGTCAGTTTGACTTCTCTTCTCCAGATAATCTGCTGCTGTAAAAGTGTGTGTGTGCGTGCGTGCGTGCGTGCGTGCGTGCGTGCGTGTATGTGTGTGTGTGTGAGAGAGAGAGAGACAGAGAGAGAGAGAGAGAGAGTGAGTAGGACAAATTATGCTTGATATATTCCTATTGATATATAACAGCTATTGTTATTTCACATAACACTTGCTGTTCTCCTGAGTAGTTATATCACCCATCCTGACTCTTCCTACCCACCTCTGTCCATCACAGGTAGCCAAACGCTGGGGCCAGTGCAAAAACAAACCCAAAATGAACTACGAGAAGCTGAGCCGAGGCCTTCGCTACTACTACCACAAGAACATCATCCACAAAACCGCCGGGAAGCGCTACGTCTACCGCTTTGTCTGCGACGTGCAAGGCATGCTGGGAAGGACAGCCAGGGAGGTGCTGGCCAGTTTAAACGTCACCCCGCTGAACGCGCCATCACCCAGCCAGGCTCTGGGGGCCCCGTCAGTAAAGCAGGAGAAAAGCACAGAGGCCTGGACTCATTAACGCGACACGACACACTCATAGACTTATAAGCGCTTCACAACAACTGTCAAGCAGAGTCCAGCAGAGCTGTGTGATCCTTCAGAACTGTGATCGGTGGGGTCCGCAACCAATAATTGTTCTTCTGGATACGTGAATGTTCTCTCTGACCTAAAATGTAGCAACAGCCACGACCTTACTGTGATTACATCAGTCCTTAAACAAACATCCGGTTGATTTTTGTTTTGGTCCTTTATGCTCTTCAGATTGTGGCAGTGTGGCACTTGTGTTTATGAGCACAATGTAAATGTCTCCTGGTATGTGTAGGTATGAGTGAGTTTTTTTTCTAATGTTTCTATACTCTTAGAATAGAGGCGCTTATGGTCACATTCAAACAAGCATTAATTTCAAACGAGTTGCTATCCTAGGATTTGGTGTAATTTGATATTCACGCAGAGGTGTGAACTATGACCTCTTTATTTCATTACCTACCTCTCTTGCTTGAAATAAAGGCATCCATTATTTGAAGGAAGCCAATGCTAGCTGTTTCATCATGAGAAAATGTTTGAGATATACTTTGTAAAACTGAAATGTTTGTAAATAAAGTGTACATAGACTTGAATATTTCTGTTGTATTTTGTTGAGTTTATATAGTAGTGTGGATTTTTAGAAAACATGAATTACTGAAATCGTATGTTACTGCCATGTTGTAGATTTTCTGTGAGATTTTCTGTGGGTAACACTATGCATACAGTATACTATATATTAATGGATTACCATGATGACCTGTCATTTATAAAGCTGTATTAAAGGTGCTGCAAGCAAACGTACACAATTTCAAGGTGAGCTACCTCTCTGGTGTGATCTTTCAATTAAAATATGATGTACGTTGTTCTGAACAAAAGCATCTGCTAAGAAATGTAAACATAAACAAATGTGACCTCATGCACTATCGCGACTGCATGTTTCAGTGGATAGGTATGTTGTGCTATTTTCCCTCAAGAAATAGGCCTATAATCATGTCTATAATAACCCTTTCAATCTAAGCCATTTTTTTTTAGCACTGCAAGGGTGAACTGTGAACAGAGAATGAGAACAGGGTTGCTGACAACCAAAATCTCTTTGGAGAATAAATCATAGAGACCCCTTCAATCTATTTCTAGACAATTTCCGCTTGAAAAACCAACAAAGACTTTGAAATGAAAATGCTCTGCTTACATTTTATTGTCCATATTTATTACTGGTCGCTAGACTTGAATCCGGCACTGTTGGACTTACTTGCACACCCCTCATACTCAATCACAGGGTCAGTCCTGGCCCCATCACTACAAGCACCTCATGCCTATACATTCTCAGTATATTCGTGAGGATCCTTTTAGTATCTATGGTACATTTGGCTGTTATTTTTAGTCATGTGGATTTTTTTATCATCCTGTTTATGTTGTAGTGTATGTTGTGTGTGGTGTCTTAAGCTACTGGGACCTTGAATTTCCCACTGGGGATCAATAAAGTATCTATCTATCTACAGTATCTACCAATCTATCAACTGTGTGTATCTATCTACAGTGTGTATCTATCTATCGATTTATCTATCTATCTATCTATCTATCTATCTATCTATCTATCTATCTATCTATCTATCTATCGTCTGTTAGTGTAGGGTACTCTCGTTATAGGGCTTTTACAGTTTAAGCATTAGTTCATAGTCTTTACATGCAAAATGTTTGAACAAGTTTTCATAATATGTTGTGATGTGGATGAGAATTTGTGTCCCAACAGACAGGACCATCAGGATGTGTAGGAAGACTCCACTGTAAGTCCAGCCATATTGCATGGAAAGACTTATGCTGAACTAATGCCTAAATGTTGTGGGGGTGAAACTATTCAACATAGACCCATTGTAATAAATTTTGATCAACACGACATAAGAAATTGATAATGTAGGAACCAGCAAGTAATTGTACATAAGCATTAGCATGAATGTACCAAAGCATTTGCCACTTGTCAACCTTTGCAAACCTGTTGTAGAAGTGGTTTAACTAGATCGCCCGGTCCAGATCTCCCTCCGCAGCGCAGAGCTGCTACTCTTCCCAAGGCCAGTGATGGTCTTCATTCCATTCCAGACCTCCTTCACATTGTTCTCCTGCAACTTCTGTTCCACCTTCTTTCTGCATTTCTCCTTGGCCTCTTTCAGCCTGGCTTTGAGTTCCCCCTGTACGCGCCCCAGCTCTGCCTGGTTCCCCACTCTGAATGCCATCTTTCTCCTATTTAGAAGGGTCTTGACTGCTGGTTATCCAAAGCTTGTTGTTTGGAAAGCAGGCACAGTTCTTGTGGGAACAACAATGTCCATACAAAAGTTCAGGTAGTCAGTCATGCAGTGAGTGGCCTCATCCAAATCTTCCCCATTCTGTATGTATTTGTTATTGCTGCATCTGCACATCTGCATAGCCTTACATCCTTACAACATGGCCCGAACTATTGTGGCATCACTTCGCGATCACAACTCGGAAGTGATGCCAAAGTAGGTCAGGGCAATCTTCCAATACAACTAATAAAGTCGAATTTGAATCTGATAATCACTTTTTAACTTTAAATCTCATAATTATTACTCAGAATCACATAATTATGGCTTTGAGTGTCATAATTATGACTCAAGCTTAATAACAGTTTGCCAGCCTTTTTCTTGGCGGAATGGGCTTCCATTCGTCCGGATGCGCCATGCCATACATGAGTCCCGCTGTTTCGGCCTGTGTGTTAACTGTTGTGAAAGAAATGGAGTTTGAGTTGACTGTTGCATAAAAGCAATCAAGAGAAACTATAATCGACAAGGAAGCTGAATTTATGTGATATTTTTTCAGCTGTATAGCCTATAGGCCTACCCAGAGCTCACCACAAACACGTAGGCCTAGTCTACAGTTGTCCTTGGCGTATTGAGCACATACCACATAAAAATTGACACTGAATGAGTAAACATTAACCAGGTCATGTTGCATGGGCTATGAAAGAGACATCAGGAAGCGCGCACATGTTGACAGGGAGGTGACAGCGGTGCGTAAATTACCCAGTTACCCCTCCCACTTCTGATGAAAATCTCCTGCGCCCTTTAGCCTATATGGTATTACATGCAGTAAAATGATTTTACCCCACGCCCCTACGTGAAACTAATCCCGTCAGAAATAGAACTATAGGCAGAATAGGCTAGTCGTCTGCGCAGTTGTACTAAATAGATTTAGCCTAACTGGTCATGTCAAAGAAGTCGGTAACATTTTTGATAGTGGATGCGTTGGAATCTTTGCCGCCCGAAAGTGTGAAGAAATTCAAAAGAAAGTTATGTGAGCGGGATGACTTTAACAGGCGGGCGGTCGACAGTGCAGATGAGATGGACTTGGCCGATCTTTTGGTGTCGAGATGTGGTACAGAATCGAAGGCAGCGCAACTAACCATTGAGCTCTTTAATAGTCTTGGATGTGTGAAGGAAGCCAAGAAGCTCGAAGACCAAGGTAAGCAGGCCTAAGTCTTGTAGGCTAATTCTGACCTGATTTGTGCAGATAACGAATTAGGCCTGAGATCTACAAATTAGCTCAACGATTTTAACATAGGCCTATTCGGCATTAATTCATATTAGACGCGTCAACCTCTAATAGTAGTATTAAAAGCCTTAATTAGGCTAAATACCCACTTCCTGAAAAGGTAGCCCTGTGCATCTCAAGTTTCAGTTTCACTTATTATAAAAAGGAAAAAATGGAATAGGTGACCTACCCAAAAGCGCCAAAGCAACTGAGATAAACTGTCATTTTAGAATCATTTGCCATTCTCCATAAAAGAAGAAGTAGCCTAAACATATTGTAAACTTGTATAAGTAGTAGCCTATTCTCACCGTTTTGTCTGATCTTCCTGAAACAATATTGCGTGTGAAGTGTTCGATTGTCTGTATAGCTACATGCACTCCTCATGCAAGGCCTATGCCACCAAATAAATAAATATTGAACTGATATTACTACTTGTATGGTACTAGGCCTATAGTAACTATCATTTTCCTTCTTGCGCCACGAACCAGCGACAGGTTGGAGATTTAGACTGATTTACACTTTTGCTTGCAGACCTAAATGTTTTGCACATCAACATGTTGCTTGTGTGTAACAGGGTGGTCAGGGCAAACGCCCAACACCCCATGTCTGTAGCCTGACCACCCTGGGGCCTAGCGCCTCAGGGAATCTTTAGGAGATTGAGACCTTTACTGTAACAGAGCTGCACAGGTTATGAAGCATAGGGAGACATCAGACATGAATTCCTAAATAAAGCATTTATTGAACACAAGACAACATAGGATTCTTGGCATTTTAACAAAGGAGGGGGCAGACTAATATCAAGGGTGACAAGTTCACACCAAACACAGCAAGTCTATGAAAGTGTTTCAAACAGTAGTGCTACTACTGTTCATATGCTACTATATGTTTTTTAAGTTTTGATTCTGAAGGCCTATTTATTATCAGCTCCCCCTCCAACGGTCAGCTAAAAAGGCTTTTGTGTTAATGTGTTCTTATCTATTGTAGAGGTAAGGTTTATGTTGACCAGTTTGGTTTGTGCCATACAAATTATTTGTATTGTTAAGGGTTTCAAGTAATTAGACTTGACATTTTCTGGCCAGTGACGTTGTGCTACGTTTGTGCTGATTTGTGCTGTAATATAGCATTAACAGGTCAGAAGTATAGTGGGGAGAGCTGGGCGGGCTATGAAGAACCTCATAAGTAATATATACGATTATATATAGAATTTGGAAATCAACTCAAACATAGAGCCAATATAGAGAGAGGCTAAAACAGTGTGGTAAAGCCATACAATAGCCTTGCACAATAATATCTGTGATGTGACCCACAATAGTCTCTGTCTTTAAAAATAAGATAGATCTTATTTTGGAAACATCTCCAAATTGTAAGTTCCATCATCCATATGATCCATATTTGATAACATAGGCCTACATGTAGGCTACTGTATACTAAAATATGACATTATAGGTATGTAATGTAAGAAATGTAAATCGTTTTGAGTTTCTTTGCCCCTTCTAACTCCTGATGTAATTATGACAGATTAATGACATAAGTAACAGCATCAGTTTCAACAGGTGAATTAACGTTCATACTTCTACCACCTCTGGGGATAGTGGGGGTTGCAAGTCACATATCGTTATTCTGGTGGTCGCTGGCTGAAACATTTGGGAACCTCTGCACTAGGGAACTGTCTGGATTATGTTTTGGTACAGTAGCTTACTTGCTTGATATGCCAACTCATTATACCTATGTGCTGTTTTTTTTTTTTTTGCTGAACTACAGTTTTGAGTAGAGATGGTCCTCAAGGCGCCACTGGAGGTGGAGGTAAGAATCTTTTAGGCCTACAGTGTGTACAATAGATTGTACATTAAAATAAGTAAAATGATACCATATTTATTTTCTAGTAGGCCTATTGGCTCTTCATGATGTTGTATGCTCCATTCATTTGAATGAAAGACCATTGATTGTTATGTATAACAGACTGCTGTCAAGGAAAATGAGTGTTTTGCTTATTATTAATGTCTTTCATATCACTGCACAAGTAGTCCGGTCACTTCTTGCTATTGAACTTCATTCAAAAGTGAGAAGTAGATGGTTGATCAGCCGTATTCTAAAGAATGCTTGATTCAAGTCCAGCGTGTTCAGCTATTTGTTTCAAGTAGCCATATGATTAGCAGGATAATGTATAGAATGCTGGTCATTATCATGAAAACAAGTCCCTTCGCTTTGTCCTGTAGGGACCTATTTTTTACTGACCAGCGTTCTACAAATTGTAGACAGGCTCGGAAACCAACTTAACATGCTAACTCATTGTACCTATTTTTGTTGTTTTTGTTGCTGCACTACAGCTCCTAGTGGAGATGGCAGCTCTGCAGGCTACACATCGAAATACATGATCGGAGGTAAGACACTTTTACAGTGTGTACATAAGATAGATTGTACATTAAGATAAATAAAATGACACCTTCATTTTATTTTTTCTAAAGTGTATTCTTACACTAGTTTTTAGTTAGAGTGGCTCTCGAGAAGCAAACTCACCTGACATGTTCCTCTCCTTAGACAGAATGCTTCCTTTATTTCCCAACTCAAGCGTTCATTTGGTCCCTTCACTTTGTTCGTCCCTGTTGTGCCCGCCCAATGGAGGTCTGACCATTTTGTATAGCAGACCATTGTAGAACAGACTGCTGTCAAGGAAAATTAGTGTTTTACTTCTTATTCATGTCTTTCATATCACTGCACAAGTAGTCCAGTCAGTTCTTGCTATTGAAATTCATTCAAAAGTGAAAGCAGACGATTGATCAGATAGATAGATAGATAGATAGATAGATACAGTAGATAGATAGATAGATAGATAGATAGATAAATACTTTATTGATCCCCAAGGGGAAATTCAAAGTCCCTGCAATTCAAGACACCACACACAACATGGTGTGCTACAATGTAAACAGGATGATAAGATAACAAATCCACATGACTAAAAGAACAGTAAAATATGGTAAATATACTTAAACAAGGATCCACATGAATGTACTGAGGATGTATACACATGAGGCGCTTGCAGTGATGGGGCAGGGACTGACCCTGTGATTCAGTATAGGTGTGTGTCAAGGTGGTACTGCAAACAAGTCCAACAGTGCAACACTGCAGAGTTTAAGTCTAGCGTCCAGCAATAAATAAGGACAATAAAATGTAATCATAGTAATATACAGTTATGGTATACATATATGGACAAAATAAGAGAAAAGTGAACATGGTAATATAAGAATTATATTAGGTTTGGTTTGAAGTGCAAGGGTATCAGCCATTGGTCAAGTATGAAGTTAGACCACAGTCCAGTCAGGGGGATAGAGGGAGGGGTTATGCATGTGTTCTAAAGAATGCTTGATTCAAGTTCAGTGTGTGTTCAGCTATAGGCCTATTTGTTTCAAGTAGCCATATGATAAGCAGGATAATGTATAGAACGCCGGTCATTATCAGGAAAATGGGACTTATTTTTTTCCGAAAATGACTGGCGTTCTACATATTATCCATTACATAAAGTATATTTGCAGAGTCTGATTCCAAGACGCTATATATCCATTTTTTAAAGTTAACATTAAAGTCATGTTATTTAATTGTGTATTCTAGGAAATATCTATCAAATTGCAGTTGTGTTGTTTTGATTGAGGAAAGATAAATCAAATAACAACATCCAAAACTTCAGTTTCAATTCATAAAAAATATTTATGACAATTCTTTAAAATGATGAGCGTTTTGGAACCAAACTTTTTTGTTAGGGTGCTTTCACACCAACATCGTTTGGTGCGCACCAAACGGTCCATTCGTACCAAAACCTCTTAGTTTGGTTCGTTTTCGTTGGTGTGAAAGCATTAATCGCACTCGGGTGCGCACCAAAACAAGCGGACCGAGACCTCCAAAAAGAGGAGGTCTCGGTCCGCTTGACTCCGCACCAAAAGTAGACCTCTGGTGCGGTCCCTCTGGTGAGAACGCGAACTGGGGTCCAAACCATAGACTGTAGGTCAAAATAGTGAGTCAAAATTGGCGCCGATTTCTACCGGAAGATAAACATTGAGAAAAAAATTAATCAGACTAATTTTGGTTCGTTTTCTGGTGTGAAAGCGGACCTCACTGGAGTCTATATGCTACATAATAACAATTTCACTGCCTGAAGCGGACCAAATAATCGAATTAGTGGTGTGAAAGCGCCCTTAGAGTGGCTCCCAAGAAGCAAACTCATTCACTCTTTAAACAGAATGCTTCCTGTTTCCCACTACCACCTCATATTCCACCAAGCGATAATTTTGTCCCTCCACTTTGTGCTCCCTTGTTGTGTAGGTGAGCACTTCATTGACAAGCATCGTACCTCGCTGACCGAGAGAATCACCGCAGTGGAGCCCATCTTGGATCGCCTGCTGAATAAAAAAATCATCACCCAGGAGAACTATACTGACATCCGCTGCCTGAACACCAGTTACAAGAAGATGAGGGAGCTCTTTGAAATGGGCAATATTCGCTGCAGCTTAAAAGGCAAAGACTGCCTGTATGAGGTGCTGATGGAGGCGGAGCCCTTTGTCATGGAGGACCTCAAGGAGAGATCCTAATTCCAACGACAGCACCACACCTGTGCCACTGATAGTCATTTCCAACGACAGTACCACACCTGTGCCACTGATAGTCAAAGTCCAGCCACTGATAGTCAAAGTCCAGACCCTAAACAGAGCCGTGTGCAATGGCCCACCAAAATGTTTACTTTAATAGGAGCCCTTGGCACTTCCTGTAGGGACCCCTTGATACCAGCGGTAGCTGGGTGGCACTCTTCCCTCTGGCCAAAAATCGATCTCAGTGCCCCAGTGTAGTGCAGGGACACTGCAGGAGATGCCGTCCTTGTGAAAGGCTGAGGTCCTGAATCACTGTGATCATTAAAGATCCCATGGCACTTATCGCAAAGAGTAAGGGCTTCCCCAGAGTCCTGGTTAAATTCCCAACCTGGCCCTTTTAATCTGGTCCCCTAATCATCCCCCAGTGGGACTGGCTCATTCATTCCCTCCCTCTCCACCTCAAGCTGATGTGTTTTGAGTGTCCTGGCCGATAACGGCTGTCGTGCATTACCCCTGGTGGGTGCTACACATTGGTGGGGGTTTGTGCGGTTCCCCCTTCACTGTGAAGTGCTTTGGGTGTCTTACAAAGCGCTGTACAAATGCAGTGTGTTCTTAAATTGAAAGACCTTTCCTCTGATTGAAGAGAAGAAAAGATTCCGTACATGTTGACCCACCAGGAGCTTGGGACCAGCTCATTGCCAAACTTGGAGGACTTGATTTTGATCCAGAGTATATCATTTGTCTTATCAGTGGCTGGACTTTGATGAATGTAAGTCCTCAAGGAATGGGGTAGAGGAGTCTCCCAACCTCATATTTAGGGGTTTTTTTTTAATTCACTCAATAGTTTTTTTTTCTCCCAAATGGAAGCTGTATACACACAGCGATATGTGATGTTGATGTGATTTGAGGCTCAAATCCCTTTGATGTTAATGTGTGCATGTGCTATATGCTCACATCTTTATATCTAGTACTCTATCCTACTCTTTGCATGTCTGTCTCTCCTGGGCCACCGGACTACGTATCTACACAAAGTCTTAGATTGAATTTTTAGTTGCATCCTTGGCATGTTTCAAATGAAGTGTGCCCATCAATGAGTGCTAAGAGTTCATATATGGCAAATTAAAAATGATAAACACTTGGGATTGTTGTTTTTTCTAACAAGACATTGCTCTATTAACAGTATACAAATGCTAAATTTACTCCCATAAATGTGTGTTTAGGAAAATATTAATGTAGAAATGTCAGTTTTCTCAATTGCTTTGGTACATTTCATTAACATTTGCCCAATGGTTAGTGCATTTCTCAAAACAATTAGTGCAAACTGCACCACATAGTGAATTACGCGCAACAACTTCTCTATCTTGCTCAAAATGCTTTGTTCAAACGTTATAACCAGTCACCGGTAAAGCAGACCACGGTATACTGATGTGCATCTCGTTTACATCACTCTTATGCTACCATTTGATGGTACCAAGGTATCACAGGGTGTTCCCTCATAGGCCACACACAATCACTATTCAATCCCTACATCATTGTTAACTCCAGAAGGAATAAATTATGGTAGAAGTCTATTAAGTTAAGTATTAAATCATAATAAAGATCAGGATATAGTAAGTATGTCAATGGCCTAATCAACATAAAAAGTAAGAAATATGAAATCTTACAGACTACCTATAATGAAATGGCAATTTAGCATGGATTAAGTGTGTAAGTCCAGTCTGAATGCTACATACCTACACCTTTAAGTTAATTGACCTAATAATACATGTCTCTATGCCAGTAGCATGTCGAAGAGGGCAAGAGGGGAGGGGGGACTCACCTTTGAAGGGGGAGGCCTTCACGTTTTCATATTCAAAACTACAGAAGGTGACAAGCTTAAAGTGTAGGCGAGAACTGCAACCAGTACAGAAAATGGAAGTTTCTCGGGAGTTCAGGTTAGACATTTTCTGGCTTCACTCATTGATCAAATCTTTTTCCTGTGATTGGCGACAGTAGGAATTAGTTATGTTCTTTAATATTAAATCATCGGTCCCGTACTGTCACCAGTAGGTGGTAGCAGTATGTAGTGAGAGAGTCTGTGTTGCTGTGAAAACAACTCTAAATATCCCTTTGGTCAGATGGATTAAAGAAAAACTCACCACACTGTTATAATAATGTTTATTCAATAACATTACAACAATAGTAATGTCATCATTGAAAGAAAATGAAAATAGTAATGATGGGGTTGTTAAAAATAGAAGTAAAGTAAAATAAAATGCAGGTGGAGACCAACCAACCATCTCTCTCCATCTCCTTTTGCTGCCTTTGCTCTGGAGCTTCATGTTGTGGATCAAGGGGTTGGGATGGTGGGGAGGGGCATCGTACATCGGACACACCTAGGCGGGACCACTGGAGGCTGGAGGAGGACATAGCTGCTATCTCAGGTGGAATGGCAATGGACAACTCGGACAAACAAACCACACTTGAATAAAAAGGCATATGGATAGCACTGCTGAGAGAATCTCTCCATCTCCTGTTGCTGCCTTTGCTCTATTACATTTTAAACAGAGTAACTTGTAACTGTAACACATTACATTTCTAAAGTAACCTTCCCGCATGAAACTCCATGGCAGCACCCTAAGTGAATACTGGAGAAGCAAGCGAATCCCACAGGGACTCCGCATCCAGAAACCTCCTACCATTGGTAAGGAAAATGAAGATTTCAATAAGAGATGGTGTGAAATTCTGAATAAATGCTCCATGGATCTGATGCTGTTGATTATCGAAGACGTATCAAACCAGAAAAAGGACATTGAAAAACAGATTGAAAACCAGGAAACAAATATGAAAGAGGAATTGGGGGAGAATTTCACTCAGATTTGTGATTCCACCAAACAGACTCTGATGGAATTTGAAGAGTACTTAATGACCACCAAATTGAGGAAATATAGAAGAGATGCCAATGACTATCAACATGGGAATGTATATAAATGGATGAATAGGAATGAGTCTCAAGGAGGCCCAACACAGCAACATCATCGGCAACGTTCTAATTCCTTCTCCACTGAAAGTGACCTTCCCAGCGAGACTGACTCCCACCAGAGTATTCATCACCCCCAATCGAATGGACATCGATATCAGCAAAAGGAGATTCCAAAAAACGTAAAAGGAAATCGAGGAAGACGAGGAGGGGGAAGAGGCGGAACTACCCGCGGACGGATGACACGTCAACGGAAGACAACCCAATCATAAACTTGTCAGATAAGGTACTTACACCTCACCATCTCTCAGGTTTAAGCAAAGGACTGAGTTTTGTTCCCACCTATCAGACTAATGCCTTTGAAATTAAGACTGACTTGTTTCTGTTCTTCAGAAAAATAAAACTAAGGTCTATGTTTGGGATTGAGAATGAAAATCAAGCTTCTGCTAGATCATTGTTTAAACCAAAAAGTTCATTTGTACCCAATGTTTCTAACCCTTCCATTGAAACTTTCTGTAGAGTGGTTGAACAGGAGATTTTTGAGACTTTTACATCTATGCCTTACTACCCCAATTACAATCTCAGCAAAGAGGAAACAAACGCCATTAAAGAATTGGCAGACGATAAAGAATTTATTATAAAACCAGCTGATAAGGGGGGGGCCATAGTCATCCTGAATACTGCTGACTATGTAAAGGAAGCTTATCGCCAACTAAATGATGATCAATTTTATAGAAAGCTTCAAAATAATCCCACTTCTGATTTCCAAAAAATAATTTGGGATCTCACGAGTCAAGCCTTTGAACAAAAGTGGATCAATAAAGATGAATTTGAATATCTGAACAAAAAGCATCCAGTTACACCTGTATTTTATATGCTCCCGAAGATTCACAAAAGCCTTACAAATCCGAAGGGTAGACCTATAGTGGCCAGTAATGAATCATTATTAGAACCGTTGTCAAATTATGTAGATCATTTTATTAAACCATATGTTCAAAAGCTTCCTGCATATGTGAGAGACTCTACAGACGTAATAAACAAACTATCTGAATTACAGGAACTCCCTCCTGACATTTTCCTAGCCACCTTTGATGTGGAAAGTCTGTACACAAATATATCTCAAGACCGGGGGATAATTGCACTTGAATATTATCTACAAGATCGTTTGGAGGATCTAAACCCTCCTAGTGCATTTATTTGTGATCTAGCAACACTCATTCTTAAGTTAAACTTCTTCTCTTTCCATCAGGGGGAGTACTTTCTACAGGTCAAGGGGACAAGCATGGGGAGCAATTTTGCCCCCAGCTATGCAAATCTATATGTTGGGTACTTTGAACAACAGTTTATCTTTAATGAGAATACTAATCCCTTTTATCATAATATTATCAGATATTATAGATATCTTGATGATGTTCTATGCCTTTTCAAAGGGTCACAAGCCCAATTGACTGAATTTACAACTCACCTCAATGCAATGAGCCCAGACTTAAAATTTTCAGTGGAGTTTGACTCTAAATGTGTACATTTTCTTGATATGTGGATTAAAATAGAGGAAGGAAAACTCCTTACCTCACTTTACCGGAAGGAGACAGACCGTAATACACTCCTCTTGGCAAGTAGTGCACATCCTAAAACATTGAAATATGGCCTCCCAAAAAGCCAATTCTATAGACTGAGGCGTATTTGTCATTCTACTGAAGACTTCATTGAGAATGCTGAAGATATGAAACAACGCTTTGTAGCAAGGGGATATCCCTCAGCTTGCATTGAGGAAGCATACAATACAGCTTTATCTACATCTCGAGTTGATCTATTAAAAAAAAGTGTTAAAAGGGACAAGGCATTTTCTGTTTCATGTATCACAACATATAGCCCATCTGCCCAAATGATTAAAAATACTATCATGAAGTACTGGCCTCTAATTAAAGATGACCCCTTCCTTCAAGACAAATTCAAGGAGCCGCCCTTATTCGTATTTAGACGGGGTCCTAATCTCCGCAATAAGGTAGTGAAGGCGAGTATACATACAGAACCAAAGCAAAGCCTTCTGGCACCACTCCAAGATGGAAACCATCCATGTGGTAATTGTGCTCAATGCAACAATACACATAAGACAAGAGACTTTAGACACCCTAGGACGGGTAAGAGTTTCTCTGTGAAAGGCTTCATCACATGTAACACTAGAAATGTTATTTATATGTTAAAGTGCCCATGTGATAAGATATATGTGGGAAAAACCACACGTTGTTTAAAACAAAGAATCAGCGAACACAAAAGCTCAATTAGACGATCTGATCCCAACTACCCGGTAGCCTGTCATTTTAATGAACATTCTCATACTGTCTCCTCCCTTCGCTTCCAGGGTATCGAACAAGTGAAGCTGCCCAGAGGGGGTGACATTGATAAGAAATTATGCCAGAGGGAATTGTTTTGGATACACACCTTGGATTCACTCCACCCAAAAGGTTTAAATACTGATTTTGATATGAGTGTGTTACTGTAATACTGTTAGGAACTGAATGAACTGCATTGTATGATGACTAAATGTCTGATGTTTATGCAGTTCTACACTCCTGGTTGTATCAAAATGACTGTTTATTTGTGTTTTTTGTACTTTTTTATTTTGTTTATTGTAATTGCACATTTGAGGATATTGTTCATTCAAAATCACCTCAGTTATCTAGTGTATGCCACTGACATGTATTAGACAGACTACAAATATGTCTACTGGACTACATCTCCCAAGAGGTCATGAGTAATCAGACAGGTGTGTCCTGTTTGATTGATTGTACTAATTGAACCCTTGTTAGACTATTAAATGTACTGCTCTGTATGTGGTGTGCAATGCCCTGATGAAGGTCTAAGTACCGAAAGCTTGGTATAAGTAAAGACACTTTTTTGCATGGATCCAAGTGTGCAGAGACTTTTTTTCCTAAAGTAACCTTCCCAACACTGAGGAGGGCATAGCTGCTGTCTCAGGTGGAATGGCAGCGGAGGGGTAAACTGGGGAGGTGGTATTTCAGGCTTGCCGGTGAGACACAGAAAACAATTAACTACCAGCATACTGGCGCTGCATTTAGCCTCCATTGCATCCCTGCTATAAGCTAGACAGAGAAGACAATTGACCTGTCGCTAAGCCCCTGCCCCGAACAGGTACCATGAGCAACTCGGACAAAACAAACCACACTTGAATAAAAAGGCATATGGATAGCAGCTACAGTAAATGACTGCTGAGAGAATCTCTCCATCTCCTGTTGCTGCCTTTGCTCTGGGTCCTTTTCCATTTCAACATGCACTTCTTTCAGTTTCTGCTTTAGCTGTTGTTTCAGCCTCTACTCTTTGTTTTGTGCATTCTCTCTCTGTTGGTGTCCCTCCATCCTCTTTTTCCCATGAAGCTTGCGTTACATAAAGTTAATGAGTTGTTGTTGTTATTTTTGTTGTCCTCCTTTTCTTCTCCTTATCTCCATTCCTGGGTGAACAGTCCTTTATCCATAATTTGCTGCCCCTCTTGCAAACTCCCTCTCCTCCCTTTTACCACTCTCTGCTTCATCTCTCCCAGGAAGTCCATGCCCTCGTTTCTGCAGGTCTTTACTTCTTTTCTGTCCTGTTTATTCAGCTCTGCTCTGTCAGGGTTTGCTCTTTGGCATCTGTCTTTCTCACCACAGGTCTTCTTCTTTGTCTCACCACAGCATATTTATTTGTTTCTGCCTGCTGTCCTTGATCGTCCTTTTTCTCCAGCTCCTGTCTACTCTCCTCTCTGCTTTGCTGATGCTTCCTCCTAATCTCGCTCCATTTGTCCTTGCTCTTCATTAGGTCCACACCTCCAAGCCAGTCATCGTCCAGTTCCTCATGCTTCTGCTCTGTTTGGGCCTTTCCTTTTTTCAGTTTACAGGTCACTGAGATTTTCTCTCCTTTCCTTTCTCCCAACCAGCCGATCCCTAGCCTGACGAGCCAGACCCACATCAAGATGTAGGGTCTGGACACTCACCGTAGACAGGGCTCAATCGGAGGGGTGGGATAAACAGTTGTCTTTCAAATTCCCTCCCCGCTATAGGATAACGCTAAACGAATCATCTTCTTGTTTTCAAGTAGCAGGATGCGTAACCTTCCCTCTCCACGCAATAGGATAACGCTAAACGAATCATCTTCTTGTTTTCAAATAACAGGATGCGTTACCGTCGCAACTTCTGGTCGCATGTCAGTCACCATTATGTTAAGCCCTGTGATTGGGCCGCTGGTGCTGGGGGTTCTCAGCTTCCTGGCTCAATGGATCGTGCCTAGACTGCCCCGCCAGCCAAATTACATTTGCTGCCGCTAGGGGCGTCTAGATTTCTAGGCTAGCCGATCCCCTCAGTAGCTGGTTTCCTCTGCCCTACGTTTGCTATTTTTTCTTCATTCTCAGATCCTTTCAACTTTTGTGGTTTCTTCTCCACTTCTTGCTTGATTTCTCTCATCCATTCTTTACCTTCATCCATCTCTTTCTCCAGCTCTGATTTCCTGTGTGTCTTCACTACAGCTGCTCTCTTTTCCTCCCTCTCGATCTCTCTCTGTCTTTCTACTTTCATCCCTTCTTGCTCTTTAGCTTTCTGCTGCTTTTCTCCCAGCATCGACAGCTCCTGATCCAGCTCTGGTTTGCTCCATCAGGAGGTTCCTGGAACTAAGCCACCTCTCTCTTAGCCTCCAGCTTTCTCTCCATCTCTTTCTTCCTCTTCGCCCATTCCCTCTGTCTTTTCCCCTCAATCTTCCTCCTTCTTGCCTCTTGTCTCTTTCTCTCTCTCCCTCTCCTCCCATTCCCTCTGTCTTTTCTCCTCAATCTTCCTCCTTCTTGCCTCTGGTGTCTTTCTCTCCATCTCTCCTCCATCTCAAACTTTTGTTATATTGTCTTTAGCTCTTCCTCAATCTCTTACTTGCTCTATTGTTCTCTTTGCCTTTCTTTCTCACATTCATTTTGCAGACTTCTCTCCGTGTTCTCTTCCTGTTCCCTCATAGGGCACTCTCTCTCTCTCTCTCTCTTTATTTCTGATTCCATGTCTTGGCATTCCACCTCTGCCTGCTTCAGCTCAGTGTACATATCCAGATGTCTTACTTTTTTCCCATTTATGTCTCTGTGTGTCTCAGTGCCTCCATTTTCTGCTGGTGTTCAATCAGTAACATGTCCTCTCTCTTCTGAGACATGTCTCTGTCTTTTTCTCTCAGACGGTTCATCTTCAGTAGCTTGGCCTCCATCTCCTGCTGGAATTTTCTCTTCATCTCACTCACTGTTTCCTTGTGACTCTTTTGATCCATCTCTGTCTCCTTAGCAAACTTTTCCTTCCTGTCCTTGTTCTGTTCTTGTTCTTGCATCTCCAGCTGTCTTTGTTTTTCCACAGCTCTCTCCCTGTACATCTTCAGTCTCTTCACTCTTTCTTCATGTTCTTTCTCTAGGGTTCTCTGTCTCTCAGACCACTCTCTTTCCATGTATTTCGCTGCCTTTTGGCATTTCAGCCCGTCCAATCGCCTGAACCATTCCTCCTCCAGCTCTCTCTCTCTCTCTTCTCCTCTCTGTCTCTCTCATTCGCTCCATCTCTCTTGATCTCTATGTCTCTCAATCTCTCTTCTCCTCTCTGTCTCTCTCATTCTCTCCATCTCTCTCCATCTCTCTTGATCTTGCTGTCTTTCCATCTCTCTGACTTTCTCCAGTTGAGCCCGTCTGCCTGGCTCTGCCTCGGCCTCTCTGGTTTGCTCCATCATGAGGCTTATCTTGTGTCTGCTTGTCTCACTGCTTCCTGGCATTGCCTGCCATCCAGACCCTCCAGACGCACATCCTCACTCTCTGTGCAGGTCCCTGTTTCTGACATGGCCTCTCGTAGCCTTGGGATCTTACGATGAAGATCTCCCTCCTCTTTCTGCAGCCTCTCCAGCTCCTTCTCCTCCTTGTCGGTCAGTCACCAGGTCTGCGAAGCAATTGTTTTGGCCCACTCCTGTCCTGCCGCACCTCTTTCAGTCTCTGCAGTGCTCTTTTTTTCTTCTCCTCTTTCCTCCTCGCCTCATACTTCTTTGCCACCTCTCGAATCTGCCTCTGCTCATCTTGCCTGACCAGGTCCATCTGTCTCTGCAGCCCCACGGGTTTCTGCTCCTCCTCTTTCCGTCGGAACTCATAGTACCTCTGAACCGTTTGCACCCTGATTCTCTGCTCAGTTCTCCGCGAGGTGTAGCATCCACACAGCATTCTCTGAGAAGCTGCCCAGCAGCTGGTGGGCTCTCCATCACTTGTCAGACAGGTACTGCTGCTGCTGCTGCTGCAGGGGAATATGCAGGTGGTTGGCCATCTTGACACTGCCGTTGTCTTGCCTGTCCGTTGCAGGGTCCTTTGGCGTCTCAGAGTAGTAGGCATGTCCACAGCTCCTAACACCCTTTTTGCCTCTTCTAGAAGCTTCTTTGTTCTTTGCTCTGTTAATTGTAAAAAAAAAAAAATTTAAATCCATCAAATGAATCTCAACATTTGTATAACCTTCAAATAGCGAGTAGGCTACATGATAGCAAGTCTTGTTGTCTCACAGGAGCTCATACCTGGCTGGAAGTGAAGGCAGTACTGCTGCTTCCTTCACTCTCACCGTCATGTCATGCTGCACTGGCAGGATTTGGTCCCTTTCCTCCGAGATCGACGATTATGGGATTCCTCAGGATATTGGCCATGGACCATCAGCGATGCTGACTGTATCCAATCAGCCATTTCCTGGCTCTGTACATATCATGTAAGTTGTTAACCATGGATTGTAAATGGGATGTGACTTCTTAAATACGCTAAATTATATTTGAACTTGTTACATTATTGTCCACACATTTACAACCATATAATTCCCACTGTCTCAATACATTTCTGTAGAGGCATAATGACTAGATGATCATATTGTGATTATAATAGCCTCTCTCTATATCTTATAATCGTATAATAGAATAGAATAGCCTATCATATGGATATAATCGTTACAGCACTTAGCCTATATGGATATAATCTTTAAATTGAATAGTAAACTGATTTAAAAAGTTGGTAGCCTAAGTCTACATACATAGCATAGGCTATTAGTAATAATAACAATAAAATATATAGGCTATAGCCTATCAAATAGCCTAATGGGACCCTGTAATGTGAACTGAAGTTAAACGTTTGACTAGCTAGCCAGACGGGGATAAATGAAGATTCAATAAACAACTCGTGTAATCAAATGTGTTGTTAGAATAACAACAGGCAATAGTCGAATTCTGGATTATGTACATGGACATTAATTCCGATATTAACTCTGTTATGACAATATTCATAATAAGATAGCTTACTAGGCCTACATGTAAACAGCATTTTCCGATTGCCTTAACAATAAAATCACATTCAGAATAATCAAGTAAGGTAGGAGTATTCCGATCTTATTTAGACTTTTATTTATTCATTTATTGCAAGCGCTCCTGGAGTCACAAGATGCCGGCTATAGCCTACCTGCGTAAACCTCATTCACAAGTGTGGCATTAGCAAAACAGCTTTCAATGACTCACTTCGGCACAGCTAAATGTGTCTAGCACAGGAGTGCGGACGACTAGATAGAAGTCTAAATATTAACGCTTTGTTAGGCCTTTATATTGTTTGATTATTCAACGAATTTGAAAGGCTATTTCATTAAAAAATATCATACATTAACGAGTGATTACCCAGTTTTCCTGTCATGTAGACTACTAATAAACTGATATTAATAACTAAAGGCTCTCAAACAGTCTACTGTTACTTAGTTATCCATTTTCCATTTATCCATTGTTTACTGTTATAGCCTAAACTATCATTCATGTTTTGATTAGGCCTTCTTTTGTCATTAACCTATTTTTGTTATTAGCCTATCCTATTTAAGGTCTAGCCTAGGTCTATCTAGCCTTCTAAGTAGGCTATGTCAATGAAGACATTCAGACCATTTTAACAATAAAGGATTTTATTTATTTCTCTTAAAAAGTCGTCGCAGCAGAAGCCTGAAGGGGAAGCAGCCGGAGCCAGAGGACTCTTCTGGTTGCTCCTGAGCCGTCCTTCGAGCGGTCCGATTTGCGCTGTCGGTGTCAGGGATGAGCGTCTGGTCGCTGCAGTTCAAGATGAAAGGAAGAGTCTGGCTCCTGCAGGCAGCGTCCTGAACACCTGGTGCCGGGGTCAGCAGTCCCTGGGTGCGCTCAAGGGCAGCAGCGGTCTCAGCTCGCTTATCTTCAACTGGAATCTGAACGTCAGGGTTGAAGTCATCTAGAACCTCGCTCTCCACATCCACCAGGACAATGTCATTCTGGACGACTGCCTGGGATGCCACCACAGGGAGTGGGGCAGAAAGCTCAGCAACAAGGGTGAGTTTGACCCGCTCAGCCTCCTCTGTAGTGACATCCTCTAGCATAAGGCTGTCCTCCAGTTCCAGGATAGCTTTGCCCAGGGGAAGGATGGGGGTTACCTCATCAGGGTTGTGTTTACAGAGGGGACCGGATACCTTTACCTGTCGATTAGACTGGACCTCCGCCCAACAAAGTCGCGGACTAGGCTTCTGAGGAAGTGGCGATTCACAGCATCTGGTGCAGTCCATGGTTTCTACAGTGAAGTGTCGCATGCAATTAATAGTGGCGAAAATGGCACCTTGCAGCTCTATTTATAGCCAATCTCCAAGTGACGTAATTGAACAATTGTGACGTCACAATTGAACTTGGTCTAAAAACTAAAGATTCTAGAGCGGAGTGTAGCCTACTAAACTATGGATCTAATGGCTCTGGAAATATTTATGATAGCAGACGCATTTGTCCAAAAGTGACATACAAATAATAATAATAACAAACCAAGACAAATTAATTTAACAGTGAACAATGACAAAAATAGGGAGCATAGCAACATTATCAATAAACAATATAATTTCAAGCAATAATCTAATTAAAATAAATAATGAATATATTTAGCCATAGCCTATTTATATACCAAAATAGTAGTAGTAGCTATTTGGTGTCAGAGCTCTAACAGAGCGTCACACAAGCCTCCACCTGTCAGTCTGCTCTCTCTGTAAAGGGACCAACCTCTGAGCTAAAAGCACTCAAACAATGGCTAAAGTCTAAACAGCAGTGCTCACATGAATAGTTCTGGTTGATTGCTTGCTCATATTGCCTTTGCTCTGTATCTTATGTTCCTTATATTGGAAATTGCCTGCATTTCTTTAATTTCTCTTTCCTTTGATTTGCGGTTGTTTCTTCTATCTTTTTCTGTCTTTTCCTCTTTCCTTTCTTGATATTTTAATTGCTTTATCATTTTAAAAGCTGCCTGGCTGAGCTAAAACACTCAAACAATGCATTTGGTTTGTCCAATGTGTCTATGTTTATTTGTCCATATCACATGAACATTAATAATAATTTTAACTAGCCTTAACTTTTGTATGGGTTATGTAGCTATGTATATTTTGTTTTTCTATAAGAGCCTTTGCCAAAAGAGGGGTCAATGTCCACTGTTATCACAGCTCTTGTTCCGTAAAGTAACCGAGAGCTTTACTCCTTTGACTTGTAGTGCCACTTAACAGTAAATTCCTTCATTAACGAAATGCATTCATTCAAAAAGGTTTATTACTTGATGTTGACAGCAATGTAAACAACAGGCTTGTCCACTCCGACCAGTCCAACAGGCTTTTCCACTCCACTACCGGTTTCAATCACCAATTTTGCGTTACAGAGAGACAGGGTAAAATGCCACCTGTAGGCCAGTACTTATAGCCACATTTTCCAGTGTGCGAATCACCCCAGCCTTTTCCTCAGAGATTTTTTTCAGAGAGAGACATGCACGGTAAACATTAGGCTTTAACATCACTGCCAGCTATTGGTGCGTTTGTAAATTTCCACTCTGAGAGCGCACACAGAAACGTTTTAACCGTGCGTTATTCTATTTTCAATGTCAGATTCATAGACTGTGACAGCGCGACATTATTTACATTTGCAGGCAATCACTGCTGTCGTTTTATTTTATTGGTTATATTTTAGCATTGGCATGAAAGGCAGATTTGAAGACAAAATCCAACGGGCCACTATTTGAATAGCCTACGGCTCTGAGTCCACCTCCGGTAGGACTACAGCGCCCTCTGGTGACTCCTGAGTGGAAAGGATTGTCTCATAGAGCCTAAAGTTGGTAAGAAAAAAAGAGCGAGACAGGCGTAGCGCAGAAGAGTCGCCGTAGTTGTCCACATTTAAGATAACTGACCATGACAGAGAAGACAATCAAATTTTGGATTATTGATTCTTTGGAAAGTCTGTCGGCCAAAGATTTAAAGAAGTTCAAAGTAATGTTATGCGATCGGGAGGAGGAACCGCGCGTTACCAGACGTGCGGTCGAAGATGCAGACGAAATGGACTTGGCCGATCTTTTGGTTAAGTTATGTACAGAATCGAAGGCAGCCCATGTAACTATTGACATCTTTAAAAAGCTTGGATTTAACAATGAAGCTGCCGTGCTTGCGTCCAAAGGTAAGAAAGCCTCGACCAGGGAAATAACAGCATGGCGTAACCTACCTATGCAGTAATTATGCAGCAGTTATTTTACCTATGCAGAAAAATAGCCTACACATCTCCCAATTGTAATCGCTCTAACATTTCTCAATATTCAACATTAATCAATATTTAAAAAGATGTGTTTCCCTCAAATATAGATTTATTTAGGCTTAGGTATTTACACTAAATACCCACTTCCTGAAAATGAAGCATACAGAAGTTTCACAGTTTCGGTTTCACTTTTGTTTAAGTTTTCTCAAATGTTCTTCACAATATAAGTATTTGGCCTATACCGCTCTCCCGTTGAAAAAGTTAAACATGTGAGCGTCTTTCCAAGTAAGTTTGAGTGTTTGAGTGTCTGTGTGAGCGTTTCCTCCAGGTAGCTTAACAGCATTATCGACTGTAGGCCTGGCTGGGTGTGGCCTATGCTACCATCTGAAAATGCCAGATGTTGTTGCCACCCTTTGCATTCAGATTAATTTAAAGTTTGACATGGCGCGTAATAAGGCGCGTACACCCCTTGGTAGCCTATGGGTGGTGTGATGTGAGAAAGCCATGCAACATAGTCTTTAAACGAGCAGATAGGCCTAGGCCTAGATTCTTTTTTCGAAATATGTCTAAAATGAAAGTTATAATTCGTAAGCTAATTGACAAAGTTGGCCACATTTACACTTTGCACTTTTACAAACTGTAGACAGACTAGGAAACCATCTGTAGGATAACATGTTTTGGTAGCTTACTTACTTGACGTTCCAACTCATTGTACCTATTTGTGATTTTGTTGCTGTACTACAGTTCCGAGTGGAGATGGCAGTTCTGGAGGTTACACATCGAACTACATGACCGGAGGTAGGCCTAAGACACTTTTACAGTGTGTACATAAGATACATTAAAATGGCTAAAATTACACTAGTAATTTAGCTAAAGTGGCTCTTAGGAAGTGGCTCAAAGTCACTGAACATGTTCCTCTCCTTAAAGTCAATGCTTCCTTTATTTCCCATCTCAAACAAGCATCCATTTTGTCCCTTCACTTTGCTCTCCCTTGTTGTGTAGGTGTGCACTTCATTGACAAGCATCGCATCTCGCTGATCGAGAGAATCACCACAGTGGACCCCATCTTGGATCGCCTGCTGATGAAAAAAGTCATCACCCAGGAGAACTATAGCGACATCCGCTGCCTGAACACCAGTTACAAGAAGATGAGGGAGCTCTTTGAAATGGGCAATGTTCGCAGCAGTGTAAAAGGCAAAGACTGCCTGTATGAGGTGCTGATGGAGTCGGAGCCCTTCGTCATGGAGGAGCTCAAGGAGAGATCCTAATTCCAACGACAGCACCACACCTGTGCCACTGATAGTCAAAGTCCAGCCACTGATAGTCAAAGTCCAGCCCCTAAACAGAGCCGTGTGCAATGGCCCACCAAAATGTTTACTTTAATAGGAGCCCTTGGCACTTCCTGTAGGGACCCCTATATTTTAATCTTTCCATGTCCCTGTTAAGGACATTTTTGATTATGTCAGTGCAAATACAAGGCTCTTGACTGGCCACATGATACCATCATTTTCCACTATCTTTAGTCACATGTGTAGTCTTGCAGTTGGAGGGTATTATGTATGTTTATGTTTAGAATTCCATATTCATTCCAGCTTGGCACCTGCTCATTAACAAATGTGGAGGACTTTGATTATCAGTGATCCACAGTGCGCCATTTGTCTCAAGGATTTTGATGATAATTCCGCCATCCAGAGCCATTTCTGGGTGAACTGTTACACAGCACGAACTGAGGGAGTTGTGGTCAAGACAGCCCATGGAAAACCGGTCCAATAGTGAAATGCAATCATTTCTGGTAGGGGGTGTGCCCTCCTGCCTGGCTGGGAGCAAAGCATGTGACCTTAATATGCTTCACTCACTGCAAGTCATGGAAGTAGAGGAGGTGACAACATCTCCCAACCACATATCTAGGTTTTTTTTAATTGAATCCGTAATATTTTTACCCTGAAGCTGTAGGCAGACAGGAATAGGTATTTTCTCTTACTCTTTCTCTCTCTCTCTCTCTGGGTGCCTCTCAACATCTCTCCTCGATCCTCGATGCACGATCCTCGAGGGGTGTTCCCACTGATCTATAACTAACACTGGATAGACTATCCCATTGTTGCCGCCCCATCATTCTTTATGTAGATCAGTGAGGATCGAGGCCCGAGGAGCGAGGGAGGACGTATAAAAGCCCAAATGAGAGGCACCCATACTCTCTCTCTCTCTCTCTCTCTCTCTCTCTCCCTCTTTTTTAAAGCATGCTGGCCAAAAGAAGGGCACCAGATCTGCCAGAATTCCACTGTTTGTTACAATTGAATTTTTTAAATTTTTTAATAAATGTACCTTGATGACCTCCCAGAGAGTGAGTTTAGGTGATTAATGTTGAGATTAAAGTGCAAGTCTTTCATCACTGGTATAACTTAAAGATGCTCCTAGAAACACTTTAATGTTCACTTTAACTTTTCACTTAAATGACCACGACATAACAAGAAAAGGTTTTAGAAAAATGTAGGTTTGAGGTTTTTGTGATTAACACACCCTTTACTCCTGCCCTGAAGCAACGTATTCATCGGCTGTTCTATTGTATAGCTTGTTAGCACGTACAGTATATTGAATCACAGATTAATGATAGTTGGCAAAACAATCTGCCCTTAAATAACAATTTACGAGAACACTTTCATATTTTACCCCTGATGTGTACCATGATGCTGTGTCCTACATTTGACAACATACTGTGTAACAAATGTAAAATCCTATCTAAGCCACCTAATCTATGTTGGTGGCTTCACACATCATTTCTGCTCCTCGTTAGCACTGTACAGCATCATGTGTCCAACAGTTAAGCACATAAGGAAAAATAAAGTCCCTGTAAATTCAGATATTGTGATAATTGGTATCACAAAGACAAATGCAATATCCTCAGAACCAGTGAGACAATTCAGTTTAAACGTTAGAAGCATACTACAATTCCTAAAAAACTGGCCAGTCTAAATTGGCTTCAAATGTTTATGTATGTCCACTTGTCCAGTGTATTACTATGTTTCCATATCCATACATATTTACCTTAAGACATGTAGGTTTAGAGTTAAGAACCTCCACACCATTCTGAGGTGCAGATTCCAAAACAACAACATGTACAGACAGGTTTCTAGGTGAAATGTCATCTGCTGTCAACATTTTCTAAACCATCAGCTGCAGTAACAACATTCCAAACCACCATCTAAAGTAAGAAGAAAAAAAGATTCTGGAGTAGATGAATTCAGAAGGTATAGCCTACTGGCGAAAATAGTTAACGAGCAACTAAATGCTTTCTAATGAAAAACAGCAGGCCTATATGCAGAATACAATATAAATCTGGAAAATTGCAGGGTCACAACTTCACAATACAAATACCAAATACAGTATTTTGTCCTCAGTGCAATTCAATCTAATAATCTTAATACAGAAGAATCAATCACCACACCAAATGATAAGATCACTGTTATAGCATTTATCTGACCACTCTGCTCTTTTTTTGTGTTTCCCTGTATCAGCTCTAAAGCCAGTTTGTGACATGCTTGAAACACATCTTTGGATGTTATGATATTAGAACTCATAAGCACCAGATGCACCTGGTTCTTGAACTGGATGGTGCCCTATGGTGGCAACCCTCATGACTTGCAGCACCATGTTACTGTCAAACTTCACAGTAGCCATTTTGGTACAGTACATCCACCTATCAAGAAACAAAATGTCAGTCAATAGGTCATATTAACTTACGTTTGTAATATGCTGGTTCATACATGATTTTGGACTTATTTTAGAATGTAATTTATCATATCATGAACTTCAAGCCAAACAAATGTTTATTTCCTCTTCAAATACACTTACCCAAGAAAGTTACTCCAAATGTACCCCATCACACGTATCTTTTGTATCCAAACCTCTGTTGGCAAGAGAGTGAATAATGTTTTGTGACAAAAATAAAATAAAATAGTATAATATATATCATTATATTAAAAAAGAAAATTAATTAATTAAAATCAATTAATTAATTCAAAGCAATAGAAAGAAATGGGTTTTGAGTTTCTCTTTGAACGAAGCTAAAGCTTTTACAATTTGTAAGAGGTCACAAGACAAACAGCTGAAGAGAGTCTTCAGAAAGTTTGGAAGAGAGTCAAGACAGCAGGTGGATGAGTTAAGTTGCATCACAGTCTTTTCAAGGGTCTGGATGCCAACATTAAATTCAGTCAATGAGGCATCATTATGTCTGTGCAGTGAAATAGGCCTGGATGTTAAGTCATTTGATGGCAAATTGGAGATGATGATAATTAAATCTAGAGTATGACCTCTGCTATGAGTATAGGTTCTGTTACAGGCTGTAAGTCAACCATATCAAGCAGGGCAGCGGGTTCTTTAGACATTGCATCATGAGGACTGTCAATGTGAACATTAAAATCACCAGTTATAATAAAATTGTCAAAATCTGTAGCTATGATTGACAGCATTTCAGGAAAATCATGAATGAAATTGGAACAGTATTTGGGTGGTCTGTACATAACAATTGATATAACCTTAGGCAGACTCAACTATGATAAAGTTGTAATTTTGACTGGATGAAGTTGTTGCTGTCTATCTTACAACCCATAGGCTGTGAATGCCTTTTATTTTAAAGTAAAATTGGCATGGCATAACATTTAGGGGAGTTTAGGGGAGCTGTGGCTAGTGGCTATACAGCATTGTCCATACCGTAGTCTGGTCCAATAGCACCATCCAGCAAGTCAGTAAACTATCCACAAACAACAATATTTTTAGAGGCCTTACTTGTTCTGAGCCTTCAGTGCTCTGCGGGCCTCTCTAGCCTCGTTCTCTGCCCAGATCTTCTTGTAACAGTAGATCAGCACCGCGATCATCCACAGCTGAAGAACCACAATCAGCACATACATCATGATCTCCGAGATCACCGAGATCAGCTCCCGATTGCCTGAAAACAGAACGTCAACATGCTTGACACAGCAATGTGCATGGGTCCACCTGGACGAGGTATACTGTATCATGTCAGAGAAGGGATTTCAGGAAGTCAAGGAAGTACAGTCAGTCAAGGCCCATAAATCAATTAAACCATCCAGGTGCTTTGGCTTATGTTAACCAGAATATTGTTCTGCACTAAAACGAAAAGCTACGTTACAGGTTTATTATGGCCAGAACCACTGATAAAGGGGGAAAAAACCCAGAAGCTAATGGGCAAGGGACAGAAACACAGAGGGCAGTTTAAGGTCATAGTTCACAAAACATCATTTCATTTTCGGGTCCTTTCCAGGTTATGACTACACCCCTTGCACCCTGGCCCTGCCTGACCGTTCTCCCTGTAGACCCTGATATAATTTCTGTGGTCTATAGCAGCTGAACAATAGGATTGCAAGGACTGAACAGCTAGCGTCCATCTCTCACCTATAGCCACAACGGACAGCTCCACGTCCTTGATGATGGTGACATGCTCATCACCATAAGGGAGGAAGAGAGTGCGCTCGATGGTGCAGCGGAAAGTTCCTGTGTCGTTGAAGGTGACATTGTGAATGAAAATGGCACCTATCTGGATATCTTTTGTTCCCATGGTGCCGTGCCACTCTAGACGGCCATCAAAATCCTCATGCAGAATGGTGGGAAAGGACTCCTCATAGTGATAAATCTGCAGGAAGGTGGTAAAACATGATAATTATGACTAATGATACTTTTCTTAGATAAAACTTCAAACGTTCCATTTCCATTTATTTTCTCATTATTAGCAACTGTATAAACTCTGGATACTGGATACAAATGCTAGTATATAGAGGAGGTTAGTAATGGCAAGCTGTTCTGGACCATATAGTATTATTCAGGCTTTGCATGTGTGTCAGCATTTTATTTTTAATTTAATATTTGTATTATTGCTGGATCCATCTCCCCTGGCTGTGCTACTCATCAATAGTTCTTTTTCACTCTTATGACCTCAAATCCACCAGTGTTATGTATATCATCTAACCTTTAAATCACAATAAATATTAGTCTATGCTATTCTTCCATAAGTCCAGTCCAGTTTTGTCCTGTTTGTGGACTCTTAATTGCTCTGGTATGGCAAGAGAGAGACGCCTGTAGATTCCGAGACATGATTCCGGGATTCTTTCTGACCCCCTGTAATATCTTGTCTTCATCATTGAACAATTCCTGATATTACTGTAAGAAAATGTTTGCCATTGTTCCCTATCATATTCCCAACAGACATTGGTCGGGTTTCCCAGATTCGTTAAGAAGCTCTTAAGTGCTAAGAACTTCTTAGGAGCGTTGTTAGAACGTTCTGATAGCGCTCCTAAGAAGTTCTTAGCACTTAAGAGCTTCTTAACGAATATGGGAAACCCGGCCATTGATAGTTGGACCATTTTATTCAACAGGTGTTGTGAAATGAATTTTTATCATTCATTTAATCTCTCTATTTCATAACATTTTAGATCAAGTCAAAAATCCTTTAATTTAAGGAAAAGAAAATACTAGGTTGAGAATTTGGTGGGATTTAACATGAACAGTCATCCCCCACACTTACTTGAACAAAATTCTCCTCTTCAATGGGCTTGAAGAACCAGTCGACATAGGTGGACGCCACCACTTCCTCCCTTCTCTTACAGGAGATGCAGCCCAGCAGGAAGCTTTCCCCAGCCACTGCCTCCGTCAAGGAGTCCACCTCAGCACATCCTGCCTCTGCCTGGGGTGCTGCTGCACCAGTAATGGAGAAGAACACAAACACAGATGACATCAGGGCAAAAAGGCAAAGGCAGGTTTATTTGTTGTAGATCAATAAATAAACAACACAATTTACAATGAAAAAAAAGCAGTATAGAACAAGTGGCCCACTGTTTGAATCTCCACTGCTTTATCATTCAGATATGGACAGAAAATGAGTCTTGATAACAATCAGGAGTTTTACATGTTGTTTTACAGAACCTTACCGTGAAGGAGAAACAGGAGAAATCCCAAAAGTGATACCTTCAAATGTGCCATTATTTCAAATGCTGAATATGTTTCAAATGTTCATTGGCTGACCGACACATGAAGTAAACACCCTTTCTTGTGTTATGACTAAGCTAGACTATATGTCTTTCACCTGAGTCCTATTCAGCCTTACATCTGGTCTCCTCTTTTTCCCTTTCAAGTTCCAATTTCACCAGGACCTTTACTTCCACAGTTCCTTCTTTTACGTTAATATTGATGTAATAGATTCCTAAGTTTAATTCTAAAATAGTCGGAAAACATGACAGACGAAATCCGTGTGGTAACCTACAGTGTGTCCACTCGTGAGCTGAAGGCTGCTATATTTAGACCGTGTGAATCCATGTGTCTCAGAATGCAGGCCAGGACAGAATTTGAGAAGTGTATATTCAGACTACATGATAGGCATTTCATTCCAATGCAACAGGACTTTGCAAAAGGGTTATTTAGTTTGCATTAAGGATCTTATTTTTATATTATCAGAGAAACCTTTCCATTTGACTAAAGGGTAACTGTGTTGGGTATAGTGTGCCTATTATTATATATATATATGTATTTTTTTTTTTTAATTAATTTGGGCATTGAAATAATTTCCAAAAATGAAAATGTTTATCCTTTTCATTTATTAGGTTCCTATTTACTCTGCAAATTGGAAGGTCACACATTAAGGTTTTACTACAGAGTTGTAGGCTATACAAAATTACCACTAGTGGGTGTAAGTGTCCAGTACATTGGACAAGTGTATAGCAGAGCAGAATTATTGAATTCTAATTACTTCAGGCATGCTAAGGGGGACAAAGTCAACAATTCCTTCATTTAAGTGAAAGAATACACCTTGTCCAATATTACTCCAATACAAGTGAAAGTCACCAAGTCAGATTTTTACTTAAGCTGAAGTACTGAAGCAATTGCTTTTACAAATACTTAAAGGGATGATTCGGCATAATTGCACCCAAGGGTTCTTTGCACTATGACCTCGAGCCAAACAACCTCCCAGAAGCCCTTGGTCAAACATTGGTCGAGTTAGCAGACTCATTCAACTTCATGTAGCTGTCTTAAGACGACTGCAGACGTGATTGTTTCTGAGATTCTGATACGTTTTCGAGCATGACCTATGCACAATTCCGGTTTGAAAGCCATATTAGAATGTCAGAAATAATGGAAGTTGGTTTAAAATAATGGAAGTTGGTTTAGCTTTTTGCCAGCTCAGACAAAAAAGCAGGTCAAATTATTTGATGACAACTAAACAGATATAAGGCATAAGTTATTGTGGGGGAAAATGTCTTGGAGGAGGACTCTTTATTTAATAGAATAGAATAGAATAGAATAAATTATATTTTAATGTCCCCATGAGGGAATTTGTTTTAACACAGCATAGCCCAGTGATAGACAAGCCAAGTCAAGTCAAGTCACATTCATTTATAAAGTGCATTTTTGTATGCACAAAGTGCAAACCCAAAGTAGATAATTAACTTTAATATGTTTAATTTGATCCAAAATGTCTATAATCGCCACTGTATGCAAATATTAGTTAATTAACCCCTGGAGTGCTTACAAACTTTCCAATACCTTTTATGAGTAGAGACCCTACCGTTGAAGTTTGGTGCCATTCGGTGGATAGCGTTAATTCGACCAATGTTGGACCAAGGGAAAAAAGCTAAGGGGTGTTTGGCTCAAGGTCAGGTGCAAAGGACCCTATGAATTACTCTGAACCATCCCTTTAAGCATTCAAATAGTACAAGTATTTCTCCTTTGTATAATATAATACAATGTTTATTTGCTCATTAATAGGCCTATCCTGGAACAGACCTTTAGTTACATCCAACAAAAACATTTTACCCGTTTTCATAACTTCGCAACTGTTGAAATGGATGAAATAATATACACTGTTCAAAAAAACTAAAGGAGCACAAAATGAAAGGAGGGTTTAAGATGGACCAAAACATAATGTCCGAGAGGTGTTCTATTGCATTTAATTCAGGGAAGTGTGGGGGACAGTCAATGGTATCAATTCCTTCATCCTCCAGGAACTGCCTGCACAATCTCGCCACATGTGGCCATCGTTGTGCAGGAGAAACCCAAGGCCCACTGCCACAGGGTCAGAACATTTCATCCCCTTTGTCTTGCCCACAGAGGTCTGTGCATCACTCCAAGGGTATGCCTCCCCAGACCATCACTGAGCTACCACCAAACCAGTCATGCTGAATGATGTTGCAGGCAGCATCATGTTCTCTATGACATCTCCAGACCCTTTCATGTCTGTCACATGTGCTCAGGGTGAACCTGCTCTTATCTGTGAAAAGCACAGGGTGCTAGTGGCGGACCTGACAAGTTTGTATTCTGTGGCAAATGTCATTTGAGCTCTATGGTGCTGGGCAGTGAGCACAGGTCCCTCTAGACTCTAGAGGCCATCAGGCCCTCAGGCCACCTTCATGAAGTCTGTATCTGACAGGGTGGCCAGAGACATTCACACTGTAGTGACCTGCTGGAGGTCATTCTGTAGGGCTCTGGCAGGGCTATACTGTTCCTCCTTGCATAGAAGAGCAGATACTAGTCCTTCTGGGTTAAGGACCTTCTACCACCCTGCCCTGCTGTTCTCCTAGACCGAGCAACCGCCTGTCTCCTGGAATCTCTTCCATGCTCTTAATATGCTGGGAGACACAGCAATCTTTCTGGCAATGGAACGTGTGCCATTCTATAGAGGAGTTGGACTACGTGTGCAACCTCTGTAGGCTCCAAATACTGGCTTATGCTACCAGTAGTAACACTGACCCTATCCAAATTCAAAACTAGTGAACAATCAGTCAAGAAGGATAAAGATAAATTTCCAGTTGCCACCTGTAAAACCATTCCTGTTTTGGGGGTCATCTCAGAATTGGCCCTCTAAAACACCTGTAGTAAATTTTGTTGACAAAGCAGGTGAATCTGATTCACAACCACCTCTGTTGCTGGCCGGATCAATATCCCACGAATGTGACAGACTTGATGCTACAGTATACTCTTAAGTATTCCCTTTTTTTTTTGAGCAGTGCATTTAAAGGCATTATTCATTTTCTGTTCACAAATTTAAAACATTTTCATCAGTAGCCTAAATACAAAACCAGATAACTCAATTGTGAGCTTATTTATCATTTGATGATAGAGGCTAAATACCTAGCTGAATGTCAGGTCTAATTTCATTCCAGCTTCACAATGGCTGTGGAGAATAGCCTGCCACGAGAGCACTTTTCAAATATCAATTGCTAACAGGTCTGTCTGCATGGAGGATGTTCTGATGAAGAATCTGCTGTCGGCACCATTACCACAGCTAAGCTGAAATTGAAACTATTGAAAAAATAAACTTCAAGATGGTCTATTGCATTATTGCATTTAAAGAATCACTTTAAATGTAACAACTACTTCATATTTCAAAAGTGGAGTCAAAAGTATTTGTCTTTCAAATGGAGTAAAAGTCACAAGTTTCCAAATATATTGATACACAAGTATAAAGTACAGATATTCAGAAATTGGTACTGAGGTAAATGGACTTAGTTACTGTCCACCCCTGAAGGCATAGATCTTTCATGTTGATATCAGTTACGATCACCATTAGATAGATCTCTTATGAAAGGTTTTATGACCACTTTATGGAAATCTCCCTTTTACCTCTCACACCGTAATTATAGAATGAATGCACCAGGGAAAAGAAATTGTGGAGGATACATTAGGTATTGGGTATCTTTTATCTCAGCACATAGTATTATCACAGGACAGCATATTTGAAATCTAATAACTGTGATTATTTTTTTGTAGGACATTGTCAAGATGTCATGTTGTTGTTGCTGTTGCTCTCCTTATTCCACAGGTGATAATCTTCCAAAGCCTTTTTAATATGATGTGTATAATATACCGGTAAATATATTGTGGCATATAGAAATATATTTCAAGTTCTTTTGGTAAAATGTAGTGCTATGTGGTCCCCTCGTCCTTTCCTTGGACACTAAAAAAAACTGATGCGCTTAGTCCTGACCCTGTACATGCATGAACAGAGTGATACTATAAACAACAAACATTGATAAACCAAACAGTTTCTGCCAATCAGCATGTTGCTTCTGAAACAAAGAATTCTACCCACAAGCCTACATCAGATGACAAAATTTGGGAAAGACTCTTGAAAGATTGGAGTCTCACTGGTCTTTTAATAACACACTGTTGGTTGGTTTACTGTGTCTATATGGGGAAACACATGTAAACAGTGACCATTATGTCCATGCAAATGGAAATATGGTCAAATTTCATCATATTTATATATCATATATGTATATATCATAAATATGATCAAATCATATTTGCAGATCAGGCTATCCATCATCAGCTGACAATATGTCATCATCTAACTGGACACTTGTGCACCAATTAGCCTCCCTCCTAAAAAAAAAGCCACTGGCTGCAATTTATCTGGCAAAATGTTATCAGAGGTTTAGCATTAACTCAATGTCAAACTGTTTACTGAAACATGCTCAAGGTACTCTCAACAGAGTTGATAAAAGTTGAAATGAATGAATTAAATGAAGGACAGTATTTCTCTCTCTCTCTCTCTCTCTCTCTCTCTCCCTGTGTGTGTGTGTGTGTGTGTGTGTGTGTGTGTGTGTGTGTGTGTGTGTGTGTGTGTGTGTGTGGATGCAAGTCTACCCTATATAACATAATAATAACATAATCGTGAAATCAAGTTATCAGCCTGTCCATGTAGTGGACCTTGAGACCAAGGATGCTGTCCTGAGAACACAGACTGCAGACTGCAGCTACAGTCAGAGTTCAACCACAGCAATAGCCCTTGGCATCATGTAGTCTTGTCATGGTTAAAACAACAGGCATTTGATGCAAGAGTCAGGAATAGTAATTTAGCGTGCGTCTGTGTTTGTTTACGACATGCTCGAGAGAGAGTAGGCTACACGAGAGAGAGAGAGATACACCCCCCCCCCCCCCCCCCCCGCGGTCCACCAACACACCTCTCTACTCCACCTCCCTACTCCACCTCTCATCTCGCTTCCCAATCACTCTCGTTGGTCATTTTTATTTTTAGGCCTGGTCAGGTTTCCAGTTTCTCATTCTTTGCTGGGAGACAAGTGCTCTCTACACGAGTTGGTCTTTCCGGACGCATCACACCGCCGTTTGCATCAGAGGAGCCCCAAGCCCATGCAGGTAGCCTTTACTGAAGTGCCCCATGTTTTACTTTAGCCTACCGGTATTAGAGGACCTACGATACAAAAAACAAGATGCTGTAAAATGCTGTGTCATATTTTTAGCCGCTGTTCCTTCCGTCAGCAACGACTGTTTTTCGGTCAGTGCAGAAATTCAGCTTTCACTCCTGATTTGAGGTAGCCTGCTGGTTCTCCTGTCCCTTTCCGTAACTCATGTTATGTAAAAAACAAATACCCCTTCAAGTTTTTAGTAGCCTATAGCCTACTACGTTACAGTGAAATGCAATGTTTGTCGGAGTGTTGGGGCAGCCTAATGCTAGAATAACTTTAGATGACGACAAACCACATCTCAGAGACGGGAAACCATCGGACATTTGTAGAACATTTAAGATAAATTATTCATTTGTAATAGTAAGACAGCCTGGCAATCGTGGATCCATGGACTAGCCTATTTATCCCAAAATGTCCAGTTTCAACTTGCCCCACGCTTATTCAAAATAGCTTTTGGGGTAAAAATGTGACAGATAGGCTCCTGTAGGCTATTTAAGTCATGATCATGTAAAGCGGCTAGCCACAACAAATAATATCACAAGGGCAAAAACATCCCTGTCTTCCAATCATCGGATTCCGTCAGATGACCGGGTAAAACCAAAAATCTTTCTCATTCAGTGCCCCTCTTGCTTTCAGTCTCGTCTTCTATTAGGCTATAACAAGGTCACATATTCACAGGTCAAACCAAAGGGATATATCCAGAATTTTGTCCAACTGCACATCCGTGAAAAGCCTGGTTTAGGTCCGAGACGCACTGTGTTGACTGCAATACGCCGGGACACTGAAGTCATGGTGGACCGCAGTGACCTGCTTCTGCAAGGTGAGAACCGACGCTGACTATGAGAATTCACCTTACACGTATTATTCTCATCTATTCATTTACATGCTCATAAATTAATAGAAACATAATGTCAGGTAACGTAGGCCTAAGCATGTTTTAATTATATTTGTTGTCGTATTTATGTAGCCTACTGGGCTACAGTGTTTCTAATATTTTTAGAATAGCCTGTAGCCTATGTAGGCTATATCATTATTAGTCCACTAGAGGGAGCATTGTGATTGTTTATTCTCACTTCATGGGCTGGATAGTGATGGCATCATACAGGCTTTGTGGAGAAGCTCTCTTGGTATTAAGTCAAATAATCAAAACTGGGCGTGGTGTCACCTTATATGAATAGGCCTAAAAGCTAATGGACGATGTAATGTTGCTTTATAATGCTTTTGGTAGCCTAGAAAAGGTGTGGCTGCAGAAAGATTGTCTAGTGAACACAGAACGCAATAGCCTAATAACAGAATAACGAAGATGCAATGGGGGAGGTGTAACCAAAAGCCATGCGGTGTAGTAGACCTACGCTAAGTCGGGACAGTTGTGTCAGTGACCCAACAAAAAGTATGCTATAATGAGCGTGATCAGCTTTCAGAGAGATGTAGCCTAGGCGTTCTAATTTATACCTGGGCCCAAGAAACATTTTTATGATCCAAAACACTCGCTGGTGATTGCATCAGAGTTTCTTCCTCCACCTCAGAGAATCGCCTTCTGCGATCATAACATTTTCCCCTTAAAATCATAACTTTGCTCTTTGGTTATATATGCCTACGATAGCATCTGACTGCCATATCTTTTCATTGATTGGTCAAGATGCTCACACGTCATGAACACCCGTTACTTTGTTTGCGTGCCTCAAATCCGACCGTACCATAAAGTTGTGTACAAAGGGGTATTTGTTTTGAAATGCGTATTCAGTCTTTTGTATACAACAGAGTAATACTTCATCAGTGGCTGCACATACCATGTAATAACTTATCTTTGCGTATGATAGGTGTAATATCAGAATATTGCCATTTTAATCTCAGCATGAAATTGAATACTTATTCGTATTCCACTGTACAACGTTTCGTTGAGCTTACTGGGGGACGGAACAACACCCCCGTTGTACGCTCTGCCGAGCCTTTTAAAAGTAAAAGTGTAACGTTAACTTTTTTGCCGGTAAAATGAGGTTATAATTGTAAACTTTAGATGAAAACGGCGAAGCAGAATATGGAGAGTTACAGGTCGTCCAGTTGAAAACAACGATTATTTTCTGGCGACCCGTTATTACACGAAATGTTCGCATACTCTAGCTGTGGAATAACATATTGGTTAACTTACTAGCAGCTAGCCTTTGAGCTAGCCACCATTTGGTCACCGGTATGTATAGGCAGCCAATTAGCTGACTGTTACTTGCTTGACTCAACTTCTCTCCGCGGATCACTGTGAACATCTCAAGAAACGATTCTATAGTGGCTTTCTCCAGTGGAAATACTGGCGGCGTTGGAGAGGTAACGTTAAGAGGCTCTATCATTAGCAACATCTTAAAGGATGCTGATGTGTTCCTGTGAAAAAGTGGATTATATCACCCCTCGCACCGTCGCCCGTCTGGTCTCTGAGGCCGAGCAGGAGAATCGAAACGGGGGAAATTCATCAAATGTGAGGTATGAACAACTATACTGTAATAATAAGTTATGTTAACGACGTGGCGTTATTTTGGTTTTCCAATTACATTACAATATCATAATGACACTTGGCCAGCTAATGTTTTGGCCTCGCTCATACACAACTTCAAAGCTGTCAACACTGAAGAAATGGCGTTGCCTCAATTTAGTTTTTTTTAAGTTGAAGTTGACGAAAAGACTGTAACGTTGTCATTTGCGTTAAGTTATAACGTTACAGGAGACTTTATAGGACCTATAATGTCACTGGACAGCCTAGGCTGCAATTAGCTTAGCCAGGCCAGTCAACATCTTACAGTAGGCTACACATGCAGTGGGGAAGTTACCACCTTACTTTCCTTACGTTCTAATGCAAAATGTTGCAACATTTTGAATGAATTGTTGCACGTTGACTTTTCTCTACTTTCCAGTTGATTCGTGGCTGATGTTATGGTGACTGATTCATATTTACAACCAGTCACGTGCAATATAGCGTTTTAAGATAAGATAAATTATGACAACTCAATAAATTATCTTGCTGCCTCCATGGGATTTTTTTTTTTAATGCAAGCGTGTGTTAAAAGTGGGCTTTATTGTTCGTTGTCATGACACGGAATGTCAGTGTTTCACCTTCAGACTTGACTCCACAACTGGCTACGTTTGCAGTGCCAGGGATGCTGCTCCTTCCTGTATGGCCCACTCTGGCCCTGGTCGATTTCAAAGAGTACTGTATAGTAATTGAACGACTCGTATATGTTCATCTAAACACGGGATGTCAAATCTCAGTGATTCCTTTCAAGAAGGCAATACATTGTTTGCTCACTGATGAGATGAGCAAAATGAATGGTTTGATGGCTCGATTGGTTTCTTTTTTACGTACTCGTAAACTTTTTTGCGATAAGTCTTGTACACATGATACCCATGTAACCTGTCATACTGTTGGAAGATCAAGTTCAACGGTCCTCTGTTCATGAAATGGAAAGCTAAAGATATGACAGAGGTGGTGTTTTAGAGGCCGAACAAATCAATAAAATATGTACATTTGAATGCATTTAATGAAGTTTGGAAAGCCACTACATGGGCTGTTAAGAGAAAGGTTCTGTTCCTGGCTGTTCTCGGTATGCTTTATAACTCCCGGGTGATAAGGCGGAGGATAGCGCGTCTGATGTGGACTGTGATGAGGAGAGTTGTAGAGGGCAGTGCATGGATTACTCAGGATTACAGTGTGCAAACACCACCTTGCCAAGATTTGGCATGTGCAAACAGATGAGCAAATAAAGTTCCATGTCTAGGTCAATGACTGCAGATGCTCTGGGGGAGAAGCCTCAGATGTTGAGCTGCCATCTGCGTTGCTTTTTTTGGTCTGTGTTCTTTTTCTCTAATGTTGCTTTCAGCGCAGAATGCATTTTGATGAATTTTGGCATTAGGTGTGTGTTTGTGTATTTTTGGGAATAGCGTTTTGACCCAGTAATTGAGCACAGCACGGTGAGGAACGGGCCTCAGTATCCAGTCCTTGCACCTGATAACCTCACAGAGTAAAGAAAGAGTCAATCACTGAGCTTTAAAAATGTGCAGCTAAATGCAAAATATCTAAACAGTTGACAGCACAGGACCGTGTAGCATGTTAAGTAATCCGTTTAATGATAAAACAATGCCCAGATAACCTTGTGACAACTATTTAAATATATACAAATGACTTAATACCATGGGGAGGCTTCACTGCAAGCCTGACTACAGGTGAAATACCAGCCCTGAGTGAAAAGAGAGCTCTGCTCTGATGTGCTGCATAAGTCCTTGTAACTCTAATCTTCAAACCCAACCCTGGAATCCAAATGCCTGTGTTTCATGTCAAAACATCCCTGGTGACCACTGCCCCTTGAAGTCCATCCATGTGTGTTCCATCCTTGTATGTTACTCTGTTGCACGTCCTGTGCCATCGTAACAGGATGTAGGCTATATCAGCTGGCATAGCCCACTTGGCATAGCGTAGTCAGGTAGGAGTTACACATTTTCCTGTGCCACTTAGTGACTTAGGCAAATTGAATTCAGGCACATAACTATACAGTTATAGTACAGTAGCCTAGATTCATCAGTGCTGTTGTCCCCAATTCTCCTCTTGCCTCTTACTCAGAAGAAGCTTTGTCGACTATGAGGAAAAACCTAACTTTGCATTAGCTCTTCATGTCAAAGGTCTTGCTTTACAGCACTAGAACTTTATTCGAAGACAGCAGCAATTATGTAATAACATGTGAAGGACTACGCCGCCGCTGCTGCTGTTGAGAGTACTGTCACAAGACCCGAGAGCACGGCCGCCTTATGGCTTTGAGTGGTGAGCAGATGATCTCTGCGCCGGTGGTGACCAATGAGGTGTGACCCTGCCTGCTCACCCTACATATCAGCCCGGCCCCTGCCTCCTTCCTTCCGCCCAGCTAAGGCCAGCTCAGCACAACAGGACAGCTCAGCACTGCCTTCCCCGGGGTTGTCCTGGTGGCTCAGAGCAGCCCAGGGAGTCTCTGTGGCTAGCAGCTGTGTGCGCTGGCTGCCCCCGCCCCCCCCCTCCCTTTCATGAGAATCAATGTGGAAAAAAAACAGCTAGTCTGCTTTTTTAGACATGCTTGATGACCATGCATATACAGCTGCCTCTGTATATCCTACATATTGATAAAGACGTTGTCAGCGCAGCTGGAAAAGGCGGCTTCAAATTATAGGCTATTTTGGGGCTTTTGTAATACAATAGGCGGGTATGATGATGCCCAGGTGACCGAGCCATGACTTTGTCACATGTGATTGAGTCTTTATTAAGTGTTTTTAAGTGTGTGTTAGGCACTGAATAGTTGTACAGCTGCCAACAGTTGTACTTTGACCTATTCTGAGACATTTCAATAGAAATTTAGGCACAACATAAAACAGACTCTGTCTCTTACTGGGGATGTTTTGGCATAGACACTCAGGCCCAAAATAACCGTAGGGAGTTTGTGTGTGTATTTGTGTGTGTGTGTGTGTGTGTGTGTGTGTGTGTGTGTGTGTGTGTGTGTCAGTGCATTAAGAGGAAGCAATGAATACAGATAAAGTCTCTACTCCCCTCAGTGGTTGGCCCTCAGTGATAATTATCTCCTCTGCACGACTGCGAGCTCTGCCCTCACTGATGAAGCACATTGCGAAACAGTGCTCCTTGTGAAAGGCAACAGAGTGCGAGGGAGAGGAACCACCCCAAATAACACGGAAGACTCCAGAGAGAACTGCAGACAAGGTGAAGTGCAGAGAAGAAGAGAAGAAAACAGAGAAGAAGAAGAAGGAGAAGGGAGGAGAAGGAGGAGGAGGAGGGGGTGGTGGGCGGTAATGTGAAGCCCGAGTCTCCTAGCTCAAGGTTGCGTACTGAAAAGGGATCCTCTCGGCCAGTCGGCGGCATTGTTGTGGCTTTTTAAAGATTTCTTGTGTGCATGCCCCTCCCCCGCCTCGCTTGCTGCGGCAGTATTGACAGCATTCAGGTGTGAAGGAGGCTTTGAGCTCTCATCTCCAAGGCTAAGGACCAATTTCACCACATCTCCCCGACAGGAAAAACTTCACTTCATTATGACAGCAAAGGGGAGAGTGTTAAGGCTATTCACTGTGTGCGAGAGACTTAACTTTTCTGCACTCTCAGAAGAAGCTCCCAAGAGTGAATGCAGTCGCCTGTGAATTTATTCGATGAGTATGGGTTTGCCAGAAAACGTGTTGTCACAGGACATACAGCAAGATTGCTGAGAGGCCTTTGTTTATGAGCACAAACAAGGCGGTTTTGATACTCCAAGAATCATCTCTATTGGATTTCCAGGGGAAAGCATTTCAAAGAGGATTTAAAAAAAAAAAAAACTACTCAGACGCCAAGCTCCCCCCTTGCAAAACCCACTCCCCCCCCCACCCCACCCCCTCCGAAAAGGAGTGCCGGGGTAAACAATGACGACATCGGTGGGTGTTGTCCCGGACGGTGCGATGGCGGAGTCCATCCCCATCCCCATCCCCACGCTGACGGTGCTCCCCCCGTCGTCCGACACCGAGTCCTGGTCTCGGTCCCCCAGCCCTCGCTGCCGCCGCCCCCGGTCCCGCCGCTGCAGGGCCAGGACGCGCCCCTGCGGGCCCGCCACCCCAGAGGGCTCCCCCCTCCGCCTCACACACCCCCGGCACCAGCAGGGCGAGGCCAGCCAGGGGCCGGGGGAAGCGGAGGGGGGCGAGGAGGACGTGGAGGGGGAGTGGAAGCCGATCAGCCGGCGACAGCGGAGCCCCTCTCCCAGCCCCTCCAGGAGCGGCGAGGAGGAAGACGCCGGGGAGGAGGAAGAGTACGGTCAGCGGCGGAGGCAGGGCAGCCCCTCGCCCCTGCTGCTGCCCCCGCCGTCGCGCTCCTGGTCTCGGAGCGGGTCCCCGAGCAGACGCTCGCGCTGGTCGCTCCGCAGTCTGCTCAGCAGGGACGGCTCTGACTGGGACAGCTGCAGGTCAGTGTGTGCTTGTGCGTGAGTGTGTGTGTGTGCGCCTGTGTGTGAGTTTAGTTAAGTGCAGCCCATAAGTGCTGGAGACACTTAACAACTGCAACCAATCCCATCGCTAAGCACTGCAAGTCACTAGTTTGAGAGAGAGTTTGGATTGTGATCATGTGTTTATGTGTTCATAACTGAAAGTCATGTCTAACAGTTGCATGCACTTACTTTACAGTAGCATGCACTTACTTTACAGTAGCTTCTGCAATAGAAAAAAAATCGCCTTCCTGTGGTGTAGGCCTACAATTTATTAATAGCCAAGTGACAACTTTTTAATTGGCGGATTTGCCTCAGATTTTTGTTATGTGTCAGTTTTTGGTCCAAAAAAAAGGCTTTATTTTGGATAGTGTACACTCACATGCAAATCTGCGTGAGGATCAAGTGTGGGGGGATAAAAGCTTTAGCTGTACTACTAAGAGTATCCTTACTTCTTTAGTATTACGTAAACCGACTTTCTAAAACCTCACAGATAGAATTGATTTCTTAGTTCATGCCAATAGTTGCAGTATTCCTTTGCAAAACTTTTGTGTTGTTCTCTACACAAGAAGTAATATTGTGAGGTATTGCTTTAGAAAAAATGTGAATATATTGCAAAAGAAGGCAACGGCAAGGAAGTGCATTGGTGCAAGAAAGAGGCATATGCCTCAACTCAGTAATGTAACCGGTAAAGGGATGGAGAGATAGATGGAGGGAGGGAGGAAATGGAGAGAGATATGGATGAGTGAGGGCAAAAGAGGACCACACTACTGGAGAATCCTGAGCCAGGCCGGGCTACTGGCAAATTAGGGAAAGCAGGCGGGCTCTTCCTCCCATCCATCCTGCTTTCATATGCATGACATCACTGCTGCCCTGTGGGAACACAGGCTGTTCACTATGATGTCACCGTCGCCCAATCAGAGCGCGGCTCTGTGTGGTGCAGCGCTGTGTTGTCAGCCTCTCAGAGGGACGGCTGAGGAGGCAGTGTGTGTGTTTCTGTGAGGTTCATATGAACAGCTGTGCTCCTGTCCCTTTCAATTGCCAAGCAGCAAATTATTGACCCACTTCTTTTGAAAATGAAAAATATTGCTTACAGTGGCATCCCAGCTCTGGCTGGTCCATGGCTTATAGCCTGTGGAGATTGATCTGATCCGTTTGTCCTTGAGCTGGTTTACAGCGAGAGAGAAAAAATCATCGATAGGCTTCAGTGTAATGCATTATGGGAAAAAATAGGAGATTGCGGAATCACAGTTTTCAGATGTCATATATCCTATGACATAGTCAAATATTTACATTACCGTAGCTATAGGCCTATAGCGGCCTATGTATTGGATTGAAACTAAAAGGTAGACTAAACAATGTGTTTTAATTGCTTAGATGAAGATTGCATTTTCTCCCTGGTCCTGGCAGAGTATTCTGATGTTTATATGAAGACTGTAGTTTCTGCCTTGGCTAGGCAGATTAAGTGTCGTGTGTTGGGAAGGCGCTGGGCTGTCAGTAAACACACCGTGTGACTCATTCACCTGCTCCCATCAGCTGGGGCTGCTCTCACCACACTCCTGTCCTTCGCATCCTCTCAACATTACACACTGGAGGTTGTCATGCAGAGGGTTATATAAAATATCCCTATTTTTAACTTACGAAACCAAAGACAATGCATCAATAATGGTACCTTTCACAAATGACTGTGTAATAAACATGTAATTTAAGTATTTTCCTGATGTAAGTTAAAGTTTATAAAAACACATTATCCATAGTTGTGAGTGATTGAGTGTGTGGACGTCTGGACATGGTAGTAGGCCATTAAGAGGTCATCTCCCAGATTGCTAGAACATTCGACTAATTAGAAGCTCAACAGCACACACAGATAGCATCAGGTCCTGTCCTGTCAGAGTGATGAACCATACTTAGGTCTGTGAAAGTGAACACTTAATGGGAGGCCATTTTACTGCCTTGTCCAGTTGTTAGCAGCCTATGCTTTCCTCCAGGCAGTTGTGCTGTGTTTCAGTACATCATCCAGCTGGTTTAGTTGTAAAGAACTGTATAGTATATATTACTTTACGTTTGGCTGTTGCTTTTTAACCAATGCGACTTACAACATGGTAAAACATTTTAAGCTTTTTTAACAATTCTAGGAAAATGTAAAAGGGTAGCGTGCAGTAAGAGTGAAAAAAGTAGAGAGTGACAAAAATAGTGAAATAAAAAAGCTAGAGTGCAGTAGGAATAAGTGCATCAATGTGTGTAATTGTCAGTATAGGAGTGCAGCTGGGAATGACCGCCTCCTTGTCCCTGGCAAGGTTACCATGGTCGTGGACACCTACATAAATGTGTTCAGTGAAAAAGAGGAAAAAAATAGTCTGAGCTTATTACTAAACAAATAAGTTACAAGCAATTTAAAAATGAATCTAATAATAATGCTGATTCCAGTCCTCTCTGAAAGAAGTGAGTTGCAGTAAGTAGAAATGCTGTCCAGTGAAGTGCGAGGCTACCTGTGTAGGTGGGAGCTGTGTGGGTGTTGTGTAGTGTGACTTGGCCGTCTACAGTATTGACTGCATGCTGTGACCCGACTGCTTTGGTTTTGTTTGTTTGGCATTCCTTATGCACGTTGGTCTGGTATCCGTCCCTCTGAGGGTTGTGCACCGTCAGTACTGTGCTGTTCCAAACAGACTAATCATAACCCCTTGCACAACTCTTGCGTCACAAAAACGAGACCGCAAAAGCCACAATGTTTTGTTTACTCTAGGGAGGGACAGGGTGGCCTTTTTGGTGTAAAGTCACTGTTTGATATGTGTCCTCTTCTTTCCCCAGTTCTACTGACATTTCAGTTGGGGAACACGTGCCTAACCTCAGCTAAGAACATCATTTTGGTTCGAGCACTAGTTCTCACGGGAAGATTCCTCACAGATTGACATAATTCTTCTCTGTATTTAAAGGCTGTGCCTTTTTGGATGCGGAAAGAGGAAGACACCAAAGTTTTTAATAGCTGCCATTTATCTGTGAGCGGGTGCATATTTCCAACCGTGGCCTCGCTGAGATTGTGTAAGATGGACACCGGGGGCAGTCAGCTGCTGCCATCTCCTGACCCCTCCTCTGTCTCCTCTCCATTGGTTCAGACGGGACTCCCTAAATCGGGCGGCTAATTGACTAATTGACTGAAAGGTCATTTTGACTGTGCAGCAGTGCCGACCCCTCCCTCTGTGAGGCACCGACCAACTCAGACCCACACGTGTACTGTATGCATTCTAGATCGTTTCCCAGAGGAACATTGTAGAGCATGTTTTGGTCTGCTTTCTAGTCTTTTAGCCTATAAATAAAGAGAAAATAGTGATAAGATTGAAGATGCGTACTGGTTCAGGCCCCCTATCCGGCACCTGCTTGGGACCTTGCACACGGGATAAAATGCTGATGGGATGGGGAGGCATTCAGAAAGGACAATTGGAAGAGTACAGTCGTGTCATGGCCAATTGATCTATGTTTAGGTGACAAATATAAGCCTCCTTGTATCTGCCTTCTCAACCGTTTGATGAGTGTCACATAAATTCCTATGGTCAGTTTTCTCTCTCAACTCCCCTCTCCTGGTGGTGAACTCCTTAACCTCATTTGAGATCCTCCTTCATCACTCCTCCTCCATCTTGGCCTTTAGACCGAGATTATGAGGGGCCGTGCCCAGAGACCTCAGGAAAGCAGATTACAGACGGACAGAGGCCCAACCACTCTGGATTATTATTATGGTGCTTTACAGTCTCTAATCCAGAGATGAGGAGAGACTGAGAGTTAAAGGGTTTGGTAGGGTTGATAGACTAGCCAGAATGACATGTTAATTATGACGCCAGATTTGTTTTTAATTCAATCAAATACATGGAAATGTACAATAGGCTAGTCTATAACTGTAATATTTGGCTGGTTTACGTGACTTTGCGACCTCTGTTTTCCTTGTTGTTCCTTGTGTTATAAATATGCATCTGATCGCAATGTGCAGTTGTAACCATCATCACAGAATCTGTGGCCCTCGTCCAGGCAGCGTGGTGTGAGGAGGACTCCTTTCTTTCACACAGTAGAATCCCCCTCCTCCTCCTCCTCCCCCTCCCCATCTCCCACCCTTATCCCCCGTATCTCCTCCCTCTTGCTGCGCTCGAGGGTGCAGCGTCAGTTAATCACCGTGAAACAGACGTGGTTCCAAAAAAAGAACCTCGGTTAGGTGCACCTCGTTTCGGAGGATGTTTTTTTGGGGGGGGATATTCGCCGAGATCGTGGAACTGAGAGCAGCCGCGGATGAAGGACACGGACCGTAGGGAAGTGAATGCGCTTGCAGCCCAAGCTAAGCGGCCATCTGACCACTCCGTTTCATCGGCGTAGCGCTGTTACTGTTATCCATCGTGCCATATTCGCAGCGTTTGTCGGCGTGGGTGTTATTTCGGAAAAACCTCATGACATGTTCGAGTAAGTAACAAAAACGAAGTCTGCCATATGCCTCCCGTGTTGATCAGTTACGGTCCGATGAAGTCGATCGTTCAGTTATTTCATTCATCTCCCTATTCTCATAGAGTGCCCTTTAACCTGCCTGTTTTAGCAACACGCTAGTTTACGCTGTCATACAGCAGGGAGGGACGTTTATTGTGCATAACGTTACCGGTGCACTATGCAAGATCGCATCTTTATCCTTAGCCAAATATACGAGCCTTGTCAGCAGGATACGTATGCTACGCTTTTGGTTATGTTGGGATGTCGGCAGCCTATGTTTACTTTTACTCTCCCCTACTTGACTGTTAACCATGAAGCCTTGCTCTGTGTCGGCCTTTACATGTCTGGTTTGTTTCTCACCGGGCCAGTTGCGTGCTTGTTGGCTGTATTGGGTTCTGCACTGTGTAGGCTATCACATGCCTTTTGCAGCTGATATCGCGAAAGATACGCTTGCCGCTCTGAAACCAAAATCGAAAATTCGAGCGGACGGATTTGCCAGTGAGGCAGGATTTAGTTTGTGTGTGCACACACACGGACAGTCACAGACACTGACACAGATTGTGGCGAGCACGCGCGCGATTACGCTGGTCAGTCTCGCAATGTGTCCACCATGATGCGCGTAAATGTAGCCTACTGCCTTGTTCAGGGTGTTTTTAGAACGAGTGATACACCGCAGTGATGTGTGATTTGACAGTAGATCATCAGAACCATATGTTCTGGGGTTAGAACCTTTAATAAGATTTGTAGGTTTGCAGCTAGATGTTGTATATTCTCTCAAGCAGTAGTAGCCTACTGTGAAGTTGTCACACAATGAAACCATAGTCTTGAGAGTGTACACATTGGTGATTGTAGATATTTTCGCTCTCCGACAGGCCTAGCCAACTCGTCAAGGAGGGCTTTATCATGGTCTGATTTGGTTACCTTGGAGATACAGACACGGCCCTTCAGCTCTCCCCGCCTAGTCGCCGGGACAACAGGAGAATCGGGCTGGCTTTGAGCGGATTTTGGCAGAAAGGGCTGTTTTAGTGGAGGAAAGAGCGAGGAATGGGGAGTCTGAAAAGAAAGAGAATAGGGAGAAAAAAGAAATAGAGTGTGAAAAAGAGTGTGCGAGAGAAAAAAATAGCATCTGAAGAGAATGGGGTGTGTGGATGAAAAGTAGGTGGATGCAAGGCTGCTGCTACAGAATGTGTGTGTGTGTGTGTGTGTGTGTGTGTGTGTGTGTGTGTGTGTGTGTGTGTGTGTGTGTGTGTGTGTGTGTGTGTGTGTGTGTGTGTGTGTGTGTGTGTGTGTGTGTGTGTGTGTGTGCGTGTGTGTGTGCAGGTTACGCTGGGTTAGTTTGAGCGGAATTTGGGGTTTAGAGTGTTTGGTGTTCACTGTCTTGAGTCAGCTCTTAAAACCATTCTGTAAATGGAATCTTATTTTATTTTATTTTTTCTATGTTGCACTTCAAAATCAATGCCCAGTAAGTCTATGTTTGTTATCTATCCTGATATTAAATTGAACATATTGTCTATGTCAGAATGATTAAATTTGCTAGAGGGAATGGGGTCCAGTTTTTTAAAACTGAAACTGGCAGAACAATGTTGTGACTTCATCCAACATTAACATTAACTTATTGATTTAACTAATTGAGCTGTAGGTGGCATTAACGGCATCTCTCATTGTACATTTGTGACTCACACCTTCAACATTTATCTGCAGATTCATGCTATTTTAGGGTAGCCTAACTGAAAACAACGGCATGTTAAGTGATTTATTTCCAATCTGAGAGTTTTGTGACATGGTATGCTAACCAGAGTCGCTGAAGCCTAGAACTACCCAGGAATTCCCTCTCCTTTCACTTCAGCTGGAAAGGTATGCAGCCATGGCAACGTTTGTTGTGATATAAACAGAGCCATCTTCACCAGGCCATGCCCTGTGCTCAGCGAGACGAGCCTCAGTGCCTTAGTCCTGCTGGTTGTCCGCATTTGTCCTTGTCTCAGACGGCAAGATTTATTTCAAGGACTGTTTGTCAGGATTCTGCTGATATGGAGAGTCAGCCCCTGAAAAAATATGCGCTGGAGCAACCTTGATGACTTGTTTCCGTCCATGTTTTAATGTGGAGGCTGACTCTTCTTGCAAACATAGCCTTTCTTCTTTTCTTTTCTGTGACAGAAACTGTCAGCTTGTTGCTCTTAGTAACAGTCGCAGCCTTTGAAATCCCATGGTGTGCAAGCAAGATAATTCATTTTTGATAACTGCAGCAGCCACTTCATAATGCAAAACCTAGGCCTGAACACGTAGACTGCGGTATGTAGGATTTAATAGCGCTGATGGCATCGTTAGAGTTGAGGCTGATAGCAGCCAACTAAATACCACTTCTTTCCCAAACCTATAGGAGAGCCTCTGTTGTGCCAGGGTTGTGCTTTATTCCTCTGATGTGCCACTCTGGTGAACTCAGTGGAGGACCAGATCCGTATAGAGAGAGAGTTTAGCCAACTCCACCTTGTTGGATACCAACCTCAGATGACTCTGCAGCCCAACCTTATGGAGCGAATATGCTATGTTGAGATAAATCGCTTATTTTCACCATTACAAAAACGGTGAAAATATGGCCTAGTCCCTATGTAGTTTTGAAGGGCTCATAGAGAGTTAAGCTAAAAAAAAACCCAAAACAAACAGATTGCTTAGTAGTTGCAGGTCATAAATATGAACATGATTATGAGTAATATATTCCATTTCTGCTAATAGGCTAGACCCCCCCCTAGGTCTTGCATACTGCACCTTCAAGTAGATGTGTGTAATTAGATGTACCCTGCCTTGAGAAATAGGCTAAGAAATACTGTGTGCTTGGCGAAGAGAATCAGTAAATGGATTCGAATTCATATTGCCGCCTGCAGCTGTCTTAAGACGACTGCATTACGCGGTCATTTCTGAGATTCATGCATTCAAACATGATGTATCCACAGCACCGGGTTGAAAACGTATCAGAATTTCACAAATAGCCTCACCTTAAGACGGCTGCAGGCGGCTACATCAAGCCGAATCCCACTAATGACATGGTAAACTTGAACCAGTTCCTCTACCTGTGGGCGCTAACGTGTTCTCTCTCTCCCCCCTGGCTTGGCCCTCTGCAGTACGGCCAGTAACTCTCCACGCAGCACCCCGGGCAGCTCCCCCTCCCTGCGCAGGCGCGTGCTGGGGGGGCGTGCCAGCGAGGGTGAGGGTTCCACAGAGAGGGGGGGCGGCGGCGGGGGAGCCGACAGCCCGCAGCCCCCCACCCCGTCGGCGTCCTCCACCTCCTCCTACCCTCTCTCCTCTTCCTCCCGACATTTCTCCCGCAATACTAAGGTAAGACGATCACCTGCAGGCAGCGTTGCGTGGTCTTATGCAGCCTCACACTGAATATGTGCTTTATGTGTTATTATCACAGTCTATGGTTATTATACATATGTTAACATACACAGGTCGGGCCATAGTGCACTGTAAGCTAAATGGTTGAGAGGATACAATCACTGATTGGAATTCAATGTCAAAAGCAGCCCAACCACATCCTGAAGGCCAGGATTGAAGGACAATGCTAGCAATGCAGAGACACGCTAAGATTGGGGATGGGATGGATCTCTGAGAATATCACCGTGTCCACAGCGCTTGCTATCAGCACATTGCATGATTTCAAAGTGCAGTCTTTAGACTGATGTTAAGTTATATTGTAGCTTCTCAAGTCCCCCTGAGATCCTCCTACATGCTATACAATATCAGACTAGGCTGTTGTGGGCCTCCTTGATAGAAGGTGCACTAGGTAGATGTTTTATCAGCCTAACTAATGTAAAGGTGAAGACAGGTGCGCGTGTGTGTGTGTTTGCGTTTGTGTTTGGGTGCGTGCCGTGTATGTGTTTGTGTGTGTGTGTGTGTGTGTGTGTGTGATGGTTAGTAGAGTGTGGATGGGGGCAGAGCAGAGAGATGGCTGAAGAGATAAGTACCATGGTGGTGGGAGTATGTTTGTGTGTGGTGAAGGTTGTTGCAGTGACATCTCATGGACTCTGGCTGCAGGGCTCAAGGTCTTTACATGTCAAGGGAAGCACAAGGCTTATCCATCAACAGCCGTTATATTAGCGCAGGAAGGCCTGAAGGCCTGAAGGCCTCTCCACACCAAGAATTATAAACATTACGATAACGGTGCAAGCTAAGTGTCACTAAAGTTGATTAAAACGTCAATGTCCACACCACATACTACAAGGACAACTACATCAAGAAATCATAGGGGTCATCGGGGATCATTATCAGAGTGATTTTGAAAATAACAGAAGAAATCTGACAGCCAATTTCACTCCATCAAATGTTATAAATCGCATTAATAAACCTGAAGAATACTCCGCAGAGCCTTTTCTTATCGCCGTTCTGCAGGAGATGTTCCTAACGTTACTGTTGTCTTTATAGTTGTAAATCTTGGTACGGACAAGCCTGTATTTGTGTGTGGAATGCGTGTACACTATACAGTACATTTGTGAGTGCCGCAGCGCAGCCTCTGAGAAGAAGAGGTCTTTTGGGGGGGAATGAGAAACGGCTGCCCTGGTGCTCCTCTGACTCTATGCTCTGTTTGCTCTCTCTTGCAGAAAATGCAGAGCTGGTACAATGTGAGTATATATGTGTGCTTTTGGCAGGGGTTCATGGCTGAGTGCTCTGGGTTCTGCTGATGGGGTGTGTTTCCGTGGGCCACAGTGGGAAGCGCACTCTTGATCAGCGCTGAGCTTGTGCTGAAGCGCCAATACCACCGTGATCACTCCCTCACTGGAACCTGCAGAGTGCTGCTCCTCCCCAGCAGTTTACCCCCACTCTTGGGGATTTGCAGACTGACTTTTTAAAACGTAGACTTAGAACACACACACACATGATACAGACACACATACACACACACACACACACACACACACACACACACACACACACTCATACAGACACACACACACACACACACACATACATACACATGTATAAACATCCAAGCACTTAGACAAACATACAGACACACAAATACGCACACACACACGTACACATGCATAAATATCGCAACGCTCACACAAACATGCACACACACACACATACACCCACACACACACACACACACACACACACACACACACACACACACACACACACACACACACACACACACACGTTAACAAGTGGTTAACCTGCGCTTGGCGATTTTTTTGTCCTTAGGTACTGAGCCCTACATATAAGCAAAGGAATGAAGATTTCCGGAAAATCTTCAAAAAGCTGCCTGACACAGAGCGCCTCATTGTCGGTGAGTGACTCCGCTGGCAGGTAAAGACAGAAAGTAGCACAGAAAGTCGCCTCAGACTCTGGAAGAAACCAGAGCTGGGGCTAAGTCATGCAGGCCTGCACACAGGTGAGGCTCTTCACCTGGATGTTATGTAAAGTAGCCTCAGGCCTGCTGTGGAGTCTCAGTGTGAGTCACACAATGTCCTCGTGTTCACGGTGCATCATACACAAGATCAACATTTCCTCCTGTGCTCCCTCTCTCCCTCTCCCTCTCTCTCTCTCTCTCTCTCTCTCTGTCTGTCTTTCTCTGTCTGTCTGTCTCCCTCTCTCATTCTCTTTCTCCTGTTTCTTGTCCCCAGATTACTCCTGCGCATTGCAAAAGGACATTCTGCTGCAGGGTCGTCTCTACTTGTCAGAGAACTGGCTCTGTTTCTATAGTAACATCTTCAGATGGGAAACCACTGTGAGTCCTACAAATAGAAATGCATTATATATTAGCACACACACACACACACACACACACACACACACACACACACACCTTAGACGCATTGGTACATGTAGGCACAGACAGTTGACAACGAAAGCAAGTGATTTGTAATCTTGAAAATTCACTGTTTATTTTTAACATTTTTTTAAAAATTGTACTGTAAATACATTGTCTGTTATTTGCCCTTCCTGTATTCCATCCAATCAGATCACCATCCTGCTGAAAGACGTGACCACCCTGACGAAGGAGAAAACGGCCAAGCTCATCCCCAACGCCATTCAGATCAGCACTGAACACGAGAAGGTGAGGCTGACCTCCACATGATCAAATCTAGATTGTCCCCTGGGAAAACTCTAATAATGGTACGGTATTTCAGCCCTTCGTTCAGCTGGGTTGTTCATCTCAGTGAGTCATTTGTCCTCTCCGAGCTCAGTCCTCAATCCTAGTCCATCTTGGGAGCACTGGGATGGAACACTTACTGTAGCACTGCAGTGGAGCACTTACTGGCGCATGATGGACTAAGCATAGCAGGAGTGTGTTTTGTGATGTGCGAACAGAATGATCTCTTTCCCCCTGAAACTGAGCGAAAACAGCATTTAGCAGCATTAGCAACATCTAAAATATTTTCTCAGGGGAGAAGCCCTCGAAACCCACTTAAGGCTCCTGTTATTTGCCTCGTCACTGTAAAGCTCATTCTGGTGCCAGGCGCAGGGTGCGGGGCAGTTCATGTTACTAGCGCTCTCTCTGGTGCATGCATGACTAGGGCCAGTGGTCAGTCTGACCATGTGACTCGGCTTGGTCAGTGTAGATTTCACAAGTTACTCACCATCATGAATCCCAAAAAAAAGAGATTGGGCAAGAACGGGAACGGGACCTCCATCACGTAGCTTGGACATCAGCTAAGATGGCCACAGTACCACCAATGTGGTGGCCACAATGGGGAGTTTCCTATTAGTGCACTTACTAATGCAAATTCTCAGTAGTAGAGTCAGTTTTATCACCATGGAATAACTCATCTTATTGTCACGTTGATGAAATTGACCTTGATCCGTGTCCTCAAAACGGGTCTTGTTGCGTCCTTGGATTTCTTTGAAATGGTCCTTGAAAAGTCCTTGGATTTGGATGTTTAAAATAGAATGGAGCCCTGAAAGATAACCCATTTGTGCTTTGAGTAATAGACATACGCTGAAGGTGCATAGAGTGAATTTAATGGAAGCATGATGGATGTAAGCAGGTGGCGTGACTGATGTAAACAGGACTGACCTGTACCTTGTATTTGTACTCTGCATGATGACAACAAAGTAGAACCTAATCTCATCTGTCTGTCCCTTCCCAGCACTTCTTCACATCGTTTGGGGCCAGGGATCGGAGCTACATGATGATCTTCAGGCTGTGGCAGAACGCGCTGATGGACAAGGTACTGGTCTTTAGTAGTGCTGACGTACACCACAGACACCATTTCAGATTTCTGGCTAGCTTGGTTTTGCGCCTTTCCTCTTTCTCTTTTTAATTCTTCCTGTGTACTGCAGAGTTGTCCTATACTTCCCACCATTCTTGTTTTGTATAACTAGCATGATAATAGTATAATAAACATGATAATAATAATCATAATCTGATCTATGATGTGTATAATATATATGATAATATTCTCTATATTCCTCCCCTCCACGTTCTCTCTATTTTTAAATCCTACGCCTACCCTTCCCTTTCCCTTTTCATCTTTTGTCCTACTCTCTGTCCTTGACCTACCTCTCTTTCATACTCTCTCCTCCTCTCCTCTTCTCTCCTCTCCTCTCCTCCTCTCCTCCTCTCCTCTCTCCTCTCTCCTCTCCTCTCCTCCTCTCTCCTCTCCTCCGCTCCCCTCAGACGCTCTCTCCCAAGGAGATGTGGCACATAGTGCACCAGTGCTACGGCACAGAGCTGGGCCTGACCAGCGAGGACGACGACTACGTCTCCCCCACGGCCGAGCACATCAACGGCATGCTGTGAGTTCCTGGACCCCCCTGCTCCTGTGGTCTGACTGACCACACGCTCTTTGGTGTAGTGCAAGTCATGCCTTGGTTGTTGGCTCACTATGTGTTGATGGAAGTCCCCTTTGTATTGTGTGCTGGTCTGATGGGGACGTTTTGGATTTCATAATCTTTGACTTTCATGGTTATGTATTTGTATGGTTTTGGTTTCCTTCTTTAGTAGGTCTGTATTTTGCTTCTCATGTCTATGACCACATTTCCTTTATTTATAACTGCTACTGAACTTCCTATTTGTTTCTACTTCCCTCCTCTCTGTCTGTCTGTGTGTCTGTCTGTCTGTCTGTCTGTCTGTCTGTCTGTGTCTCTCTCTGCTTCTCTATCAATCTCTATCTCTGTTCTATGCCTGCTTTTCCCTCACTTACCTCTCGCCTCTCTCATTTTTCTCTCTGATTCTCTCATCCTCTCCTCTCTTCCTTCATCGCTTTCTCTTTTTTTCATTCTTTCTTTCTCCTCTTTCTTTCTTCCTTCCTCTCTCGGTCTCTCTCCCTCTCTCTAGGCCGGTGGAGGAGTCTGTCTCTGTAACTGACCTGCTGGATTTAGCGGCGGTCCCCACCTCTCCAGTGGCCTCTTCCCCCCAGCCTGCCTCCGCCTCTGCCTCTGCCTCTGCCTATGCCCTGCCCCCGAGCAGTCCCCCTGCGGCAGGGTCCTCCCCGGCCTCGTCCTCGGGGCTGCCCGTGGATGTGCCAGCCGCCGGCGGCCGGCCTGGTGCCAGGGGCAGCTTCAGCGACGCGCCGGAGCCCAGCCCCCCCAACTCCCAGAGCTCACTGCCCTCCACTACGCCCCCCACCTTCACAGGGGGCGCGTCCGCCTCCACATCCGCCGTGAGTTTACACACATGCGTGCACACACACATACACACATACACAAGAACACACACACACACACACACACACTCGTTAATTGTTCCATAGGGGAAGCTCCATGTCAGATGTCTGCACACTCACAACGCACACACCAGTTCAGCTTGTAGGCTGAGTACAGCTCAGAGTTAGGTATACGGTGGCCTTTAGCTACTTCCACCTCTACCTTCATTAAGTGCACTTACAGTCACGAAAACAGCAGGTCTCCAGTGGTCTCCCTGAGCGTACTAATCACGCCTCCCTTTCGCTCTAACTTCAACAATTTTTAAGTCTTTCAAAGACTCATCAGCTGACAGGGACGTCAGCTGATAGCTAGGTCAATCAGCTGACTGGTTTGACAACCAGCTGATCTGTTCTCCTAACCTAAATAAAAATGTCCATACAGTTTAGATATTCAATACAGGGCAACAGGGACATAAACAGGATGGAAAACAGATGATATGGAATACACTTAAATAAGCTACCTGTCACCACTTATTATACAATCAGGCTTTAGTAGACTGATGATTGGGAGTTTGTTATGAGCATAAACATAATGATTGAGCTATGGTTGGCTGTTGGCTGGATGTCATAATTGTATTGATGACCACCATAGAATGGACTGGAAGATATCAAACATGTTTGATTGAATCTGGATTGCGAAAACAAGGAAAACAAGGCAAAGAATTCAAATCTGTCACCCAAACACACATGACTTTTCCAGCCATGACTGATCACCACTACTACTGTTGATTCCCTCTGACTACCGTTGATTCCCTCTGACAAATCGGGAGGCGTGTTCCCTGTTTTTCACACACACACACACACACACACACACACACACACACACACACACACACACACACACACACACACACACACACACACACACACACACACACACACACACACACACACACACACACACACACACACACACTTACACACTGCCTTGTAGTTTCAACTTCACCTTCACCAGGGCTATGTCTGCCTCTTCTGTGTCCACAGTCACACAGAAGAGGCAGACACACACACACACACACACACACACACACACACACACACACACACACACACACACACACACACACACACACACACACACACACACACACACACTTACACACTGCCTTGTAGTTTTAACTTCACCTTCACCAGGGCTATGTCTGCCTCTTCTGTGTCCACAGTCACACAGAAGAGGCAGACACACACACACACACACACACACCCTCGCACACACACACACACACACACACACACACACACACACACACACACGCACACACACACAAAGTCCTACTCTACTGTCCGCCTTTGCATTTGTCCTTGTTAGCCCTCGTTGGCGTCCTGCCATGTGTCATGGTGTGGCAATGAGATTACTGGAATCTGACAGTAATAGAGCGACGGAACAGGGCGATCAGATTGGCCAGAATGCTGTTACTGACTCAATAAAAATGCACATGAGCCTGGCACTGTGCCCGCTCCTCTGATAGCACCGTGGCCCTCCAGCGCACTCCCATGTGTGTGCTAATAGGGATGTGACTGCAGCACAACTGCAATATGACTCATTGTCTGTCTCTCTCTCTCTCTCTCTCTCTCTCTCTCTCTCTCTCTTTATCTCTCTCTCTCTGTCTTTCTCTGTGTCCTTCACTATCGTTCCTGTCTCTCCATCCTTTTCTTTCCTCCCCATCCTCTCTTTCTTTCTTTCCTTCCTTCGTTCTGTCCCTCTCCCTCCCTGTACTTCTTGTTTCTCTGTCCCTGTCTTCCCTCCCTCCCTCCCTCCCTCTCTCTCTCTCTCTCTCTCTCTCTCTCGTGCTCTAGAATCTGGAGGAGTGTGGCGGGGAGACGCTGTCTGAGTCAACCAATAATCTCGCACCTCCTCCGACTCCTCACAACCTGTCCTCGCTGGACATCACCAATGACGACGAGCTGCCCACGGACCCCAGCAACTCCTCCGACACACAGGAAGAGAGTAAGTGGACACAGCTGATTTGGACGGTCGAGTGCGTTCACGGCATCAGACATTAGAGTGGAATCTAGAGTGTCCGTGTAACGCCACACATTCAAATGTCCTTCCTAGGAAGTGTGTGTCAGGAAAAAAAAACTTTGTACGCATTATATTTGAATATTTATAACATTTGCTGAACGTGACCCCGGAGCCCTGGCTTGTATCCAGTTGGGGCATGTACCTGAAGTCAGTACTTTCATTCCTCACTCAGCTGCCAGTGAACTCTGTAATGTTACAGTCTTCGCAACTACCCTTTCACTGACCTGATCTGAGATTTGGATTCTGGGTTTGGGTTCCCCCTGAGCCGATCTGCTGAGCCCTGTGAAGCGGTGGCAGGGTCTCTCTCTCTCTCTCTCCCTCTCTCTCTCTCTCTCTCTCTCCCTCCCTCTCTCTCTCTGCCTCCCTCCCCTCGGCGTCACACATGCTGTGTCATATGCCGTGAACACAGCTGTCACCCGGAGCAGCCTGGGGGGGGTCAGCTGCTCCCCCTCCCTCTGCAGACACCACTGAGATGAATGACGGACAGACACTCGTGCAGCAGCACAGCAACTGAGGACGGACTTCTCCAAAGGGGCCCACTCTCTTAGAAATGCACTGGCGGTCTTCATTTCGCCCAACCAGACAGCACTTTGCTTGTATGCTAAGCTAATGTAGCTACAGGATGAGGCTTGGGGGGAAAAAAACCCTGCAGTTTGCCTATGGCTTTGGTAGACTTCAAAGAGCCACAGCTTTGCCTCTAGCTTAAGTAGGCTTCAAATGGCTCCCGGTTTGACTTAGGAAATCACCCGTCTTTCTAGTACCTTAGGCAAATGGAAATGTCTGTGAAGGTGGCTTGTTTAATATGCTGGATGTAGTGACGGTGTTGTTTTTGGAATGGAATGGAATATAGGAATGAATTGGCCTTCTCTAAGTTGAATGTGGAGCTCTGTCACTGTGTGTGTGTGTGTGTGTGTGTGTGTGTGTTTATTTGTGATGGGCTAAGCATGTGCCTGTGGACACAGAAGAGGCAGACATGGCCCTGGGGAAGGTGAAGTTAACAGTACAAGGCAGTCAGCGCCAGGAGGGCACGTGTGTGTGTGTGTGTGTGTGTGTGTGTGTGTGTGTGTGTGTGTTTGTCTGTGGGACAGCTACATGTTTGTGTCTGTTGTGACCTGCTCCTTGGCGCGTGTTGTGAGGAAAACAGCACGTCGGGTGAATGCTCTCGGGGTGAGTGGCCTCTCTGTGGTGGTGTCGGGATGCAGCGGCACCTGTGCTCCAGGCACTGAGGTGCCCGGCGGGCCGTCTGCACTGTCGCCAGGGCGGAAGTGACTGTAGGTGTGGCACAGGTAAATAAGGTGGTCGTTGTTGTAGAGCGAGTTTTTGGCGGTGCAGAGGCACGTTGGAAGTAATCTGTGTAGGGGGTTTGCAGGTTCTCTTTCCAGTGATGTGGCAGGAGCAGATAGGCTGTCTCTACAGACCTAGTGGGAGAAGATAAAAACACTGTTAAAAGAGTTAGCATAGTATAGCCAGTCTTAGTGGCACATGTAAATAGATATAAATATCTGTAGTCATTTCTGCACTAATTCCCTTTACTTAGTAATGCTATAACATTTCTACAATGATATTGTATGATATTACTATATACTTTTATGATATTACTATATACTTTATAGTTTTCCTATAGTGCAGTCTTATAGTACTTTTACTCTAGTAGATTACTCTAGATACTAGATACTTAGTATTTAGTTATTTTTCGTAAGGGGTCATGCAGGAATGTGTGCCTCTTCAATTACATAGTTACAAGAGTGTAGCGAAGTGTATGAATATGTTTGTGTATGACACTTCCTTCAGTCACGACAAGAAACATTCTGTATGACTCAACACTGTTGTCCAGGTCAATTTGTGGATTTAGAGAGAAATGTGTGGATTTACAGAGAAACTTAGGGTGTCAAGTTGTTGGTAACTACCCTGAGTCAGTTACTTATTCAACCATTCCGTTTCATCACCTTCATGCAAATGTGTCATGTGGTTTCGTATTCACGGCATCTAGCCTGAGGCCATTTCCTGCGGAGGAGTCCGCTTCCACAGTTGCATTTCTTTCCTCTGTTGAAACAGTGTGCGCAGGGTCACAGAGCTCGGTGTGTGGCACTGGCAGCACTGCACAGCTTTATTCCTGTTGAAGGGGTGTTGAACCGCTCAGCGTTTTGTAGAACTGCTTATTCTATAATTCTTTAATGCTTTCTGTACTGTAGGTTTTATGTTTTTTTTTATGGGGTTTGTCCCCTTTGTCCTTCTGTCTATTGTACAGTATGTACAGCACCTGTGTGTATTTATTAGTATAGGTGTATCTCCCACTTTGTAGGAAATGTGGTATTCTCCTTAGCTTAACATGCTATGTGAAGAGCAGTAGTCTGTGTAATAGTGATCTGGATAGTAGTGTATACTAAGTGATAGTATAGTAGTGAACTGGATAGTAGTGTATAATGGTAGTATAGTAGTGATCTGGATAGTAGTGTATACTAAGTGATAGTATAGTAGTGAACTGGATAGTAGTGTATAATGGTAGTATAGTAGTGATCTGGATAGTAGTGTATAGTGATAGTATAGTAGTGAACTGGATAGTAGTGTATAGTGATAGTATAATAGTGAACTGGATGGCGGTGTGTGACGGGGAATCGTCTGTGGTCTCTCCAGGTGAGGTGGAGGCGCTCTGTGCAGACCTGGGCGGCCGCTTGCACATCAACACGGTGGTGCGCATGAGCGTGGACAAGCTGCACGACCTGCTCTTCTCCGGGGACACGCACTTCATCCAGCACCTCTTCTCCCAGCGCCACTTCACAGGTGAGGCTGCGTACATGCGCACGCACACACACACACACACACACACACACACATATGCACACATACAGACTAACACACACACACACACACACACACACACACACACACACACACACACACATATGCACACATACAAACACATTGTGTGCAATGTAGGCACAAGCATGGACTGACATATTGCCAACGCAGTTTCCAAATATTGTCCAGGCCTAGCCAAGCCAAACAGCACCAAATCCTGCCCATATTGTACAAAGGAATGAATGAATGTCCGGGCCACACAAGCGCGCGCATGCACACACACACACACACACACACACAAACACACACAAACACACACAAACACATACACACACAAACGCACAGAGTCTCCATTCAGCTTTGTACCAAACAACCAGCACAGTGTATGTTTTCCACCCCAATGTCACCTCATGTTGCCACCTTCCTTCTTGATACATTGGTGCTAACAAAGTTGTCACCAGCAGATAAAAGCTAGGCCTGTGGCATTTCACAGCAGGCATAACAGAGGCTAGGCAAGGCAAAGAGGAACCAAGCAAGACCAGAGGCTGGGTTTTAGTTTTATTTCCCCAAGAGGGTGTGGAATGGATTCAGTTCAGTGAGAAACTGCTAAATGACGTTCGCTTTTAGTTCTTCACCTCAGTTTAGTTCCGCTTGCTTCCAATCAAGTATAGAATAACAAAATGAGCTTGGCTGGGAGACAAAAGCTTGTTTAAACTCCACTAATTCCCTTATAAGGTGCCGTTGACTTTCACTGAAACACAGACCACGGTGATGGTGAAATCCGGTGCTTCTCTTTAGCTCTTGGACCTGCAGTGGAATGAAGGGCGTGTGCAATGGCAGGCAGGGCCTGCTGCGACACATCGGCCTCAGCTGTGGGTGTGTCCCTCTGGCAGGGGCCCATGGTTGCCTTGGCATCACTCATCATTTCCAATAGTGTCATGACTGTTTTTGTAGGTCTAATGCCGCAGATATTTGTGCCATTAAAACATTATGTTTCCTATTTTATATTTCCATTTGGAGTGAGGTCAATAAAATGATCAGATCAGATGGACTGATGGTGTGAACGAGTGGACATGATCAGTGTGTCATGACTTTGTCAGGTTTATAATAAAATAAAATAAATAAAATAAAATCAGATCAGTAATTGGCAGGAGCAGTCTGTCTGTCATAAAATCCATTCAAACCTCTCCTCTGGTCTCACTTTAAGATGAGTTCACACAGCGCTGCGTTATTCGCGTCCTGACCCCTGCCTTGTCTCTCTCCCCCTCTCCTCTCCTCCTCCTCCTCCTCTGGTCAGATCTGAACGTGCGTGACTGGCAGCAGGACGCCACTGCTGGGAGCACCACGCGCGTGCTGAGCTACACCATCGCCATCAACAACCCACTGGGCCCCAAAACCGCCCCTGTGGTGGAGACGCAGGTCAGACCTCAGCTCCTTCCTGCCTTGCTCTCTCTCACTCTCTCACTCTCTCACTCTCTCACTCTCTCACTCTCTCTCTCTCTCACTCTCTCTCTCTCACTCTTTCTTTCTTTCTGTCTTTCTTTCTCTTTTTCCTTTTTTTCTTTTTCTATTTTTTCCACATCTCTTCCCATCACCGAGTCCGACCCTGTTTGTACTCCTCTCTGAATCTAATGTCATGTTAACTCTCTTTCTTTTTCACTCTCTTTCTTTGACTCTCTCTCTCTCTCTCTCTGTGTTCCTCTCTCTGCGCATGTATTACGTATGTGTTGAGGTGCACTAGTATTTTAGGGGCCCTGTAGGTGTGGGGTAACAGCTGTGGCAGCACTCTGCTGATTTCCGTCGCTGCATCTGTGTTGAAATGGTGTGTTTGTGGTCTTGGACGTATGCAAGTGTGGTGGTGTAGGTTCTGTTTGTATGGGTGAGAACGTGGGTGATGATGGGCTTGGTGTGTGTGTGTGTGTGTGTGTGTGTTTGTATGTTTGCAGATTTAAACCTCCTAGCTGTTTGTGGATGTAAATCGGTGTTGGTGTTAGAGTTGACAGTCCTGGGTGTGGATGTGGGTAACCATGTTTGTGTGTTTTTTCTTCTGTTGATGTTGAATTGTGTGGATGGTTCAGTCTACTTGAGCTGACCACAGGATTCTGGTTGTTCTGGATGATTCTGGGTGTGAATAAGTCTGTGTGTGTGTGTGTGTGTGTGTGTGTGTGTGTGTGTGTGTGTGTGTCTGAGGCTAATTTCCATTACAGGTACTTACTTAGGCCCACTACCCAGGTAAAGGGGACAGGTACAGGAACTCCCCACTATTCAACCCTTTGAGCTGCTGTGTCTCCACTGCTCACAGGACCTGCAGCCTTTGCTCTGTGATCACGGTGCTAGTTAGACTGGCAGGGCAGCTGCAGCAAATATTCCCCACACTGATACACCTTCACTAAATCCTTTATTAGCACTTACACTTACGTGTTCAGTTCCAGTAACCTAAACATTCTTACTACCTAAAGTCACCTTGGAGGCTACAAAGATCCATGCTGGTTTTAAACCAATCGAAATGTTTTTAACAGCTCGCCTATTCTTTGATTTTACACAAACTTCAGATGGAGTGATTTGAAGTCAATAAACATCACAGGCTATCTACAGTATGAATAGTGGTTCCAAATCAATGTTGCATTATGTTGGTTTCATTTGTAATTACCTGATAAATTAATTTACCATCGATATTCTGATTAGTTTAAGCCTATTAGCTGACATTAGTCTGCCTTTCTGGGTTCCGACAGTGGAGACACACACGAATGGCTAAGCTCCCGTAAGACTACCCCTGAAGTCCTGTAGTGGAAAACTCCCGAGCGTGTGTGTGTGTGTGCGCGTGTTTGTGTGTGTTTAGAATGTACAGTGTGCAGGGCTCAACGTTAACTTTTGAAAGTGGTTGTCAGCTTGGCCTCCAGGCATGAGTTTTTGGTTGCCACTTGTAACAATTTGCAAACATTAATGTCGAGCCCTGACAGTGTGTACTGTATGTTGACGCGTGCGTACGCACAAAGTGCGTTGAGCGTGTGCATTGTGTATGTGGAGTATGCGTTAACCTGGTTGCCCGTGTCCTCTCCTGCCCCCAGACTCTCCACAAGAGCAGTGCGCGGGGCGAGAGCTACGTGGTGGACTCGGAGGTCATTACCTCGGGCATCCCATACCAGGACTACTTCTACACTGTACACCGCTACTGCCTCACCTCCGTCAACAAGCACAAGAGCCGGCTACGGTAAGCCCACAGGGACAAGAGGGACGTGAATCTGCTCAAGATCAAGATGTTACACTTAGGATGTCCATGACCCCCCCAAAAAGCTTGAGTTTTGTTGAAATTTTTCCAAATGAATGAAAGAAGTCTTTGCCATAATGGACTGCAAGGTTCATGTGCTGTCAGAGCTGGCAGTCATTTACATGTAATTATGCATTAATGGTCAAAGATTTGACATTCATATTGAACCAGTGTTGTCCTGCCCAGACAAAAGACTTCTAATAACCAGTCAGTATTAGCACAGTGTCTAGCAGAAGACATGACTGGCAGGATGAAGTACTGTAACTGGACTCACATCGGGGCTACAAGTGAAGCATTCCGTTCAGGTTGCGTCTGCAGCAACAATTAGCTTCCGCTTAGATCCCTGGAACTGGCCACACCAGATACGTTTGGAAAAAACACACTTTCTATAAAAAAAATGTATGCATCGCAAAGGGAATGCTTTAGTTACATGCCCAGTGTAGCCCCACTGTCAAACTATCAATATTATCCTCTCTGGCCTGAATGTCTTCACTGTTTGCCCACAAAGGTCAGATATAAACTATGACTTGGCAGGCCTCTTATGTAAAAGCCCTCACACTACACTATGTGATTAAGTCAAGCAGCCCCTGAGGAAGCAGGCTGTTTGTTTTGATGATAAATCTGTAGATGTAAACAGAGGTTTGTTTGTGTACCTTTTAAGGCTGTTAAGGGGTTGTGTTTGATCTGATGGCAGGACGGTCGTGTGTGCGTGTGTGTGTGTGTGTGTGTGTGTGTGTGTGTGCGTGTGTGTGTGTGTGTTTGTGCGTGCAGGGTGTCCTCAGATATCTGCTACAGGAAGCAGCCGTGGAGCCTGGTGAAAGCCCTCATCGAGAAGAACACATGGAGTGGCATCGAAGATTACTACAGACACATGGGTGAGGAGAGAGAGAGAGAGAGAGAGAGAGAGGGGTGTGTGTGTGTGTGTGGGGGGGGGGGGGTCGGTAGGAGGGAGGGAGCGTGGGAGAATGGAAGGAAAGACTTAAAAAAAGTAAATACCAGTTGACAAGCTTCCTGAAGTCATTAATGCTAGCTATCCCCTCCCTTACACAATATTTCTCCCTGGGAAACTGAGAGTTAGTTATCTTTCTTCCTTTAGAATGTGTTCCCTGCGGTTGTCTCCACGGGGTTTATACATGAATATTATGTCAATACATTGGCTCTCATTCTTTGTTGTGGAGGGCTTGGAGGAGGGCCAACTTGCTGTGCCCTTACAAGAAATTGGCCGTCATATCACACTCACACACCCAGAAGTGCTTCCTCTGTGCCTTAAACATGTGGCTAAAGCATAAGTTTCAATTAGATTAAGTACAAAAGAAGAATCAGTATATTCTTGCTTCAGCAATAAGTTTATCCCATAGACTGGCTTCTCCCTTTTATATCCTTCCTTACTGGCTCTCCTCCTGGTCCAAGAATTATGCTCATTGGTGTATCCAGAGGCTAATTGCAGAGCCTTTGGGAAGGACATCCTGTTCCTGAATCTAAACTTTGTCCATCGTCTCTAAGATTCATTTTCATATATGTTCAATGTGTCATGTGAGGTCACACATACTGTATATTTAGCTGTTCTGTGCTGCCATATCCCATAATCCAGAAAACAGAGCAAAGTATGCACACAGCTCTTTGTCAGGCCGATGTGTTTGTCATAGACACAGTTTGCCATGGGAATGGGAGGCCTAGCGTCACACCCTGTGTCTCTGTGAGAGTTCATCATAGATTCCTGCTTGATGAAGTTAGCTTAATTTGTAAAAGGCTGTCAGCATGTCATTTGAGATGTGACTCTAAACATAAGTCCTTGAGCGGTCACATGTCAACAGTAAACGTAAATGAATACTTTAATGGTAGTGTTTTGAGAGTGTGCTCTTTGGAAATAGAACAAGCTAAATACAGCCCATTGTAAAGCAAAGCTGCAACTCAAAATGAAAATGCAAGTTACTATCCCTCTTCCCCTCTTGGTCTGGATTTCGGTTGGACCAGCCTATGCCAGTAAACGGTTGGACTGACTGACCATGTGTAAATGTCAGTGTGGGTGTGCCACTTTGAAGTGAAGGTGAATTTGAATGTAGCTGAATAGGCCCTGTCTGCTATTGACTATTTGACTGGGACTGCCACATGCAATAGGGAGGTGGGCAGGGTCAGGTCAGAAGGTCAGTCTAGTAGTCAAGGAAAGTGCACTTAACATTTTGTAGTATTGTCATTTGCATGTGAAATCTGGATTGAATAGAGATGTTGTTTTTTTTACAGTAGCAGAGAGCAGGCAGTTGCAATTCGGTTCTTTAGTCAGACGCTACGAACCCAATAGATTTCTTCCTGAAAAACGTTTACTAGTGCAGCCAGACGGTTTTTGCGACTTGTAAACTTTGTCATCATCACTTCCGTTTTAGCGAGAGATTTATGTAGCAAGAGATTTAGTATCCCATTACTACATCATCACTTAATAACCGAATACTAAGATGGTTGTTACACGACTGACATCATGAAGGTGTTTTCGAGGGGACACATTAATCCGGAAGTCCAAAACCGATGGATGCTTTGTGTACACGAGAGCCTCTATGAATTGAATACAATGTGTGTAGAGCTGTCTTTGGCCTGGGTGTGTCTTGGCTGGTTCTGGGTGTTTCTAATGTGCTACATCTCCCCCTCCCTCTCCCGTCAGAGGTGGAAGTGTGCAAGCTGGAGACGCTGCTGCAGTCGGAGGTTACCGTGGTGACGTCGAGCGAGGCGGCGGCGGCGGCGGCAGACTCGGCCAAGACCCCCCCGGCGCTGCGGCGGCGCAAGCGCAACCTGTCGCGGCGCGCCGGGGAGCGGGAGGCGGCGGGCGCGGCGGGCGGCGGCGGCATGGGAGGGGCGGCGGGCGAACGGGCCGAGCGGGGCCTGGCCGACGACCGGGAGCGGCGGGACACCGGTGAGTCAGCGCCGCCATCTGGAGGCTCCGCAAGGAGCGCGGGCACACGCTGCCAAGAAGACTCGGTGCATTCTGCAACCTGTCCCATCCACAACCACCCACACACACACACACACACACACACACACACACACACACGTACAAACACATATACACATACTGCATATGCACACTCTTCCTGTTCCTCTCCCGCTCTTTTTTCTCCTCTCCCTCACAGATGCATGCACTACCTTTTTTAGTAACCTGACATCTAGTGGTCATGTTTGGCATTGCAAAACAAAACTCCCACCATTAAGTATTCCATTTTATTCAATAAATATTCCATTTTATTCAACATGCCTTTTATTCAATCACCCTCTGTCCTACCCACTCTTCATCCTCTCCTCCTCTCCCTCTCTATCTCTTTCTCTCTCTCTCTCCTCTCTCTCTCTCTCTCTCTCTCTCTGTCTCTCTTTGTCTGTCTTCAGGTGGCACGTTTCTGAAGCTGGGTGAGAGGGCACGTGGCATCGGCAGTAACAGCGGCAGCGGCAACATCTCGACCGTGCTGCTCATAGTCAGCTTCATGTGAGTGCGCCTATCTTACTTTATCTTTATGGCTGTCTGTCTGGAACATGGGACTGTGTGTGTGTGTTAGTGCATGTCTTGACATGGGGAAGAGTATTGTGTTTGTCCATTTGTGATTATTTGGCTATAAAAGTGTACTCCTTTGTCTGTGTTGGTCTGTGTATCTATCTAACTGTGTGACAATGACAGTGTCTGTTAGGTAACTGTGCTTCTGTATGTTTTTCATTGTTTATTATTATTTGTGTGTGTGTGTGTGTGTGTGTGTGTTTGTTGGCATGTGTTGTGTGTGTGGTTTGTGATGTTGTGTGCGAATGCTTGCGCATGTCAGCTGTGCCGCCGGGTGGATGAGGCATAAAAACAGCTGTGCCCATGTCACCACTCTGCCGCTAGTAAAGCCCAGATCAGATAGCCCCCCTGGCGCGGGATTAGATTTTTCGCCGCGTCCGCTGCCAAGCTGCAACTAGCGGAAAATAAAAACCCATCCCGTCCCCGTCCCGCCCCGCCTGAACGGATGCAAAAGCAATTTCAAAATCCCTCCATTTTCCCTCACGATCAGGGCCGAGACCTCCAAATGGGGTGCTGGCCTATTTTAGCCGCCCTCTCTCTCTCTCTCTCTCTCTCTCTCTCTCTCTCTCTCTCTCTCTCTCTCTCGCGCTTGCTTCTCTCGCATGTTGCCTCCATTGTCCCTACCTGTCAGCATGCGTCCACACAGTATGGCTCCAGCTCTATACTGTGGTGAAGAAGGTGAACACTTTTTCATGTAATGTCAACACTCTGGGTTTAAGCTGTGGGGTAGACTCTACCTGTGAACCTTGTTTTGGTGAGATAGTTATGAACGTGTAATGTGAGTAAATATATGTTTGATGGTATTAAAGTGTTGAATTAAGCCCAGGTGTTGGACATTATTTAGAAGGTGTTGATGCTAAGCTAACATTTGTTAGTTGTTGAGACTGGGTGTGAAACACAATCTCTGCTTACTAACTGCTTCATGCTACCTCTCTCTTTCTCACACTCCCTCTTACTTTCTCCCCCTCTCTCTCTCTCTACCTCTTTTTCCCTCTCTCTCTCTCTCTGTTTCTTTCCCCGGCTTTGTTTTCTCCTTGCTTCCCTCGCTACTTCTCCTGCACAGGATCTGTGTCAGGTAACGTAACTCTTCTGTTTGTGTGTTTGTGATCACCGAACTGACTACACTTGCTTGTGTGTAGACAAGCACAATTACATGATTATACTGTGTGCCTGATGTGTGCCTCATGATACTAGTGTGTGATTGTGTGTGTGTGTGAGTGTATATTTGAGGGTGAAGTGTGTGTGTGTGTGGGGGTGGGGGTGTGTGTGTGAAGGTCAGCCAAGAACCAGCCCCTTGGTTTAAGTTTTGAACTCAGAGCCTCAACTGGAGAAGCCCTCTGTCCACTCACAGCACCTCATCCCATCACCTCCCCTCCCCTCCCCTCCCCTCCTACCCTACCCCAACCCAACCCAACCCCTATATTTGTTTGTGCTAGATGCTTTGCCAGATCCTGCCTTTCCTCATGCAAATCTATTCAAATATGTCACCCGCATCCTGGTCAGTGCACCACATGTTCCCCTCCGCCCCAGTCAGGGTCAGCTGGGGCCAGCGCCTGAGTCCTGACTACACGGCTCCCATGAGCCTATAGAGGCTGTGTGCTGCAGAACCACCAGAGTTCTTTTGAATGAGGAAGAGGCACTCTTGGGAAGAGCATTAGAATGGCAAATACACCTGTCTCATCACAAGTCTGCTGCGCTTGGTTTTGCATAATGGATGGTTTGTTGATGGTCTCGTGGTTTGCATTATAGATGCTAGAGTCTCACCTCTGTTTTTGTCTCCTCTCTCTCTCTCTGTCTCTCTCTCTCTGTCTCTCTCTCTGTCTCTCTCTCTCTCTCTCTCTCTCTCTCTCTCTCTCTCTCTCTCTCTCTCTCTCTCTCTCTCTGTCTCTCTGTAGTCTGGTGGTGCTGGTGGCCCTGAACATGCTGCTGTTCTATAAGCTGTGGGCACTGGAGCGGGCGGCCCACACCCTGGAGACCTGGCACTCCTACTCGCTCACAGACAGGTGAGGACCTCTGCAGGCCACGCCGAGGAACTGCACTCTGGCGCAGCGCAGCGCCTGACTTGCATACAGAGTGTGATAAGAGAAGCATTCGCGCGCTGTGACCGAGGGAGGCAGTTTTGATTTGTGACTGAGGTTTGGTGTAGTAATCGTATGAAGCGCAGCCATGTGATTGCTCTTTGCGCCATGGACCCTCCTTCTCTTTGAATAGCTGTTTTTGTGTTTGTTGTTTGTTGACATGTTTGTACATGTATGTCTGTTTGATGTCTATTTGATGTGTGTGTGCGTGTGTGTGTGTGTGTGTCCCAGCCCTCTTCCACAGTCGGCGGGCGAGTGGGCCCAGGTGCTGCAGCTGCAGCGGCAGTTCCACCAGGCGCAGCTGAGCAAGTGGCAGCAGATCCTGCAGTCCTCCGTCACTCTCCTGGACCAGGTATCCTGCACGCAGCCTCTCCGCTCACACACAGCACCCACCCCACACGGACACTCCACAAGTGGCTCAGTGATAACCCCTATGTGGCTTTGCCACTGCATGGTATTAGCTCAACTCCACTCGACTCTACTCGCTTTGTTTGGTTTTCCACTAGCAAAAACTGGTACCTGGTACCTGGTACTATTTCTGGTATCACCTCTGTTGAGATTCCAAGTGAGCCTAGCCGGTACCAAAAGATGAAGTCAATGACATTACAGTTGTTTTCTTCAGCATTGCTATTTCAATCGGCTAGCTTATGGGGGTACTTGGTTGCCATGGAAAACGAACACCCGATACCAAAATCGAGTAGAGTAGAGTTGAGTTGATACCATGCAATGGAAAAGCCCCATTGGTGGCTTAGTGAAGTCAAGAGTAGGAGACTGACGCCCTATGGCAGAGCCCCATGGTGTCATACTCAGAGCAAAAGAAAGCCATAGTGTTCAATAGTGCTCTGTTTTAACAGCCACATTTGTCACAGAACCACCTGCTAGGAATACCTCTCTGCTCTCTGCACACTGTCCCTGAGGTTGCCCCTGTTACAGTGACAGTATTCTTACTGTGTGTGTGTATATGTGTGTTTGTGTGTGCGTGTGTGTGTGTGTGTGTGTGTGTGCGCGCGTGCGTCAGACCAGGCCATCTCATGTTTACTGTCAATAATGTTCACAGTACAGGTTGTAAACGTGCTGAGGTCATTGTTCTTCTGACCGTGCCTGTTCTACTCCAGAGCAGCAGTATCCACTCACTACTGTACATGCTCTCTGCACGTGCGTGTGTGTGTGTGTCTGCATGCTTCTGTGTGCGTGTTCGTGTGTGTGTGTGATCTGTATGTGGGCAGCTTTTGGTCCTGTGTGATTCACTGCAGGTATTTAGATTGGCTCAGTAGCCCAATGACCAGCACGTGTGTTTCACCTTTCACACACTAATGCCACCTCCACTGACACACTGACATTGCTGTACACCGTGCGCACTGTCAGATGCAAGGACTTCACCAAGCCACCACGTCCCCAAAGCTAACCTGTCTATGTCTTGGTTGATGCTCCGCAGATGAAACAGTCACTGGAAAAGCTGCACAAAGGAATCGTTCCGGAAGAGCCTCAGGAGGACATCCCTGCGGACCCCCCCACAGAGACACTTCCAGAACACTGACCCTCTCCCACCCCACCCCACCCCACTCTGGAGGACCTCACACACCCCGTCTGCTTAGAACCCCACCACTCAGCCTCCCAGTGTGCTGTTGGAACCACAGAGCAGCGCGGGGAGTGTCTGAGGGGACAACACACGGGGGCTGACTCTATGTGTGTGTGTGTGTGTGTGAGGCAAGAAGTGGGGGGGTCATCATGCATTATGGGAGTTGAGAACGGAACGCAGTGGGGGGAAAACACCCAAAAGACTAGATCTCCATACAAAGGGCAACTGCGCACACAGAGCAATTGAGCAAATCGTTCCAAGCATTTCAACATGTCAGTCCTCCCCAGACACACCCTCTGGTCGACTACAGCAATAAACTTCATCAGTGACTTCTGCCACATCCACAACCACAGCAGAACTGAGCTGGCCTTGATCACTCAGACGAGGCAAAACGAGGAGTTTGTCACTTGTTTTTACTGGCCGCAAAGCATCACCTCAGAACGGGTCACCTTGGAACCTCTCGACTGAGCTGCAACTTGAGCCATCTTCCTGTGTGTCTCTCTCTTTCTCTCTCTCTCTCTCTCTCTCTCTCTCTCTCTCTCTCTGCGGGCGTTTCCTGGAGAAGACTGCGCCCTCATCAGACAGAGCTGAAGCGAACTGAGCTGAGGGAGGCTCTGCTCTCCGCTCTCAGACACCCCCCGGTCGCGTGTCCCAGCCTACCAAACAGCAGAAGACTCAACTGCCTCCCGGCTGCACGTGCAACGCAGTCCGCTTCTCCCTCTCCTCTCCACTTCTCCTCGCGTCCTGTCCCCTTGTTCTGTCCGCCTTTTCTAAAAGATATACAGTATATATGTGTAGTGGAGGACTACTTGAAAGACTTGGGTATTGACTGAGAGGGTGACCAGCACTCCTCTCAGGAGGTCAAAGTTTGCCTGCCATTCTGCATGTTGGGGGTGGGAGGGGGTCAGTAGGCTAGAGATGGTCACTAGTGGACCCTGTGTTGTGTTTTACTTTTATTTGTTCGTTTTGTTTTTTTACTTTTCTTTTGACTCAATACCTCCAGAGGTCAATCGTGTGTGCGTTTGTTTCATTAGAAGTCTTTTTCAGACTATAAGAGAACCAAGACTGATGCTACTCTACAAAGTGTGCGTTTGTGCGTGTGTGTGCGTGTGTGTGTGCGTGCGTGTGTGTGTGTGTGTATGTTTGAAAAACCATACTGAAGAGCAAGTTTGTGTATCTTGAACCCTACTCAGTATTTATTGTAGAGACTCTTGGACTGAGAACCTCACTGTAACCCCCCGTGCGTAGGACGCGCTGCGCTCTGTGCTTGAGCTGTCATCATGGACCAATTGGCCGAGAGAAGGCGCAGACGCAGACGCCTCAGCAGAAAGCTGAAAGCAGTCCCCCCCAAAAAAGCAATAATGAAGAGGGACGCCAGACTGCAGGACACAGAAACAAAAATGGACGAAACTTGAAAGGGGTTTATTAGAAAGAGCTACAGGCAAACTAGGGTGAGGCTAATTGTTGTTGTTCTTATATTGTTTGTTTGTTTGTTTGTTTGTTTCCCCATTGTGTCTTGAAATTCATCAATTTGAGTGTGAGTGTGTGTGTGTGTGTGAGCGGACGTGTGTGTGGAATGGACTTCCTCCCAGTGTCTTTCAAGGATGAGTGCTCATCATCCCTTTGCCTGCTGTTACTGGTATACAGTATCAGGTTGCGTGGAACTGTATTATTATGAACCAGAACTTGAACTTTTGGGGGTTCCTGTAGACTCTACCAGCTGAACATAGATGCAGTCATTAGCTGTTTGTTGTAGTTCACTGGGCTGGACGCTGAAGGACCAAGCAGAACTTTTGAGGCCCGGATGAAGAAAAAGGGAACCTGTCGCAGTATTTGTGTTGGCGTGTTTTTAATTTTTGTTTTGGTCTTTTATTGCATTTCATGCTTTTGTATCTGATGTTGTGCTTTTTATTAGTTGTTCTCGCCCTTCAATATCTTTCTCTGTCTCACCCTTTTAACCGTCCTTTGTGTCTTAAATCACTTCTGTCTCTCTCTCTCTCTCTCTCCACTTCACTGTCTTAGCTTCACCCCTCCGTTTCCTCTCTTTCTCTACATCGCTCTCTTCGTTTCACCCCTCTCTCTCTCTCTCTCTCTGTCTCTCTCTCTCTCTCTACATCACTCTGTTTCCCATCCCTCTCTCTGCTCCTCCGTCTCCCTCTCTCCTGCCCTGGTCTGTCAGTGGTGTTTGTCTATGGGCTTTGCTGGGCACAGCTCTTGTGAGTAATGAAAGGATGTGTTATTTATTTGGGGACAGGGAGGGAGGGAGGAGGAGGAGGAGGCCAGCAATAGAGGGATGGATGGATGGAGGGTTTGAAAGGGAAGGGTGAATGTACTGTAAAGATTTGATTGTACACACCAGATGACATGGAGAAATAAGAACCTATGAAATATGCAACAACTCAGCCTCCCCATGACTGCTTTCTTCACTGCCTTGTGTTTGTGTGTGTCTGTGTGTGTGTGTGTGTCTGTGTGTGTGTGTGTGTGAGAGAGAGAGCACCACACTCATGAACCCTCTCTGATTATGTGTCTGTCTGTGTGTGTGTGTGTGTGTGTGAGAGCACCACACTCATGAACCCTCTCTGATTATCGGTGACGTCTTTACGACTCATTGTCTTTCCTGTGCATTTGTTATGCGTTCCTCACAATAGTACCTAATGCCAGAGGGAGAATCTATTCTCATCTCAGGTTACACGTTTTACCTGTGGAAGGTTTGCACCCAAAGGAAAGGTTAGCACTAGAAGTAAAGTCGAAGTGCTCTCAGGAACAAGGCCTTGTGAATGAATAAGAGCTTGTCTGCTTTGTAACCCACCTCATCACAAGACATTCTTGACATTCATATTTATATTTAACGAGTGCTCTCTTTGTGTAAACTGTGGTTTACCATTATCAGTCAAGACGTCGGTCTCTTTTAGTCATGACTCTCTTAACCTTCGACTTAATTTCAAGCACTGCACTTAGAATTTGCTGCTGTCAGCTCTCAATAGGTTGATATCTGCAATGTTTGCTTAACATTGTGCTTGTGTGTGTGCCTAAGCAAGATAAGCCTATGCTCTTGTGTTTGACGGTGAAGAATTTAATCTCAAAATAGGATATATTTCCTCATCAGAATAGTGCTTTTTCCCCCGCTCCACATTCCAGTTTGCCTTGTCCTGCTTTAAATACAAACACTGTCTTGGACATTTGAATGTTTTTTAGTATTTAGAATGGAATGGAATTGCATTAAATGTAACCCCTTTTCGCGGGTGGACATCACCCAGCACAACACAGTAGCCTAAACCTATACATAGCTAAGGCTCTTTTAAATGCTACCAGTTCAGTCACAATAAACATAGTGCCACAACAGGATCCGGCATTCTCAACTGTGGAATGGTGAGCTGGCAGAAATTCCTGTATACCAATAGGCTAGTATTCTAATTAGGAAATAGCAATAAAATATCAATAAATGTAGTAATTCACCTTGCAATGGTCTCTGTTGAACATGTGGCCTATGGTATTTCGGTCTACATGCCTACATGCCTCCCTAGAAGATAGAAGTTCAATGGACACATTAACAAAGAAAGAAATGGAAACCAATTTAAACATATTTACGTGATGAATCAAGGAATCATTAGGTAAGTTACGCTACAGTAGAAGTGTACAAAGAACAGGACACAAGGCATGTTTTCCATTACATTTTTAATTATACTTAACCATATCCTTTTCATAATTTGTTTGGCAAGCAACATTTTCACATATACATGAAATGCATACTTTTAAAATAGCTTTTGCCCCCCCAAAATGTTTTATGTGAACAGGGTATGCTGTCACGGTGAGAGTGGAGTTACCAACTTAGACACCTAAAGTGAACGTTCAGTCTCGGTAGACATGAAAAGGACCAGCAATGACAATTCAGCAAACTCTGAAGAGTAGGCATAGGGGGTCATACCAGACAAGACCACTGATATGCAACAAACACATCATTAGTGACCAGGTGTGGCGGGAGCATTAGTTGTTCATAACTGTCTGTGTTGAACCCGTTTTGTGACACACTGAGGCATGTGAACCGACCAATACAATCAAATCGACTTGGCGCTCATCTCACGGTAGCTAAGAGGGAAAGACTAAACCTTAAGTTCTTTCAAACTTTGCAAAGGCATGCAGTAGAAAGCTGAATTATTACAAGATGCAACATCCCAAAAGTAACAAAATCTGTACCTGTACTTTGAAAATAGTTTTTCCCCCCCACCAATCAAGGCCCTAAAAACGGCAGTCAGTCTGGCAGTGTTTTGCTGCCCCCCCTTGGCAAAACGGGGTTCTCGCCTGAGGGTTGGCAAAAGGACAAGCAGGGGAGACGAATAAATCTCCCAGGCTTTATGAGTGATCTGATGACACACACATTGTTTTGCCTTTTTGTTTGCATTCTCCTTCACTAGAGACAGATTTACCTCCAGTGTATTTGGTCTACCTAGCCTAGCTAAGACTTCATCTTCTTGGAGGTTTGGGGAAAACATTTCCGCGTGAGGCACAAGTGAGATGATTTTTTTTTTTTTTTTAACATTCCCAAGCATTAGGGGATTGCTAACCAAATAACTCATGCAGCCCTTAGTGGAAAGAAAAAAAAAACCCAACAATCTTCAGATTTCTTTCTTTAACTGTAGGGATCAAGGCAGAGAAAATTCCAGGGCATAGAAAAAACATAGACTTTAAAAATGCATGTAGGCTACTCTTCATGGAACATGGACCTCATAAATCATCATCTCATACATTTGTTCGAATGGCATGAAGGAGCACACACATCATGAGCAGCCACAGCTGCTGTAATGCGCATTTGCTTGACCAGGTCTCACCCATAACATTTGTCAACACAGCTGAGGAGGCCTTAGGTCTGCGCCACTTTGTTCAGTGGATGCTTAGCTACAACATTTAAAATCTCAAAATGCATGCCAAGTTAATAAGTGGACCACCTCTGTTAACAGCTTGGAGTATGCGAGTTAGTGAAGTGTTTTTAACAAAAAGATAAAACCTTATCAAAACTGACCACTAGTGTCATCCATACAATTCCATTGCATCAGAGAATAAGTAATACATTATATTTAAATATTTACACGAGTGAGATGTTTTAGGAGTGGGGTTCTGAGTGGAGAGGGGTGCAGGAAAGTTGTACAAATGTAGTGTGTGCGCTTGTGCCCAAACGGCCATAATGTGCTTTATGTGATGGCTAACAAGGAGGAATGTCTAACATCTCAGTTTGGTTACTAGAGTTTAGTAGAATCTGTACTGTCGCTGCATTATACACATGCATGTTATCAGAAGGAAGATCTGCTCACACAAAACATCTCTCTCCAGTAATCCAATCATATACAGCTGCTGTTACAATTCAATACTTTATCAGATGCAAGATCATGCCCCTGTGACAAAGTGCTAAGCTTTTCAGTTGCACCTTATCTTCTAAACCCACGTTTAATGCATCTTTATGACCAAGTATGCTGATTTATGTCAGCAGTCATTTCATGTCACTGATAGTCTTCATAAAGCAGATCACTCGTTCAGTCAGTAGAGAGACATCTGGAATACACTACTGTGCCGTCTCACTAGTGTGTAAATGAGTCAGTGCATATTTACAACTTCATAACATTTGCCATTTTGATTATCATCTTTCATATAGACATAAGTGTCCCGTTGGTCTTTAGGAATCCATTGTTATTCAATTTCTCACCATATATTACATTGTTACTTCCTCATCTACGAATGAAAACTGAGCTACATCGTTCTGACACATCTAATGTGAGGGACAAAGTGTTAATGGTACTGTGCCCAGATGTAAAAGTCCAGCTTCAGAAAGCAAAAACGTCCTGCCATGTATTGTGTACTGTGCGCTTAACATAGGTGATTTCACTAATTACCCGATCTACCTGGCTTAAGAGCTGTGCTCATTAGAATCAGCTGATTAAGTGAATGGTTGGAAAAAAATGTGGCAGGACTTTTATACCTCCGGCACGGTGAGTTCCAGAGGCGTTAATGACGTTAAGGGTTCTTGGATGGGTCTTCTGTTCTGGCTGAGTGGATGCTGTGCAGATGTGATGGAGTCATTTTACAAGACCTGGCTCAAGGCTGTGTACAGGACAGCAGGATGGACGGGAATGTTAGGCCTGGTGTTTGGGAACGTTAGGCCTGGTGTTTGGGAATGTTAGGCCAGGTGTTTGGGAACGTTAGGCCAGGTGTTTGGGGATTTTCTTTGTCCTGAAAAGAAGACACACAGACCTGTCACACAAACAGAAGTTTATGATTACACCAAGTTCAAGTTTTCTCTAAATTCCATTACATTTGTCCATTACATTATACCCCCAACCAACCCCACCACACCCTCCAAAAACACATTATGTCTGTAAACAAAGTGATTTGAATAGATGTAGCAGAGTCTGCGGCCATTGGAGGGGGAAGGAAGCAGAGACTGGGCAGTTAGATCAGACATGAGCAGGCCTGATCGGCACTCTGGTCGTAACCTGAAGGCAGACCTACCTGTGTTATTCTGCCTCCTGAACCCCCGCACAGTTATCTTTACTCTCCGAGGCTATGGCTAAGTACTCCGCCCTGAGGGAGAGGCAGGAGGGAAGAAGAAAGGACAGAAAAGGCGTAAAGATCAAGAAAGGCAGAAAAGCAGAAAAATGAGAAAAGCTGAAAAATTGGCAAAAAGTCACAGCTGAGTGACTCTGAAGGACAGAAACAGGACAGTACAAGTGACCCCAGGGAAGTGCTTGTGCATTAAGAGGGAAACAGAAGAATTCAGAAACTGACCACAGAGTGTCACTTTCCAGAAGGAAACAGAAAGCAGAAAAGTTCAGGCCCTCGGTTTGCAGTAACTCTTACGGACAATAACAAGTTAACCACTTAACGGAGGCACAGGAGACATACAGTATCCTCCATTACTTGAGTATCCGCAGACTCAGCAGTGGAGCTGAGCAGCAGGTGAAGCAGGGCTAAAAGAATGGCTACTTACGCGCTCTCTCTCAGGGCCTCCTCCCCGGCGGCCGCTATCTTCCGGTAACAGTACACCATCTCAACCACCAGCCATAGCTGAAGCCCAATGATCGATACGTACATCATTACCTCCGACAAGATGGAGGCCAAGCCTCGAGTGGCTGAGGGGGGGAAAAAGTTACAGTGTTATTATAGGCGTGCCGAGTAAACTGAGATGTAAATGGGATGAAGGCTGAGCACGGAAGTGCACTCCATCTCAAACTGCTCAAATGGCTCAACCTCTGCGACAGCACATCCAAAATAATCCCTCGAGTTAAGGCAAACTGCTGAAATTTCTGTTCCCTTGTAATACAGCCAACTCACCACAGGGATGTGCTATTCCAAAAGGTAATTATTTCCTCCCATCATCTCTCTCTCAAATAATACAACAAATGAAATTATCAAATGACTCCCTTCACCCTCTTAGACCATATCTCTAATGCTCTAACATCAAGTTTCTACAGACTGTTCAAATCTAATAAAATAGAAAGTGAATGACCCTAGTAGGGTCCCTGGGTTATCCTTGGCTGTCCCCATCCACTGAATGAAAAACTAGACGATTTTATGACTGACTCATAACACCCTCACCAATCATCAGACCTGCTCTGTTACACAACCACGTTATATGCTATAACAAACATAGATTTATATACCGGTATACACACACACACACACACACACACACACACACACACACACACACACATATATATATATATATATATATATTACATTACATTACATTGATCTTAAAATAGACATGCAGTTAGAACACTGGAGTCTTCAGAACATGTTCTCTGTCCTGCATCAATATCTCACAGCCTGACAGCAATTCACAGCCACACACTGTGTACAAGTACTCTGATGTAAGCTAACTTGATACTGTGACCTTGGTTACATCAATTACATGTATTTCAACAACAGGTGGCTTTTAGTAACAGCATCCTTGACTTTGACATATCTAATCAGGACAAAGGATGCATTTCCCTTGTACTTTTTTGTTCTCAGAAATCTTGCTCAACACGCGGGCCAATAACTGTGAAGAACAGCTCTGGAGGTTGTGCCTCCCTCATTTTGTGAATTAAGGACTCTTGAGTTCAAAGTGTACTGGCACCAGTTGCCCTGTGACACCCCCAACACCATGTCAAATGTCATATGTTACTTCCATCTCTTCTTCATCATCACCATCACCATCATCACTCAAGCACTCCCTCACCTTTGGGAACCACTTTGATGAGGACGAACTTGGTGGTGTTGGTGCGGTAGTTGTAGTTGGCGAAGGTGAGGCTGCGGTCAAAGTAACAGCGGTAGGTGCCTGTGTCGTTGAAGGAGACGTTGTGGATGAAGATGGATCCGTCCTGCACGTCCAACGTGTTCTTGCTGCCGTTCCAGTACAGACGTTCGTAGAAACGTTCGTCGGTCACGTCGGGTTGCCTCGCGTCGCGGTCAGGGTCAAATCTGCAGATCTACGGAGGGACAGTAGAGGAACTAGTTATCTAATGCAGTGGTCTTCCATCGGTGTGCCAAGGCAGGCACACCTGTGTGCTGTGAGTTGCGCAAGTGAGGTGTAGGCCTACAATGGAATTGTGAGGAACCCAAGGCTTTTTTGTACAGAATCATTAAATTGGCTAGCGGGGTGTTTTTAAAAGGCATCAATGACACAGCTTCTGTGTTTGAGGTAGTCAGAGATTTACATTTGAAAAAGCCATCAATCACCCGCGAAGCACAGTCCTGAACCACATGTTCTGTATATCTAGCCGGCACCCGTTATACAGGTCATGTAAAAAAGATGTGACAGCGACTTCCGAGCACATGGGTTTCAACGTTGCTACAATATTGCGGTTATGTGGCAATTATGTTGCAGGAAGGTTGCCGGAGAGCCACTTTGGTTACTGCATGGTCGCCATTAAGCCGCCACGTTGGAACCTAACATGGCAACATTATCCGTGATCGGAAAATCATGTTACGGCCACACGTTGGTGTGTTTGCGGGGTAGTATCACATACTGTACATGCTTGCTCATATTCTAATTTTCTGCCCAAGTTAGTTTATTTTTGCTCCTATCTGCAGTTTGATTTTTTTTTAATGGTCAATGCTGTACCTTTCTAGACTTGCAGAAATATTTTACTCCTGAAAATGAGTGAAATTTGTTTTGAGCCTGTCTGGCCCCTGAGATTAAATCTGAAGTGGCTCCATGTCTGAAAATGAAGTTTACTGTCTCTAGAAACACTGGGCTAAAATGTCACTTTAGTCATAAAATGCACAATACCTGTTATATATATTATGAGCTTATCTGTCCCACTATTCAGCAATATCCCATTTAAGATCATCTGGATGGGAAGAGTATTCACAGTTGTCAACGCTCATGAGCTTTTTTTGACAAGGCAACCTGAGGTCATTCATGTCACCGTTTCATTGTAGATCAGCACCACTGTTACCCTGTCAGGCCCTTACTGAGCTCAGAATAGACAAAAAGCTCAAAGGTTAAACCCCTGACCACATACTCTCTCTGACTCTGACTCTGTCCTTGGCATTCTGTTGCACAGAATCAAGTTACACAAGGTTGTGCTACATCCAAGCAGAACTGTACATACACACACACACACACACACACACACACACACACACACACACACACACACACACACACACACACACACACACACACACACACACACACATACAAACACACCAATGTACATCCACCTAGTGCTATTCATAATGTGATTCCATTAACACTCATGAAGCAATGTCAATGGTTGAAAAATGTTCACTGATCTTGGGACACACAGTTCTCACAATGCTGGCTAATGTCATACCTTCTGTTATACCATCTGTAGAACATTTCTGCTTTAGCAACTGACTTAAAATGGATGACATCCTTGACATTAGCAAATCTATCAGTGAACCTTGAGGTGGTGCTTTGCTTTGGCTTAGTGCACAGCTGAGCCAAGGCTTCTGTCTAATGGACTAAACTCTATTATGGGATGAGGTTTTGTTGCCAATGGCCTATGCAGAGACAAAACACCTCAGCATAAAAAATGCATGTGTCTGCCTTCTTGTGAGAGACATGTACAGCTCTAATTCCAGTACATAGAGAGATGGGGGGGGGGGGGGGGGGGGGGGTGCTAGCCTAATGGACAACAGCAATAGGCTATATGCATGGAAGGCTGTTCAGGTACCTATTGTTTGTTTCTGGTGAAGCCTTAACTGTGTTGTAACTGCATCTTCTGTTACATTTTGCTCCTTCCATGTTCACTCCAACACTGAAGATATGGTTTGCCCAATAATAACAATTATAACACATGCATAAACCCTTTTACATCGTAACATGCTGATTCGCTAGGTGCAACAACCAAGCGGGTCCATGTAGACACTGACAATTAACAATAGCAGCAGGTTCCAACACACCTGGCTCCACCAGAAACAAATGAAGTACAGTACCTGAGCAGCCTTCCGTGCATACAGTATAGCCTATTGCTCAGATGCCAGTCTGGCTGCTCCTATAGACTAACTGATCACCAGCATAATAATGCAGTGGTGTTGTTCCTATCGCAAATCTGAGCGTGAATTCTGGGGCTTTTTATGGCACCTGCCATGACACAACCACATACCCCAAAATAGTGCAAGTAGTATATCAAAAAAGACTCCAGAACATTATAAGTACCGTAATTTCCTGACTATTAGCCGCGGCATTGATTTTGCAAAATTTCTTCAGCTATGAGGTTAATAGCCTACAGGGGGGCAATTAATATGGTTTTGTTTCTTTTAACTTCCATAAAACACTGTCCTGCGGCATATACACAATGTGGCTTATATGCGAGAAATTACTGTATAAACAAAAAGTCACCCACAACACACAATGACCCTAATACACATGGTCGTGCTGAGAGGTGCAGTCAGCGATTGTATGCGACTTCCTGCGTAATCGCTGACTGTCCCTTTAATGGCTGAGCAAGACAGAGTGGGAAGCATACTCACATGGGAGAATTCTTTCTCTCCCTGGGCCATGAAGTACCAGTCCACAGTGGCCTTGGCCTCCACCTCCCCCCTCAGCTTGCAGGAGATGCAGCCCATCTTAAACCCCGCTCCCGCCACCGCCTCCGTGTCCGAGTCCACCTCCACGCACGCCGCATGGCTGAGACGAGCTGAGGACAGACCACAGGCCCAGAGGTTAGGACGCCGCAATCAGCACTCTCCACTGGGTTTTCACAGAGTCCAGTCTCCTAAGATGGAGGTTCTGGACTAGCTCTGGACTAGTTCAGGACTAGTTCTGGACTAGCGTGACAGCGCTTTGCTTTGCTCAGGTTAGTCCAAGACTAGTCTAGATTGGAAAATAGAAGAAAACTAGCCCTACAGTGTTATAGGGATTGTGCTCAGACATGGCTACTGCAACCTACCATGATATTATTTCAAATAATGCATATGAATGTCTGGCCTGACAGACTTTTATTTATTTTAGCAACTGCAAGCACTCCACATCTAAGTTACAATGTTCGCAATGGGGCATGAGACAAGACAGAGACTTCAAACATCAGTCTTCTGATGCTCATTTACGTGCACGTTCCCATCACTTACATTTGCATGCTGTTGTTTTTTATGTTGTTGTTGTTATTATTATTCCTGTGGTAGCTCATATCAAGGCATTTTTTTTGTCTTGCATATTTTATTTCCACTCATTTTCAGAAGGCGGTGTCTAGTTTTAGTTCCCAATCAACTGTGTCGCGTGTCGACAACACAGTAATGGTTGTTTTTGACCCATCACTAATTATTCAGCCTGCCACCGAGGCACAGAAAGAGCTTTCCGTGTGAGGGGAAATAAATTGCTCGCAGATGCTTTTGTTGACAATCCCTGGCCATTTGACCTCTATGTAGCTTATCTATCATCATATATAGCAGCATGGGTCTATATATGCCATCAAGAGACACACACATCGGCGGAGAGCAACACACCTGTGCTTCCAAGTGCCTCTCACACCGCACTCTGTAGTTTTGAATGAAGCATCTGCATGGCTGTAAACGTACATTTTTTAACAGTAACGCTACACAACAGGTCCTCTTGCTCGAGATAAACCTGTGAGCCGGGGTTACTTCCAACTACGACTGTCAGCGGCAGATCTTTGGCATAGCTGCTGAGGCACTCGCCACTACACAATACTGATACACAATCTTATCGCCGACACCGCCGTCGCCTTCTCTCTCTGCTGAACGGGGTTACGGACAGCATCTCTGGGAACTGATTTGATATTGCTCTCTCTTTTTTCCTCTCTTCAGAACATTCTGGGAAAAATCACTGAGTTTTGTTTTCTTCACCGCTGGAAGAAAGAAAGGGCTCTTGGGGTTGGGGGGGGGGGGAGGGGAGGGGGTTCAGGTAAGCGGGGAATATGGGAATGCGGAAACACTTCTGAGGCAGGAAGGAAGAGAAGGAGAAGAAGAGAGGGAAGCAGGAAGAAAGAGAGGAAGAATTAACACAGTTCTGAGCAACAGTCACACACAGCCATTGTTGTGGTAGCATTTAGGGAAACTCAAGAGTAGTGAGCAAATGCTGTCTGATAAACTGTAAATAAAGACTAAGGGGGGGGAGCAGTGGGAGGAGGAGGAAGGGGGGGTTATCAACAGAACTATCACAGATGCTACATACAGTATGCCACTCTCACAAAGCAGGAAGAAGAGGGGGACGAGGGAGGTAAAGGACATGAGAGCAGCAAGAGGAGCATGCTGCATGTGTATACACACAGAAGAAACAAATCACAAGACAGACATCTATACACATGGAAGACAACACAGTTATTACAGTATGTGGCATACAGGAAAGTACACCACAACAGACCACAAGAACACAAGTGCAGCACAGACATAGACACAGACAGAGATAGAGATACAGAGATAGACAGAACACTGTAAAGCACAGACACTGAGGGAGCTGGGGAAACAGTATAGATGAGAAAGCTACAGGTTAAAAGCAGGCATGTGAAAAGACAGCGTGAGAGAAAGATGGACTGACAGAGAGAGACAGATCATGGGGACGTAGCGTATCATGAGACTGACTGCATAAGACAAGCAAGGCAAGCGTCTCTCCCGATTAGGATCCCTCGGGGCCGTCATATGGGCTCATTCTCGACCTTCAGGGGCACCAGTCACCCGCAATATCAAAGTCATTCTCTAATGCGAGCGCTCGCTCGCGCACAGATTACGTTATGCAACGCATCTGCCCCGAAAAACACCAGATTATGAGTCAGGGAGAACCTTTAATCCACCGCATTGGTTTATGCCTCCGCTGGGGCTTTAGCACCAAAAAATGGCCCCTGGACGGTCTGCCTGCCTGCCTGAAAAAAGAGCTTCGATAAATAATCTGCTGCTCCAGCAGGCTAGGCTGCTGCGGAGTTTATGAAGGTTATTACATTTTCTCAGGGAATCATTTGCTGGACCAACACGGTGCAAATATCAGCGGGGGCAAGAGAGTCACGAGGAGAAATGAAAAAAAAAACAAACAAAAAAAGAGAGCAGCAAAACAACAAGAGCCGCTGTAAGGTTTCCATGGCCAACGTTTTGCTATTCGTGTCAGAGATGTATAGAGACCGCGGTATCCAGGGAAAATGTCTCGCCCGGTTCCGGGCACTCGGGGCTCATGGGAGTTATTTTCCATGCCAGCTCAAAGTGTCTTTGCGGTCTCTGCTGCTTGAGATCAACATCGACACATCCCCATCTTCAGCAAGGCCAGTGTGGAGACAGACACACGCACACACACACACACACACACACACACACACACACACACACACACACACACACACACACACACACACACACACACACACACACACACACACACACACACACACACACACACTCTCTCTCTGATCTAGAGACAGATGCTAAGCAGAGAACACTGCCTCAGGGAGTACCGAACTCTACTGAAGATCAGGCTGATTACATTAGATTGCATTTAGCACACACTTTTCTGATTACTGGTGGTAGGTCAAGTGGCTGGGGAGACAGAGATAGAAATCAGAGGAATTGAAGAGAAGATGGAGTAGGAGATGTCTTCAGCACGCCATTCATCCCTGTCCCTCGCCTTCATATCTGCACAAGCCCTGTCTGTCGACAACTACTGAATATTTTATCAGTTGGCAGGCATCTACAAGTTATGCTACTGATTTAACTGGCTGTCTCCGTATTCCATCAATCTGTGTCTCTTCAGAAAATGCTCCCACAATGCCAGTTAACCTAGAGCAGACACCCCAGTCTTCAGACGTCCAGTGGTTAAAACACACAATTGGGATATGAGAATGCAATTCACACTGCGTCACAGTACCAGAGTGAGGACGGTAGTGACGGCAAAAAAAGAAGAAAATAAAGAAAGAGAAATATCCACTAGCTCAGCTCCCTTGCTCTTATTGGATATGCCTGTCTCCAAGCGTTCTCTCTCATCCTCCCTCTCTCTCATGCACTCCTTTCTCTCTCTCTCTCTCTCTCTTCACCCGCCCTACTCTTAAATGATTAATGAACACTTTTCCTGTCTGGGTCTCCACTCTCCAAGAACTGAGACATGGACCCTCAGTCTCCTTTCAAGCATAAAACAAAGGCTCGGAATTCGTATTTGTAAGTTGCTTTAGATAAAAGCATCCTTCACCTTTCCACACACACAGCAGTAAAGACCATTGATCCCACCAACTGTACAGCTAAAACTAAATCAAAGGTGCAGCTCTGTCTCCTGCTCCCTGGTGCAGGCTCGCCTTTCTCTCCCAAAGCTTCTCACTGTGCAGGACGTGGCTCTCCAGAGGTCAGCATGAGCACGACAGAGAGTGCTCTAGGCAGACCGCCTCGCTCGGCCCCTCGGCTCCTTATCCACTCTATCCTCCGTCTCCGATACCAACTGCTGACAGAAGAGCTGTGACTTTCTGTCTATGCAAAACCATAATGGAATCACACACTCACTCTCTCTCCCTCCCTCACTCACTCTCTCTTCATCTTCCACTTTCTAGTCTTCATCTCAGTGCCTCTCTGTCAGGCTCTTTTCCATTACCGTCCTCTCACAGCCTGCCCCCCTCCACACACACACACACACACACCACCACCAGTCTTTCTCTATAGCCTCATGGCTGCCTCAGATATGCTGACCAGCATGACCTGTCAGCTACACTGCCATATATCCTCTCAATAAATACTTGATTGCACACCACACACACACAGAGCCACACAGACTACATAAGCATGGCCGCAGATGGGTACATATGTGTGTATGCATTATGCATGTGTGAGAGAGTAAGAATCTTACACTATGCGTGACAGAAACTGGAGGAGTGAGACATTAGCAGTATGCATGTGTTACTGCGTCTGTATGTGTTTGTGACTGTGTCTCTATGTGTCTGTGAGTGTGTGTGTGTGTGTGAGTGTGTGTGTGTGTGTGTGTGTGTGTGTGTGTGTGTGTGTGTGTGTGCTCCCATGTACACATTTGTGTGCAGGGAGGGGAGCGAAGAGGAGCCCTTGAGGAGATGCAGTTTTCCATGCAGCGCTCACTCACTGAGGGCTGGTGCGTGAGACGCCCGGAACACGAGCCCTGCGGATGGCCTTCTGATGACGCAAAACGCCACACAGAGAGCAGCTCAGCAGGGGAGACCTGCAGTGTCGCCTCACGCCCCCTCACCCCCCATGCGAGCACACACACACACACACACACACACACACACACACACACACACACACACACATGATGTGTACTGAGTCGCTGGTGAAGCAAGGGCATAGCAAGTTTAATGAGAGGCAATTCAATGTGCCCTTCATAAACAAAATAAAAAAAATAGCAAATAAAAGCATAAAAGAAAATAGTACATAAAATAGAATAATTAAAATCATCATAAAACATTAAGTGCATTTGATTAAAAGGAGGTGCATTTGATCTGTTAGCAGAAAGTATGTGAGAACAATCTGCTCTTGAGTCTAGAATGACCAACTGGAAGCCAGCACAGGGACTTAAATATTGAAGTAATGTGGTCAGTTCAGGAAGTCTGGCTGCTGCATTTTGCATCACCTGTAGCTGTTTGATAGTCTTTTTTAGGAAGGCTTGTAAAAGGTCCACTGCAGTGATCAACCCTGCTGGAGATAGAGGCATGAATGAGTTTTTCTGAATCATGTTTTGACAAAGCCTTTGAACCTAGAGATGACTCTCTCCATCTCTGGGTTCAGCATCCTCCTCCTCTGTCCAGGGCTCTATTGGCGTTAGCATTAGTCCACATGCATCCCATCTGTCAGGGCCTCTTTTGTGTGCAACACACCTCCCCAATCACAGCAGCAAACATGCGTGTGAATGGCTGCCGGCCGCCTGGCCTTGGTGGGGGGAGGAGCGGACTAGAGAGGATAGGAGAGGAGAGACCTGAGAGCCCAGAGATTATCAGGCCCCCACCGAAAAACATCCTGCTTAATGTGTTGGGAGTTTTTTTGTTTTGTTTTGTTTTTTTTATTCAGAGGCCATTAATGACGGTAGGCCTACTACAATTCTCAGGCAACTGGGAAAGCCTCAAGGCTGGCATGATTAAAGGCCAAATAAATCATTCCTCTCTGTCTCGCCTGAAACTTATTTGTCCAATTACATCTGTCTGTGTTGCCGGTGGCTAATTCATCATGGCAACAGTTGACATCCTCAAGGTCTTCGTCCATCACGTTTAATGTGTGGCCTATTGCCATTGGCTGATCTCTGGCCAGGGATAGCCAGTGACCACCACCTCATCATCAACTGAGTTCACAATTGAATTAGATGGGAGCCAGGTGAGAAACAGGCAATATAAGACCCACTAACAGAGATATTGCTAACAGAGGACTGGGATCATATCAACCCATCCTGGGACTCGCTTGTCATCCTGTCTGTCTGTCCCCTGCCCAGCCAGTCTTTCCCTCTTATCTGGCCTGGGCCAACGATTCCCGTATCTGTCTCTGTTTGAGCAAAATGCTTTTCATTCTGAAAACATGAACCACATGGAAGAAGTGTTTTCCTCCCAAAAAAAGTAGTTACACAACTAACTCACTGGCGTTGCATAATGGATTTATCCCTCTCTCCTCTCACTCTCGCTGACGCCCAACTTGGCCAGTTTCGCCCGTTGGACCATCTGTTTCCTCCCCTAACCTGGTAGACAAAAGCAGAAGTGGGATTTCTACTACGCTCCTCAGTCCCGCAGGAGTGCCTTTTGGATTCCGGTATTCAGAAGGCGGAATCATGAGGAGGCCATCTGAGGTTTCTCCCCCATGCGAGCCATCCCTGCCCCCCTAATGCGTGCACATCTCTGCTCAACCCCTCTTGACACCCGGTTACGTCATCCACCTGCATCAGCAGGAAACGCCAGGCTCACTCCCCCAAGGCTCTGAGTGCACAACAAAAATAGGCTTTCAGACGGGAGAGCCACTTCAGCTCTCTGACAGGGTGCCTTTTTCTGCCCTACTTTACATTTTTGGATAAAATCAATGCGTAAATAAGCAGAGTTCACTTTTCAATCCCAATCCCATCAAGCAAGGAAAAGGACAATGTTAGCGTGCGTATAAAGATAAATGTTCAACTTTTGCCGAACTTGGAGAGTGTGTTTTTTTTTATTTAAATATTTAATTTATTGCTACTTATTGTGCCTGAGTGAACACACACACAACCCATTTGCCAGCGTTGCCTTTACACATGCTGACTGCAAGCTGTCAGTGGCATATTTGTACCATGACGCCAGCCGTAGGGATCATGGGTGTCCACTAAGAGTGGCGCTTTGCATCAGATGGTGTACTGGCATTGCCCGGTGCCCTCAATTTTACCAACACCATGTGGCTTTGCCACAACACGTCCACTTTACCAACCCACGTGGTTCTACCTTATTACATCCATTTCACCAACACCACATGGCTGTACCTCATGACATGCTTCGAAAAAATAGAGCATCTGGTTTAGGCTTGTAAGGTGGGCCATCTGGGCGACAGTTAAATACACACACAGACACACACACACACACACAAATGGCATGAATGGAGGGTAAGACAGACACAAACCTTGCGTACGACCACATCTCTATTACACTACAAGCAACTATTCATCTCTGTTCCTCATAAACGGCATGATCTATCCTTTGAGGCATACTGTATAATGATTGCACACACACACACACACACACAAACACACACACACAAACACACACACACACTTCAAAGGAGATGATGAAAATGCTCCATTCAACCCAGCTCCATTGAGCCCATTGCAAGCTCCTTCCTGGAGCTCCTTGCTGCTCTAATACCCCCTGACAGTTACAGCAAGACGGTGTGGTTTTGTTTGGGAGACACAGATGGAGAGAGAGAGTGAGAGCAGCGGCTCATGCATGCCTCAGCAGCGCTAATAAAGTCAGGCAGTACTCACCGTGCAGAGTGCAGAGAGCCAGGGGGACCAGCAGTATCCGCAGTGCAGACATCATTATGAAGAGGCGTCTCTTTCTCTCTCTCACACACACACACACACACGCTCACACACACACACACACACACACACACACAGACGCTTGTGAGTCCTCACACACCTCCTGGCAGGAGGGAGATGTGGATGTGAGTAGGTAGTTGGTCACGAGGCAAGGGCTCTCTGTGAAGAAAGCGTGTGGGTTGCCTCCAACGCAACTCCAGAGCGCGCTGAAGGAGAGAAATCACAACAGAGAAGAGAACAGGAAACAACTGGATCACGACGATCGCGACCCCTCGCGTGACGAGCTGGGGCTGGGGCGGAGGTCGGGTGGGGTGGCGTGGCGTGGGGGGAGCACTCTGCACTCAAAGAGTCTGGGGAGGTGTCTGCGATCAAAGGGCGTGTCTCTTTCTCCTCCTCTTCCTCCTCTTGCTCTTCCTCCCCAGTCTGAGGGAGGAGGGGGTGTTGCGCTGTGGGATGGCTCTGCTCACCAAGGTCGGGTCAGTTCTTAGGTCCAGTCCGAGGCCTACCCCACGGTCTTTCACCGGCCTGTCTCGGATCTCGGCTCGGGCTGTTCCACGTGCGGTGCGCCTCTAGCCGCCCAGTATCTGATGGCTCAGGGAACGAAAAGAAAGGAGGGGCAGGCCTGGAAGCCTCGGGTTTCAGCCACTCTGTTTTCGAAGACTTTGTTCATCTATTTATAATCACACACACACACACACGTGTGATAGCCGGTGTCTGCCCAGACAAAGTTAGTCCACAGCTCAGTAAAATTTCTTTCAATTTAGTCCACAGTTCGTCCCTCTTGCTTTGAGAAAAAAAAATACAAGTTCGGCCTGTTTTCAGTGTCCTTCTCACAATTTTTCAGCAGTGATTGCAATGATGTATGTTAGGAAGACTTGTGTATGAGGTTTATGGTTTAAACATTTAACACATACGCGTGCTGTCAATGTCTCATGGAATTTGTGCAAAGTGTGGAAGACAATGATGCTCAAAGATATAGGCGATGGTTTGGAAATTTCTTACGTGCGAATATTATATCTCTGTCTGTAGCTTTTGATAATGTGTCTGACCTGAGTAGACTTTTGGGCGACTAAGAAATTCACAGTGAGTGATGGTAGTGACAAATGGAAGCATGTACATACTCTTACTGTAAATGTCTTTGGCTCCAGGTGTGCATTAACACTCACATTATTGCTGCTTTCTGCTCATAGGCCTATTGCTCCTCAGTATACACATTTAAACTACATAGCTTACTCAGGATAAAACACATCTAATGCATGCAACACATGCCAAAATTAACAATCAATTGTTTTAATCTTGCACTATGTTATGATTTATACAAATAACTTCTTTTGTAAATTAATCTACTGGTGGTACGATCCAGTATGCCTCTTCCTCGCAGAATGGTATTTCACCAGTTGCCCATCCAAGTGTGAATTTCCGCTTATCATCCACCTTTATTAGGACACATAACCTACAGCATGTGTGCTATAGCTATTTGTTGCTAAATAGAGCACCTTCAACCTGTTCTGGAAACAGATTCTCTTCACGACTGGTGAGGCTCACGATTTACACAACAGTGTTTTTGACCGACAGCACCAACAGTGATAGAAAAATAGAAAGCCACGATCCCGGTGCGTTATCAACAACTAGAAACGATGCTCGGGGTCTGAGCTACTATTTTCAAAATACATATAGCCTACACAGTGCTCTAAGTTATGTTGATAGACTAGCCTACTAGATGATGATAACAGCCGGTGTGATGAATTAGCCTACCTAAAACAGACTTCAACGTCGTTTGCCTAACTCTTACCCATCAAATTATCCTCTGGTCAATGAAAGGACGCATTCCGCTACCGAATACTCTCCATATCAAAATGTTACATTTCCTTCGTCATCCCATCCGACTGTCACCCGGAACTGCCGTGGACTGGACTATAACCTCCCGATAGGACAGTCAAATCATTCCGTTAGTCACTCTGCCAAACCCCCCTCACAGCTGAGCGTTGCGGATGACAGAAAACACAGGCCTATCAGCAAAAGGCGCACAGAATGTGCAGGCTATTCCGGAGCCACGGGTCACCGCAGACTCTTCCAGAAGGTAAAAACGCGTCCTTCGGCATATGTGACGGACGAGCGCAGATTGAAAAAAAATACTAGTGCGTCGGCGAAACGGTGTGATGTGCGGATGGAGTGGTGTGCTAATCAGCCTTTGGGATGGGGAGAGGAAAAGATGGTGGGGAGGGGGAGTGATGGTGATGCATTGCGGTAGTGGGATGGAGGGGGAGCTAGATCAGTGTAGTTGCTGTTGTTATGGTAACGTCGATTTAGTAGGCCTATCCAGTGGTCCACCGTGACGTGCTGTGGATATAACATGAAATGTAATGCCTGCACTGTAATTAAAGTTAAAAGCCTTTTTTTTTTTTTTTTTTTTTTTTTAAGTAAAAACGATTTCATTGTTCTGCTGTTTGTCTCATAATATTGACTAGAATGAATAGGCCTATTCTGGCTGCAATAACAGCTGATAACAGTAGGAGCCAATATGGTGAACTCATCACAAGGCAACCAGAGCCTGCAAAGCCCAAATCTTATGTATGACCTGCAAAGCTAGAGCATGGAGGATCCAGTTTAGTTAATCAGCAGTTTGACCTCAGTAGGATCAATAGCCATCCATCCATCCACACACACACACACACACACACACACACACACACACACACACACACACACACACACACACACACACACACAGACACACGCACACACACATTCACACACATAGCCAAAACGTATCCAGATTTGCTCCTCTGTAGAAACAGATCAATGGAAGCTACATCAAATGCTGATTTAACGGGACAAAGTTACCCAATGTACAAAAAATTGTGTAACAAACAAACAATCAAAAATGATAATAAAATATGACAATATTAAGTAGACATATAGAATATGATCTAACAGAATGACAGGCATGTCTCTTTTTAACCTATTATCTGTTAACATTTGCCTTTTTACTGTGGATACTGAACCATGAGAGGGAGTCTTCTGAGCCTCACAGTCAGCAGTGCAACCAGCTTTGGAAAATAGTCTCAGCTGTGGTGTTGAGGTAGTGACACAAAGGTCTTCTCAAAGGTCAAAGCATCAGTCATACTGTTGAAAAATAATGGTTGAATTATTTAAACAGAGGTTGAATGCTTCTGTTTAGGTTCTGACAGTGCTCTAGACTCCTTGATTTGATTTTGTGCTATATATTAAGCAACGCTTTGTGAGGAGGATTGCTCGATTGAAAAGTGTTGAAATATTGGAAGTCTCATACCATCAAACAGCGTTTTAACTTTATTTATTTTGAAGAAAGCCAAAGGCTATGAATCGACAATCCTATAGTGAGCAATTTTATGCCAATGCACTTTGTCTGTGCGTTTGTGTGTATAATACAGAAGGAGAGAGGTGGGAGCATAAATCCTTTCTCTCTCTCTCAACATTAGTACCTCCAGTTTCACTTATGGTTTACCCAATAAACCGTAATGCAGTTATGTTTGTCTAAAGAATATCCACTAGGGGGAGTATTTGTTTGCCCATTTAATTATCATAATGAAGTTTAGGATTTCAGATAATTACACAAAACCTATTTATCTTTCTCAGATGAGTCACTTTATGATCTTTAGCATACATGTGATGTAAGGGGAAGCTGCCTTGATAGTAGGTAGGCTATGGAAACCGGAAATAAATACATTTAGATTTACTTTTACATAAGTTGATTTATTTAGCTTTTATTCAAAGACCTAACACAAATCACAAAACTTTGAGTCTGTATGATCACATGTTACCATAACAGAAAATAAACTAATTTACAGATGAATAGTTTCAGTGCAAATCGATTAAAGAAAAACATACTGGCATCCATCATCCCAAATCCAAAACATATACCTATAGAGTGTTTCTTAACTGGTTAGGTCGGGGAACACTTGATGAACACTGGAAATTGTGGGTCCTAAAACCAGACCAGTTAAGAACCACTTATGAATATAATAAACAGCAGGAAACCTGACCCTTACATAATGTGAGTAAGCTAACAAGCATTGTGTTTTCGTTATGCCCTGACTTTGGCCAGTTATGCCCTGTCTTTGGCCAGTTCTCCTGTGCATTGTCAGTGGTAGAGAAGAGATTAGTGTATAGATTTCATTGGGGATGCTGTTTGTTGTTGTATTATGATCATGAATGCATGGGGAGATATGCACTCTCTATATGGAAAGTTATACATTACCTGCTGTTCAACCTGTCGCTTGTTCTTTTTATTTGTGCAGCTGTATTATATATATATATATATATATATATATATATATATATATATATATATATATCATTTATATAATTTCTCTGTGTGTGTGTGTGTGTGTGTGTGTGTGTGTGTGTGTGTGTGTGTGTGCGTGCGCGCGCCGCGCGCGCATGTGCATGTGTGCTTATTGTGTGTGAGTGGGAGTTTATGTCATGGACATGAGTTTTGTTGTCATACTGAAAGAGAAGAAGGAAATTAATCAACAGAATTAAACGTTGCCAAGTTCAATTCTGAAGAACATTTCTTCTATTTTATTACAGTAATATTGTGACTAAATATTTTAGACTTTGTTCTGTTTTAATTAAATGTGAGCATATTTGAATTCACTTGAACTGCATCTATAGGCTATATTGTTTCAAAAATCCATAAATCCATGTTTTAGTGTTTTGTGCAAATATTAATTAGGTATACAACTGACAGTACTTTATCATTGCATTAGTGATACCTGAAATTGCTTAATTTAGTGATATTTTACAGCCCCCTTTCAAGAAGTTTGGATGCTGTGTAAAATATGAATAAAATGAGAACACTATGAATAGCTAAACAAGTAAACCATATATATGTCTATTGGATGGTAAAAAGACAAAGACAAAGAGATTTGCTTGAAAAGAGAATTTTTGTCCAATAGAATTTCAACGGCTCAACAGTCTTTAATGGTTTTTAATTTAATGATGCACCAAAAATAACAGATCTGGACTGCAGACAGGCCATTTTAGCATTTGTGCTCTTCCACTGGAGACATTTTACTGTAAAATGTGCTGAATGCAGTTTGCCATTGTTTTCCTTATATTCAAGGCCTTTGCTAAAAAACAGACACTAGATTGTAGCATACAGTATGTTGCTCAAAACATGCACAGTGTATCATTCAGCATTTATTGTGCTTTTCCTGATGTGCAAAAGCCAGGTACAAAGCACCCCCCAAAGAATGGCAAATTTTGATTGGTCTCGCCACAGGAAGGTTTTCATGAAGATCTGTCTTCTGAGATATCGCATGTGACCTTTGCCTTTGACCCCACAACCTAGATTACGTAATCAATTCATTGAGGCCTTGTGTTAAGTAATTGTGTAGGTTTGATGAACATAACTGAAATTATACATCATGCAAATGATATATTACCTGTTATTGATATATCAACCTGACTGCCGAATGGTGATGCCATGTATTATCCAAAGAAAAGAAAACATGCTTCTAAATGTCTCTCTTTTCCCTACTCCTGCAGCTAGTAAGCCAGAAGTCTTAAGGCCGAGAATAACTAGGATCATAGTACAACCAAGGGGAGAGCATGTAAAGGCTGGGACAAACCAACCTGATTATCGGCCGTCGGACGGCATCAGACAGTCGGTAGAGGTCAGGGACTCGAGTCTGTTTGGTGTGTCCTGTGCCGTTGTCAGGCGGAGGAGCCGTTGCATTCAATTTGGAAATTTGATGTGTTGAATCAGCCAGTGGCAGTCCGTCTATTTTACTGTTATAGCTTGTGTAATGCCAATGAAACACTCTCTCCGGCACAGACTCGAGTCCCCGACCTCGCCCGACAGCCGATAATCGGGTGGGTGTGTCCCGGCCTTGACATGCTCTCTCCCCTTGATTGATGATTCTAGTTTAGGTAAATTAAAATTACACTAAACATTTTGTGTGCAAAATAGATATGTGTTCTAAAACCACACTGTCTCCACCACTCTTTACTCTACAAACAGTGGCGATTCTAGAGACTTGTAACAAGGGTGGCCCTAGTGGGGCACTGGTTAATTCAAGGGTGGCATCTAGATAAACAGAAAGACTCAAGTTGTTAAATTAGCACACATGCATGAGTAAAACCATGCACCAAGCGCCATACTCATAAATTGAAGGACAAAGAAGGACAAAGACCATACTCTCACATCAAATGTCTTTGTAATTGGATAAAATGTCAAATACCGTTTTCAGCTCATTTTTCAGCTCTGAACAAAACCCGTTCAGAAATTAGGCCATTTGAGCAAAAGTGGAAGTGTGAAATGTTTTTTTGCCAGACAGTGGCTCTTAACTGGTCTGGTTTTGGAATCCATAAATTCACCTGTTCATAAAGTTGTGACCAACGATATATATATATTTAGCGTTCAGGCCAACGAATATGGTGAGGTAGCCTACATAAGACATGCAAAGTGCCTGGCCTACTTGTTTGGAAAATGCAGATGTTTGGCATTACATTTGTGAAGTCTTTAACTGATACCTTTCAAAGTACTACTCGACAGGTTTGTCTTTGACAGGGGTGCGTTGTTTCCATGTGGCATTTTAGTTTGGATGGTTTTATGCTCTCATGTGCACCCCACACTGTCTTATTTTGTCCTCAATTTAAGTGAATAATATTCTATCTTACTTCATGTATTAAGGGTTGAAGCCAACTTGCGTTTCACGTGATATCTTAAAATTATGCATACTTTTATAAAATTTGCTCCCTAACATTATATCTAACATGACCTGTCACATGACCTTGTCTCCTTGCCATGGCAATATAGGCTACGAATAAAGTTTATCAAAAATAACGGGCCAATGATAGATCTGATCAGGTAGCATTTCAAATTGGGGATTTTTAATTTCTTTTTAGCCAAAAGCTCTGCGACCCATCACTCAGATCATACCACAACCCACTTTTGGGTTCCGACCCACCAGTTAAGAAACACTGGCCTAATATGTAAACTTTCCTCAATGTCAATACTACATTAGGGCAGTAGACTATTTACAATACAACATAACAATACAACAGTGTTGGCTGAGTAGGTAGAATAGGCAGATGATTCCACAATCGTAATACTGGGTTTTGTGTGTGTGTGTGTAATAAGATAAATGGGCACTGGCAGATGCGATAGGTAAATATATGTTCTCCTGTTAGCACAAGCAGTAGCCTGTAGGCCTATTGTAAACTCACATGCTAAAAACAATAAGCCATTTAGCCTATAACTGCAAGCATGTTTGCTATATTGCTTATATTTCTGAACCCTGATATTTCAAACTAGTGCGCTGCAAGTGCATCAAGAAAGGTCTTGCCTTTGACTGTTAATGGCGAATCGTAGACTAGGATTTTGGGGTGGCACCTGGGGTGGCCAATTGAATCTCAAGGGTGGCCTGCAACCCGGAGCTACCCCTCTGTCTACAAAGTCTGCAAATAAAAGTCCGCAGCTATAATTCTGTCAGGGAGCCGAGAATTCCTTGCAGTGCTCGTCATTGATGCACACTGTTGACATCCAACTGTTGACATATGGTGGAAAACATATTTTAGGTATATTCATAATTTGCTATACTGTACATCTAAATGTTTCAATGTGTGTGTCTGTGTGCATACTCTGTATGTTATTGTGTGTACCTGTGTAGAAGGGTGTTTCTGTATCTACGGGCACTTCTATGCCTGGATATCAGACCTGACTTCACAGAGAGTCTGGCCTAGCTAGATCCATTAACAAATGTTTATTTCCTGACTGGTAGACGCTTGTCTGAAGTTTGAAATTATTGGAGTTCAATCACTAACGTTTGGTAATAATGTTAACCACGGGGGACACAACAATAACGATAGGCTTGCAACTGTGATCACTCTCAGAAACGTCCTCTGTTGCTGCTGGTTGGTCGGGTGTCCTGAAGCCGGAGTTAACGAGGGCGGATCAAGCTATTCCAGAGTACTAGGGAAAATAAATTGAGTGGAAGTGTGCAGACAGGCGGAGCCTGACTAACTTTTATGTCCTTGCACTGAGATTTTGGATTTCTTTCAAAATGTCTCATGATGCATGATAAATATACACGGTGTGCACTGTCCTGCTATTTTGAGGCAACTATGAACTAAATCCCATATTATACTGTATGTAAAATTAAAAAAAATCTAGTTTTTAAGTCAACAGAAATTAGCAAGTGAGCACAAGTGAACATGTGCTTGCCAACCATACCAGCTGAGAAAAGGCCATGTAAAGATCATGTTTTCTCTTGAAATATGAATGGTTACACTTTACTTGAAGGTATAAGAGTGTCATGATACTGTCATGAACGTGTCATAAACATTATAAACAAGTCACAGACATTTGTTAATTTAAAATGTTAAAATGATAAGTGTCACTCGGTTAAGTTAGGCCTAGAGTTAGGGTTAGGTTATGGCATATCACTCATACCTTAGTGTTAGACCTACCGTATTAATTATGTGTGTGTGTCGGTGTGTGTGCGTGTGTGTGCCTGTGAGTGAGTGAGTGAGTGCACGTGTGTGCATGTGGGGCCATTTCTGTAGCAGTATTTTTTATGAATGTGAGCAAACTAGAAAAGTAAAGTGTGTGTCCTTACATAATGACATGATGAGTGTGACACCTTCTCCTTTATGCCTTTGAACACCTGTATCAGATCATGTATACGCACTCCTCCAGAGTCCAGCCATTTATTCCCCTGTAACATAATGGTAGATGTTGAATTAGGCCTACTTGATATTCTTCACCTTTACCATCAGTGAATCATGTCCTCACCTGGTTATGTATGGGGATATAATAATAATAATACATTTTTACATAACAAAAGCGCCTTTCAAGACACCCAAGGTCTTCACCCATTTCAGCAATAGGTCTGATGCAATGGCAGTCTACTGTGGTTAAAGACATTACACAGATTTCATTTGGCCAACATTACAGGCAGACAAATTCGGCAAATTCCTCTTCCACTTTCTGACAACTTCATTACCCAGGCTCAGATGGACGTTTATGGAACGTGGCGACGTAAAACCCAAGCACGCTCATTACGTCAACTGTGACAAAATTCAACATGGAGGACGGCGGTGTTGTAGTTGAAAAACCCCAGGTAATTCATCGTATTTTTCCGTGACGTTTTCCTTATTTGTGTGCTTAATACAGCTAGTCCGTAATTGTATCATACCTTCATGTTTGTTGTATGAGGTGGGGAAACGAAAGACGCGAAAAATATATTCGCATAACACTCTCAGTAAAAAGGTGCCTATTCATTCACGGTAATATAGCGTTAATGGTATGGCTAGTTTAGGTTTAGCTAACGTTAGCTTCTACAAATGCTCTGTCATGCAGTCCCTAGTGAGTTAGTTAGCTATCTGGCTTTGGCGAAATAATATAGATGTTTGTATCAGTCATAATCTCTAATATTTTATAATCGTTTTGTTACTTTGATTTGGAAGCAACGGTTAACCTTGCCCGTTAATCAGTGGCAACATTGCTGTATCTAATTATTGCGAACGTTACCGGTTGGCAGCTAGGCTAGGCTGTTCGCTAACAGTTAGCTTTTTAGCTTGTCAACAGTAATGTATAGCGGAGATTGCTGACTGTAATGTTAACCTGTAGTGTGGTTGATGGCTATCTGTTGTTTTCTTAATCGGGTTGTCTTGTATAACATGTAAAATGGCACGATGAGATGAAGTGTTATTGGAAACTATCGGTTAAAATACTGGATAACATCGTGTCAGACAACATTAGCAAGTGTAATAGGGTGTTTGCTTATTGATGCTGTAAGTGTCCCTCACTCTAGTACAGTTAAGGAAAACAAAGGAGTCATAATGTGGTCATGTCCACTACTGGTGTTGTTAACGGTAGGTTAGTTTGATAATAAACGTCTGCTGCATTGTATTTTTTAAGGAGGACGTTACTGCTATGCTAAGCTCAAGGCCCCAGACGGGCCTGTCCTTCTTGGCCCCAGAACCAGAGGACCTAGAAGACCTCTACAGTAGATACAAGGTTTGAAACTTATTTAACATTACGTCTATGAAATACTGCTGGATATGTACGTGTTTAAAATAATCCTGTTAAATGTCACACACTCTGTCATTTCATTCACTACAATTTATCTGAGTCGAAACTATCGGGTTATTTCTAGATGGCAGATTACTGTCAATACATCTCTTCCATTAGACACTATTTCTTGATTTGTTTTTTTAGAAATTGCAGCAAGAGTTGGAGTTTCTGGAGGTGCAGGAAGAATACATCAAAGATGAGCAAAAGAATCTGAAGAAGGAGTTTCTTCATGCCCAAGAGGAGGTGAAGAGGATACAGAGCATCCCGCTCGTTATTGGACAGTTCCTTGAAGCTGTGGACCAGAACACTGCTATTGTTGGTTCCACTACAGGTAGATATTTTTTTGTTGTTGATCTTTTAGATATTTCAATTTTCTACATTGACTTTGCAAGCCACTTTGTTACTTTATAGTGTTACTGGCACACCATAGAACAGTGGTTCTTAAATCTTTCTCTGACAATCACCCCAAAGAACATTAGCCAAGTCTCGCGCCCCCCTTCTTGCCAACTGGCGAAATGTTGTTTATTTTATTTTGGAAAATGTTGCGGTGGCAGAAATTGTCTCCTCTCATAGGCAAGCTATGTCAACATAAAAGGTGTTAAGGTGTAGGACAGACTTTGACAATCTTTATTATCTTCTAAAGGACAACTAGCACTCATAAGTATAACTGGTGCTTCTGTGGCGAAAAAAGGCTGCCTGGTATGCTTATGCACTGAATCTTCAAGCTTACCATTGCAAGAGGCAGAGGTCTGGACTTAATAATCAGAACATCCATTTTGGAAGGAACATTATGAAATCACTGTGAACTGGAAGTTTACATCTAGGTCTACTGAATATTCCTGTTTAAAACATGAACGCGAGCATTGAGAACATTGTTTGTGTACGGAGTGTTTACTAAAAGAAAGGTTTCAATCAACTCACTTGGTTTTTCTGTTCGCTGCTGTCTTGCCAGTCAAGGAGTGAGTTGTCCAAAGCCTTTCTTTTTAATAAACTGTGCGTACTACACAAACAATGTTCTCAATGCTCGAGTTCATGTGTAGAGACACTGATGATACTTCTATCAAAGTTTCATGTTGTGTCGAGCCTTCTTAGTGTGTTAAAAATAGCGCTTTTGTCATCATGTATCAAAACAGTAGCGCCCCTACCATTCTCATTCACAGAGGTTGGGCAGGCTATGAATAATACTTTTCAAGACATTGATGCTCAAACTTGTCCTCCAATATTAGGCATTTCTAAGTGTATAAAAATTATACAAAATCAAGGGTGGAAAAATGTATGAAAATATTTGGAATTTAGCAAAAATATTTTAGAGGTCTTATTTTTGGGACCTAAATATTTGTTAGTTAGTTAGTCAGTTACAAACTTTGGGCAAAATCGGAGATGGTGCAGCCAGCAACCATTTCTTTTGGATTTTGTCTGATTTGACACAGAATTGCCCAGTGATTAAGGAGCTGTGTTAGCATGTAGTTCTAGTAGCCTGATGAGTTGTGAGTCCAATTCTTAGCTTCCAAGTTGCTCCAGGGGAAAGTGCCCCATGTAATCTAATTGACATAAGTAAGTCACTTTGGATAAAAGTGTCTGCTAAATCGATAAATGCAAATGTAATGTATGATTAGGAAATGTACTCCCACTCACTGTGTTCAGTGTTCACACACAGCACATACACTCACATACATCTGTCTATAACTGGAACTGTGATGGTGTCTTTGTTCACTTCCTTGTAGGCTCCAACTATTATGTGCGCATCCTCAGCACCATTGATCGTGAGCTGCTGAAACCCAACGCCTCAGTGGCCCTTCACAAGCACAGCAATGCCCTTGTGGATGTGCTGCCTCCTGAGGCAGACAGCAGCATCATGATGCTCACTTCTGGTAAGCACCAGTTAGCACCAGATCTGATTTAAATTTTTCAAACAGGTTTTCATTTGCTTTGTAAGCATTCACAAACACTCCCTAATAGTCTAAAGGTATTTCTCCACGAACATTCAGACAAATGTTTTCAAAGAATCTGTGATCTGTTGTTACCATCCATCTGAAACAGTCTTAAGGAATAGAACATGAAAGTAAAATTAGCTGGATACATACAGTATGTTTGCTTTGTCTGTGTATGAGATACAAGGCTATAATCGTATGCATTGAGACCACTCAAGAGTTTGTTTGAAGGTTCAGACCAAGTTTCTCATGTGTGTACTCTGTACTGCTGCAGGTTACTCATAACGGTCTACAGAAGCCTAGCTCTTTTTGTATGTTTTTGTTGGAGCTTCACACCAATGTTTTTCTTCCCTGTCCCCCTCAGACCAGAAGCCTGATGTGATGTATGCAGACATTGGAGGCATGGACATCCAAAAGCAGGAAGTAAGGGAGGCAGTTGAGCTGCCCCTTACGCATTTTGAACTCTACAAACAGGTATCTGCCAGTATGCAGTTACTTATACTTATCCATAGACTTTTAATTATGATATAGAAACTGCAAAGATGTTGCAAACAATTCAGAATAATAATTTAACCAAAAACATTGCTTAACACCTCAGAACGAGCTCAACACTCCCGTCTCCCCCTTTCGATGACCGGCTCAAAGCTCAGTTTTATTATGGTTTAGGGAACAGTTTTGCTCCACTTTGTTTCCAGTTCACGGAGCTAGAGCTGTGTCTGACGACAATGAGTGATTTTTTTCACAGTAAACTCACAGAAAGTAGTTCACATTAGTCAGCAGGTAATAATTAAACTTGAATGTATCTTTTAAAAAGAAAACATGTTGGTTATTGTGTCAGTTAATGGATAGCCTACCCTGCACACTTGCAACAACAGCAGATGTTCATAATCCTCCAATTACTGTATTTAGGTGAATTAAATGTGTTGGCATAACCCTGAGGATTCCACACAGTGGCTACTGACTGTGTGTGCACGTAGCTCCCAGAATTAGCCTGGGAATACCAATCTGAACCTGAAATGTGGGACTTACCCTGCAGATCTGTCTGGCTAAGAGGCCATTGAATCCCATTTTCAACGTCCCTAAAACAGGGACGCGCCCCCACCTGGGTGGGACGCCTGCACCGTGCGCTGGCAACCCGGGTTCGATTCCCGCCCCATGGTCCTTTATGGATCCCATCCCTGCTGTGTCTCCCATTACTGCATTTAAAACCCTTCATTTAAAATATTGCTGCGGTTCTGAAATAATACGGTTAGTATTTAATACACCACCCTTGTGGTCTGCATTGCCTTGACGCAAAGTTAAACATTTTTGGAGGTGCATGACAGGGGTCTGTGTAGGGCTTAGAGGGGAGTGTAAGGCGATGCAGAGGGCTCTGTGGTGCTGTGGTGGTCTGCGCTAGGCCTGTCGCGATATTCAATAGATCAATTAATCGCACGATAAAAAAAAATGAGCTCGATAACTTTTCTGGCCACGATAATTTCCATTTTCATGCTTGATTGTTTTTCTCGTCTCTCTCTCTACCAAAGAGAGGATAACCACTCCGGTGCATCGGTGACCCCTCTCGGTTTCTTAGCGCAGCCTAACGAGGAGTGAACCCTCCTGTCAGTCACTTGTCAGCCACATGTATCTTTCAATAACATGACGGACAACTTTACTTTCTTACATTCATTTGATTAACAGGCTAAACAAGGCTATGGCGATTAGCCTAAGCACACAGGACATTCAGTCCTTTTACTAACTCAACGGTCATGAAGAAATATTTATATGTTGCTGACTCATCCCGAAACGTATATTACCAACATAATTTGCTACCAGTACCCCAGTGTAGAGGACCAATTTAGCCCGTAGCTAATACATAAAGTCGTAGCTAAAGTTACCGTAACCTCCTATGTAATCTAACGTTACTTGTGGAACTTCGGTACAACCAAAGATCCTTGATTGCCCCGCTTTAACTCTCTGGTATAGCCAGTTATCTCATCTTTGTTGTAGGGAATATGTTTGTATTTCAAGTGATAAAATGAAGGTATGACTTATGTTTAGCTGATGTTATAACATGTAAAATTAAACTTGCCAAACCCATTGGCAGCCCGACAGTGACACTCCTGTTAGTAAACTGGATAGAGCTAATAATAGAAATGAAATCCAACGTATATGTCTGTCGCTTAAGTCCAACGTACAGTCAGATAATTCTCACATTAACGTTATTTTCTGCCGTTATCTGCCTCAAAGCCCTTTTCGCTACCCACGTTGATGTATTTCAAGTGGTCTGCTACGGATGTAGGGACATGGCAAATTCAAAGACCATACCTGTGCAACGTAATCTCAGTCTCAGTTCTGTAGGGAAACGAAATTGAGCGGAAGTACGAAGCCAGGCTAGTCCTGATGTGCTCTTGTGTCTCTCTCTGCCCAGATTGGTATTGACCCCCCCAGAGGAGTGCTGATGTATGGGCCCCCAGGCTGTGGGAAGACTATGCTGGCCAAAGCTGTGGCTCACCACACTACAGGTAACCAGCTGCTCACCAACACAGTTCACCTGCCCATGTGTGGTACTCCCATTACGCATATATTTCTCAGGGCTGTTACACATCTAATATACACGTTAGTGATTCAACCTGATTTCCTCTAGTACAAAGAAGCTATAATTATGAATGAATTGTGTTTTGTGTACAAAACTATGGTTAGAGTGAAATATATTATGAATTTATATGGATATTATAAGGATTTATAATCCATGCACTTGCATTTCATTTCTGTTAAGGTATTGCTTTAACAGTGACGACATGAACACTTGCACTGCTGTCAAAATAGATTCCTCCCATATCTCTCTAGCTCACTCCATGTTGTTCTTCTTTCTCTCTCAGCTGCATTCATCCGTGTGGTGGGCTCAGAGTTTGTCCAGAAGTACTTGGGTGAGGGCCCTCGCATGGTGCGCGACGTCTTCCGACTGGCCAAAGAGAATGCCCCAGCCATCATTTTCATTGACGAAATCGACGCCATTGCCACTAAGCGTTTTGACGCCCAGACTGGCGGTAAGATTGGCTGCCTAAAGTTATAAGTATACTCGACGCACCCGACCTGTCGCGCGACAATGTGACGTCAAAATGACGTAATTTCCTGTGTCGCAAGCCACATTTCAGCCGCGCGCCGACGTGTCGCGCACCGAACATTTTATATCAGCCGCGCGCGCCAACCTCGCACGACAACTAGGAAGAGATTGAAGCCAAGCTCACGGAGCCAGTGTCCTTCCACAGGCATCAACCACATAAACCACATTCAGGCATTATCATATAGCCTATCCAACATCTTAAATAAGCCCATTCATTTTTAAAACGACTGTAGTCATGAAGTTTGAATAATAGTAAGTTTGAGAAGTGGGAAGTTAACTTGGCTAGGCTGCAGCGAGAGTTGCCTGGATGACTGATTTGTTTACAGTTGTGAACTACGTTGGATAAGTTAACGAAGTTACCAGTGAGAGTTGCAACAGGAGGAATTAGGGGGAAATGACTAGGACCGATAGCCTGACGAGCCAGACCCACATCAAGATGTAGGGTCTGGACACTCACCGTAGACAGGGCTCAATCGGAGGGGTGGGATAAACAGTTGTCTTTCAAATTTCCTCCCCGCAATAGGATAACGCTAAACGAATCATCTTCTTGTTTTCAAGTAGCAGCAGGATGCGTAACCTTCCCTCTCCACGCAATAGGATAACGCTAAACGAATCATCTTCTTGTTTTCAAATAACTGGATGCGTTACCGTCGCAACTTCTGGTCGCATGTCAGTCACCATTATGTTAAGCCCTGTGATTGGCCCACTGGTGCTGGGGGTTCTCAGCTCCCTGCCTCAATGGATCATGCCTAGACTGCCCCGCCAGCCAAATTACATTTGCTGCCGCTAGGGGCGTCTAGATTTCTAGGCTATAGGACCGAGGCACAGAAGCATTCCAGCAAAAGGTAACGAAGAGATTTATTTTCAACCAAAGGATATCTGCTAGACCTAAAAAAAAAAAATCTCTTTCCATTTACGGAGATTACACAAACTCATCTCATAAACGAGATGGTAGGCTAATCCTTCAGTTGTGCAAGCTAAGTCTGAAATATCAGCAAAGAGGCTAGTTGCTACTGCCATTAACGTCAATGGATACGTGCCTCTGTTCAGTAGAATACTGCATAATTTTGTGTCGCGACTACCACGCGCAAGTATACATGGTTACAACGTTCCCCGTGACGTCAACATGTCGCACGACAAGTCGGGTGCGTGGACTGTACCGGGGCCTTAAAACCTCAGTCAGATTGATTTAGATCTGGAGACAACCTTGGGGAAATTTTGAATAAATAGGGGTGGGAACCATCAAAGTTTTAAAGCCATTTGACATTTCTGACCTAGGCCTATGTGTTCTATAATTAAAGTATGAAGAAGGAATTTTTATCTAACTGTTTACAGTTTGTACAGACTGCAGCCCTCAAAACCAAAACTGTGGCATTGATCCATGAGCATGAAATGCATTAAAACACATTAATAGCATGAAGGAGGAAGGGCGTAGAGAGAAGTATGACATAATGATGATATGGGGATTTAGAATATTTGTTGATTTGATCTATGATTGGTTGCCAAACATGGTACAATTTCAGGCTGTGTAGATAGATGGTATTTAGGGCCACCTCACACTTGGTCAATTTTGTTAAAACCATGGTGGTTCTTGCTAAACCATCAGTGTTAAGTTCTTCTTTTTTTCATCAGTATATATATTTTACCAGGGTCAATACTGCCAAGTTCAAGCACTGCTGTAACACAAAAATAAGAAAAGAAATCAAGTATAGACTCCCAAATGTCATCAGTGGTTTCTGACATACTGTCATCCGCAGTGAAAAGTGTGTTTTGAAGCAGAGCAATAAATGACCACCAGAGGGCAGCATTACCAGGAAATGGCTGGCTGCCAATGATGCAATGTGTCAGCATTCTGCTAGCCTCTCGAGTCTTCTGAAAAGCAACCCCTTACTCGTGCTGTGGCCTCGTTGGGCTAATTACTCAGTGAACATCATCTTAATGTGCTCTCATACACTTTTTGCTTGAAGTCAATTTGTAGAGGCCGAAAGGCTGTGCAACTCAACAGCCCCTGCTATTAAATTATTTCCTGGAGACGTAGTCCTAGCTTTGAATGTGAGTAAGCACATTATTAGATCAGTGGGAGATTGAGTATTTATCTTTTGTGCTTTTTGGCACAAATCAGATTAGTCTGCTTTTTTCATTTGTACGTGGTGCTATGGTCATTGTCTGACCTGAATATTCACCTCTGACCTATTCTCCTGCTTTAGCTGACCGAGAGGTGCAGCGAATCCTGCTGGAGCTGCTAAATCAGATGGATGGGTTTGACCAGAATGTGAATGTGAAGGTATGGTGTTTTTATTTTACTGTGTGTGTAGCTGTGTGCATCGGAAGCTATGGCCCATATAACATGCCATGCCTCTAGCTGCAAAATGTGGCCTTGACTGGACTCTCTGTGGCATCCAGGTAATCATGGCCACTAACAGAGCAGACACTCTGGATCCTGCCCTGTTGCGTCCGGGTCGTTTGGACAGGAAGATCGAGTTCCCCCTCCCAGACAGGCGTCAAAAGCGTTTGATCTTCTCCACCATCACAAGCAAAATGAACCTCTCTGAGGAGGTGGATCTAGAGGACTGTATCCTTAACTCACTGTGCCGCCTGAGTCTGTCTGTCTGTCTGTCTGTGTGTCTCTCTCTCTCTCTCTGTGTGCGTCTCTCTCTCTCTCTAGGTTTTGCTGCCACGGAGCATATTTTTTAAAACAAATAAGTATGTGTGCTCTGCATCTTAAAAAGAGATGCAAAGCACACTTCCTTGGTGTCCCTTCCCTGTGTGCAAAGCACACTTTCCTTGGTGTCCCTTCCCTTGGTTTCCCTTAACTAATTTGAAAGATGTGGCTCGACCAGACAAGATCTCCGGAGCAGATATCAACTCCATCTGTCAAGAGGTAAGCTGTGGGAGACGGAGGATGCATGGTTGCTGCTGTTTGTTTTTGTACTTTTCTACTCTAAACAGTTGAACCGGATTTGGAAGTATATGCAGCTTAATCTTTACTTCTACATTAACAATCACCTTTTAATTAGAGTTATCCTTGTACTGGTTGGAGTCTTTGTATTGTTTGGGTATTGACATGGTACAACTTGTTGGGTTTTCTACTCTTGCTTACAAGATTGCAGCGGTTTGGCATGTTCTCTTTTCTGCTCTTGGATATATTGCATAAGGCTAGATTAACACGTGCAAGTCTTACTGCTCAATTCTGATTTTTTGGTGTGGTTGTTCACATTTTTCTTTTAATTAAATGTGGGCAATATCAGATTCCTACCTCAGTGAGGACTGGTGATGGAACATGACATGACCCACATGCGCAAAACAACAACAAACGAACACACAAACGGCACCCAGCTAACCCAACTGACTGACTACCTTCATAGCTCTCTTATTTCCATTGAGTAATGCGATAGCACACATCAGAGAGCGTGCTCACAACTCACTGCTCCAGTGAAATATTTGGTATTTTGCCAGCACAAATTTTTGATGAAGATCGATCAAGAACGTAAAAGTCACATGAATTCTGATATTCCTGTTCTGACTGCTTGTCGCATTGCAAAACATCATTCCTGTATCGGATTTAGACCACATGTGGAAGTGGCCCAAATTTAACAAATCAGATTTGGCGGGGTAGTGTGAACCTATCCTATGAGGCAGCATCAAGTTGCTTGTGTGCATTGCATTGTGTTGCAGATATGCCTGATTTGTTGATTTTGTTTCCCCTCTAGGCTGGCATGCTAGCTGTACGTGAGAACAGATACATTGTCCTGGCCAAGGACTTTGAGAAAGCGTATAAGACTGTCATCAAAAAGGATGAGCAAGAGCATGAGTTCTACAAGTAGTGATGCTACCCTACCTTTGCATATTAGAACTACACTTTTTGACTTTTTTTGTTTTCATTTTGTGCATACATAAGTAGTAGTAATTTTACAGACTCAAAGCTGGTCAGGACCTTGTATAGGAGGAATACAACTTCTCAAGGTTTTCTTCTAGCATTGGGTCCATTATTTCAATACAGAGAGACTCTCTCTGTTTCACTCACTCACTCCACACACACACACACACACACACACACACACACACACACACACACACACACACACACACACACACACACACACACACACACACACACACTACAGAATCTTATGTGACCAGCTGGATGGCCAGAATCCAAGGAACTTCATGTTCTACAATGATATAACTGTATAACTATGTCCATTAAAAAGAGGTTTTCCATAAAATGCCCCTGAGTTTATTTTGTATTTATTTAATATTGAACTAATTGTGGTGATGAGTAAGCACATCTTCAAAAATAAAGAGAAGGGAAAGAAACTAATGACTTTGGCCAAGCAGCTTTTGCTCTCATTGAGCTTTAATATTTAACAAGAGATGAGTGGCTGCCTGCACAAATGTTTTCAAACTAATTCAGATTCACATACCTATTAACATATAGGCCCTTAATTTTGGAAGTAAGGACACAAAGTCGAGATGAAACAATGCACTGTAATACTTGGTATGTTTATGATTAGTACATGTGCAAGAGGCCCCATCATCTACAGTTATAACCATACATGTGATATAGGTACTGTTTTGTGGACATAGGTCCCGAGGCCCCGTACTGAGTGAGTCTAGACAAGTATGGTCCGCTGGACCGCACATTGCGTTGTGCTGGGATTTGACTCCGCTGTCTCTTGTCCCTCATTCTTTCTCTCTCCATCTTTGTGTCTGCCCACGAATCGAAGCAGCTCAGTCTTAGGTTGCAGTACTGTCTTAGACCATAGGAGGGAAGAACAGATTTCAATGTAGGCCTACAATAACTGCCTAACCAGTGCTGCACCCCATAATAATAATATAAAAAATAGGCTGCCTGAGTCCTGGATGGCCAGTTCAATTTTCACAATAAAGGGTTTAATTGAAAACGATATGACGTTTTTCATGACTGCCTCTGCATTGGGAACTTATTTTCAACAATCAACTAATATTCAATAATCTAACCATTTGCGTTAGGAAAAAAAAACACATTTGGACCAGTGGCCTAACCCTTACGAAACAACTTATGGTAGGCTAGGGCTACAGTAAATTCATAACATCCCTGATGTTATGGATGCAAATAGGTCACATAAAGCCTTTTTTACGTGTCAAATTATGCCTAGTATTCCTCTAAGATTGTTGTTTTGTTCCAAAATGCGATGGTTCCTTCTTGTTTGTAAGGTTTTAGTAACTCTTATTTAAACAGGATCTTTCTTGACAGGCTACTAATGACGTTGATTGCCAGATGTTCAGTGACTGTAATAAGCATAGTAAGACGTTGTGTAGATAATGAGTCAGTAGCTAACGATTTATCATCAACTTAATCAAGGCTACATACCTGTTAACTGACGTTTTCATTGGCAGATGTTCAGTGATAGGGTCGAAGTAGTTTGTGTAGATTGCATGAGTCACTAGCGATACATCGTAAACGTCAGGTCTATTTAAAGACAGACACGACAGGTCCAGGTTGTAGGTGCCTTTGTGATTAGGGCAGAGAGTTTGCCAGAGAGCTTCAACCACTGCATCAAGTTTGGGTTGGGGCTGCCACGGTTGGAACTGGGGAAACTCCTGTGACATCTTGTAATTCTAGCTGGTAGGCTACCTATTTTGTAATATAAATATATGGTCTTAAACCTTATCTGACGACAACTGAGTAACTTCCTTATAGCGTTAACACATTTCTAGTCGTTAAGTGGAAGTGATTTTAGAGATTTGCAGTTTGTTGTGAAAGTGGTTTTACAGTTGATTTTAAACGGATGGTCTTTTTCAATAACATTCTAGAATAGAATGTGAGCTGCTGGTTTTTCACGAGCGGCAGCGGCCTAGGCCTATTTCTGTATCAGAAGTTTAGTTGTCAAGAAACACTGTTATGTTAACAGTGTAATAAGTTAATGGTGACTTTGTGGATTGTGGTTAAAACAATACTGTGGTTAAAACACGGCGTGATTGGGCTTGCTTGAGTAAGTTAAGAAACGCTTTTGTGGGAAAACAACACAGAGGTTATTAGGAGGTGTTTCATCAAATAAAGTGTCTGAAGTAACCACCCTCCCGAGGGCCCAGGATCGCATAGAAGAAGTACATCACTTCCTGTGTTGAAGTAGCGAAGCTGCGCCTTTCAACTTTACTAGTGGGAGCTGTAGCGGTAACTGTGCGGAGGAATAACCACGTACTTAAAAGGACGACAAACATCGGGTAAGTGGCGAGGCTAGGAAGACGAACGATTAGATTGATCGACAAAATAAAACAGCCCATTTGTATAGTGTGTTTGCTTGCATAGTTCCCCAGCTAGTTGTTCTCATCACGGACTGGAACTCCGCTAGCTGGCTAGGCTACACATGTATGAACGAAACGTTAGTTGCCATATCTGTGCGTTAGCCTCTTGTCCACTGGTTTTTGTTTGAGATAACGTTAAGGTTGGATGCAAGTCTGTCTGTGTATAGTTTATACGTAGCGTTGTCAAACTAAAATATTCGAAATAAACGTTTTTAGAAATAGTTTTACAACTATTGTGAGAAGAATGTCTTAATCATGACCCTAACGGCTGATAACATTACTTGTATGATTTTATCTTGATGATGGACTAAAATTAACGTTCATTTTTGCTGGCCGCCGACGTCAAGTTTGGAAAGACTAAGGTTTGGATTTACGTTAGCATTTAGGAAATGTTTGTGGTCTGGAGTATACCCACGCTGATTAATAAGTGATTCCGAATGTTGAAGTGGCCAACATTGTTTTTCGATAACTGTTCAGGGTAACATTATTCTGTTGAGATATGCGTCTGTGTCTAGACCATGTTTACACGGAGGGAATGTAGAGGGAAGTATAAAATATCGTCCCAGCTACATCATGTACAATTTGATTAGGTCGCCCAACAAACTGCTTCGAATTACTGAATAGTTTAGAAAACTTTTACATTTGGATAATCCTTGTTTCATTAACTCGCAAATTTCTCCTCTCATCTCATCTCCCAGTTGTTTGCCTACAGGTCCTTAGTATCAATTTCAGCCGATCAATAAATCTGACAGCCTAGTCGCCAGCTGGCCACGATATAGCCTACACTACTGTGTTGAGTAACATTGGTTTTGTCACCTAACCTCTTTAATACGGCAACATGTGTTACAGTGTAAAATGAAGGCCAGAACATGGCAACGAGTCTACGTTTTTTGTTCGCCATGCCAAGCTCTAGGAGGTTTACCACTTGAGTTAACTTGTAGTTTTCTGATGGGTGTTTTTGATCTGTGTCAAATTAGACAGAATTCAGGGAATGGTTGCTACACCGCCTCAGTACGCCATACAAACATTTAATGGTTGATTCATACTGAGATGTTTTGTCTTCCGCTCTACAACGTTTGGGATATTGATATTGACCCCCAAGCATGGGTTATTAGTGAATGTGTGTCATGCTGTAAAACTAAATAAATATGAAGGGTCGAAAAAATATGAAGACAATGGATTTGAACAGAAATATTTACAGGCCTTGGCTTTGGGACCCATTCATCTGATTTGACATCTAGATAGGATTTTCATCAGGGATGTAAAATACTTTGGTTTAGGACACTGTTCTAGCCAATTACCATGCTACAGTGGTACTGTGGTGGTTAAGGAGCTGGGCTGCTGCCTGAAAAGCTGTGGGGTCAATTTCTGGCTTCCACCGTTGTGTCCTTGAGCAAGGCATGATTTAACCCTGAGTTGCTCTGGGGACAATGGTCCTGGTGATAAAATTGATGTAGTGTAAGTCACTTTGAGTTAAAAAGTCTGCTAAATGAATACATGTAATGTTTTGTAATGTCTCTGTATAGTAGCCCTGTTAAGCATGCTGTTTTGACAGACATGCATTGGTATACTCTGATCTTGCAGTAGTAGGCCCAGTTTTTGGCCAGCTGTTCACCATAGTGCCATAGGAAAAAAACAATTGTGCCTGTTACATCAAACATCTAATGAGGTCCCCTTTGGATTTGATATTTAACTTCGGTTTCACACAGCAGGCACAGTAGCTAAGACAAGTGTATCCCCTGTGAACAAATGCGTTCAGCAAAATATCCTCCTTTGACTAAAACGGGTGCTTCAGATCATGAGATGAAAATGTAAAACTTTAAAGTGTATTTATTGATTGATTATGACAGTGCCTGGGTTGGCTAGAGTTGTTAAAGGCAACATGTCAAGAACTTTCTAATTGATTTTCACTTTTTGTGATATCGTTGATAGATTTATGTCTTATTAGTAAAGTAAATAACTAAGGGATGTGGCGTGCAGTTGAGCTCTCCAATCCACCTTGGATGTTGCTTTTGTTATTGATTTATTAATGGTACACAGTGCCACGCCTGCCTCTTACCATTTCTGGTGAATTGGATTAATGGTTCTGATAAGCCCACATTCCTCAGTCAAATGAATTATGTCGTCAACTTGAGCAGCCAAGCACTTGTGTGGACACAAGCCTTTGAGTATGTTGACATTCTTCAGGAAGAATGACAAAGGGAAAGACCTGGAAGGATTCCGTGATAGACGGAGTTGTCTGACAGGAGGGAAACTTGATTCTCTGATGTTAATGAATGAAAGGTGTTTTAGACACGTAACTGCATCGTTCCGTTCGCGAAGCGTATGCTGCAGCAGTTAATAATCACTACAATCAATGTAAGCAGCTATACCAGATGCGACAGTGGCGCGTACATTCGGCGCGTACATTCATTCAGTGTGCTCGTGAGTTTATACCTTTATATGCAAACTGCAAAGTGCGGCAAAGTCTGAGTAAGCATAAGTTTGGCCAAGCACTCTAAAAAGAAAGAGACTGAGTGAAGCCTGCTCCTACCATACAAATTAGGCCTATTTGTGTAACATGGAAATTTAGCTGTTAATGTGTAACAGTTTGTCTTGGGTAGGTGAGCTATGCCCAGGTGATTGAGATAGGAATCCATAAATAGACTGCCTGTGCTTAATGCATTCAGGCTGTGCTTGTGGGGGTATTCCTGGGGGGTATTCCAGATACGTGGTTTAATGACAATCCTGTGGAAGTTAACTCTGAGTAAGTGGTAAACCTCCAAATAGAAGAGCTATATGGCTTCATTCTCCTAACAAAACAATGGCATAGGGCTCTTGTAGGAGGTTCACAACTTAACATACCCAGGTTTGTCACTAACCACATACCTGGAATACCCCACTGTTCGTTGCTAGCTGCTTAGATCCTGATCCAAGCATTGGCTGTTGCCATAGTGGCAGTGTATGACTCCAGGTGAAGCCATGTAAGACAAGAAAGCCGTAGCCAAGAGGACAAGGTGGAATAGTTAACAGAATATGTAACTGTAGAATAAGGAAATACATATTTAACAGTAGCAGTAGAATAATAAACAGAAACAATAAGTCCACAGCAGTGAGGGACTGGATAGTTAAGGTCAATTTATAGTGTAGACTGCGACGCCAGGTGTAGCTGAGGAAAATGAAGTGAAAGAGGCACAATTTGTGTCTGTTGGAGTGTCGCAGAGCTTGTCGCGCCTGGACTGTAAATTAGGCTTTGCTTTAAGTTTACAAGGTACCCTTGTGATTGTCACTGATTTTCCATAGTTAGACCTATCTCAAAAGCAAAGCAAAACAAAAAAACAGAAAGCTAAACAGTTTTTTTCACAACAGCTGACACAACAGCACCTGCTCACCAGGGATCCCACTGAGCTCAGGGCAACACTCAGGTTGCCATGCTGAGAGCCTGGAGACTACCGTTTGCGCTCCTAAATTCTACAAGGGGAGGGGCGGTGGGTTGGTTTAGATGGGAAGTCATGAGAACTAAGTGCCAGAGGCACAGCGGCACCAACTCCCATGGGATCCAAAGTTGCTGGTGTGTTTCCATGGAGAGGCTGACTCCTGGTGGGGCTGCTGTGGCACTTATCTATAGCCTATGCTAACCAGAGAACCTCTGTGGACAACAAGCATTTGTAGTTAGTACTGCAAACATAGGAGGTCAACCCCACATGCTAGATTCTGGTTCACTGCAATGTGCCCCAGTGGGGGGTCTCATACCCAGTGTTGGGACTTTACATTTACCTACGACCTAAAGCTCTTATGTCTCTCTAAACCAGTGTTTTTCAACCACTGTGCCGTGGCACACTAGTGTGCCGTGACACATTGTTAGGTGTGCCGTGGGAAATTATCCAATTTCACCTAAGTGGTCTAAAAAAGAGTGAATAGAAATAATTTTCTTTGTGTTCATTTGATTCCCATTCAAGACATTTTGACAAGAATGACTTGATATCGTTATTGCGGGCTGCAGATTTTTATTTAATTTCATTTTCAATAAAATTTCAATTTATTTAACATTTTCGGCTGGTGGTGTGCCTCAGGATTTTCTCAATGAAAAAAGTGTGCCAAGGCTCAAAAAAGGTTGAAAAACACTGCTCTAAACAACGAGAGAAGCCGTTAGACGGTAAACAGTGCCGCTGGAATCTTTGTTATGTAGAAACACAGGCTTGCAGACCACAATAGAGCCTTATGCTGAGTCAGCCACGCTGACACTGTCATTTTCATCACAGATGACATGTCGGACTGAAAGAGAATTTTTGCAGTCTTGCATATCCTCAACACTGCCAGGTGAGATTAGCTCTTTGGTTTGTCTCGGCTGTCTTGCAGAAAGCAGAGTTAGTAGTGTTTGTTTCGCAAAGCCTAATCCTCCTCATATTGCTGTTGTCAAGGCTACTATTTTATTTCCGTCCTCATATTTGAATTGTTCCTGAAGGAGTTGATACAGGTTGAATCACTCTGCTTTGCCTGTACGATTCAGAGGTGTACCCATAGCAAAGACGTTGATGTTTTGGCCTAAAGAATTGTTTGCTCTTGAATCAGGAGTGTTGTTGAACACTATTAGATCATGTTCTTGATTCTGAATCTAGGCTTCAACCACAATGTTAGTGCTTTGAGGCTGTGAGGTGATGGATGGTATATATATTTGTATGTGCTTGCCCTGAGGAGACTCACAGAATGATTCATTACGCACACCTAGGGGGTGAAATTGGCGGCAAAATCTCATCCTGGGAGCTTCCTCCTGCTCTTAAATGTGACCGAGCTATTCGTCCATTTGCATTGTAACCAACCATATCAACCTATTTGCAAAGGTGGAATTCTGTAGCAGTCATTGAACTGGGAAAGCCCCGGATTTGTCCTGTGCTGTGGCACCGTACCTATGGCCGTGAAAGAGGAAGAGAGAGAAAATAAAACAAAAGTGACCAGCACCCGTAGTAGTATGTACTTCACGGATGATCAAAGAAGAAGAAATGTTTTAAGGCTAATCGAGTGGAACTACAGGTCACAATGGAAATGGACAAACTGTAGACCACAATGAATTTGAATGCGTGTCTCTGAGCTTCACTGTGTGCCACTCGATTTGCCTAACCTGGCAGAGCAGCAGCGTTAACAAAGCATTTCAGTCTTCAGTGAGCGTCGTCAAGCAGAGTGACACTGACAACATTTCAGAATTCTTTTTAGCAGAAATCCCCCGAAGACGGCTTTGAGTAACAAGAACAGATGGAGCTGTGGACCGACTGCTTTTAAGCACTTAAACGTTTAACGTTAAAGCACCAGATGGCTGATAAGAGTCTAAGAGGGTTTTTTTTTTTTTCATTTTTAAATATAGAAATGAAGAAAATAAATCGACTGTATGTGAGTCCATGTGGTGTCTGGACCTAGGGTCATTGCAGGATGCTGTGCAACACCGTAAGGACTCTTAGAGGATTTAAGCCCTAGTGAACGTAGCAAAGCTTCTCGTGGGCTATCACGTTGTGGGCTATCGATCACGCGTTCCTCTGGCAGTCCTGAGTGCAGTGGACACCATCAGAGGCTTAGCGGTCACTTTTCCGCGTGGCTTTAGCAGGTACGTTTATGGCCCATCATCCCGACCCCTTTCCTGTCCATGTGATTAAGGGAGTTCACCTTATTTGTTTACTACGCTGCGGTATGCAAATGTGTCGGAGTAGATCTGCAGAGATTACAGGGTCCAGGAGATGCTTAGGCGAACAGATGTGCCTTTGACACATGACCCAGACTGGGGCGCTCGCACTGGTGGCTGCGCTTCTGACTGGGAGGAGCTGGAGCGGCTCTCGCTCACCGATCTGTGGCTCCAGGGCAGAAGCACCAGGCCGTGTCTGCTTTTGCCTGCCGTAGGAGTTCTGCCTCTTCCTCTTCTGTTTCACCCCTCTGTGTCTCTCTTTTCTCTCTTTTCTCTCACAGTCTCTGCCTCGGTTGTTTCAGTCTCTCTTTTTTGTGTGTGTGTGTGTGCGCGACTGTGCGTGTCGTTCCTCCCTCCCGTCTCTCTTTCCTCCTGTCTCTTTTTACATCCCCCTCTTCTACCATCTCGTCTCTCCTCTGCTACAAAAATCTCAGCGATGCTTTCCAGATGTTTTCAAGTATTCCACATTTCCTCTGCAACTCCACTCCCCCCCCCCCCCCCAGCCCGCCTTCTGCACTGTTTCGTAAGACCTCCAATTTTAAGTCTCTCTTTCCCTTTCTCTTTCTCTCTCTCTCCCCTTCCCCCTCCCTAATTCTGCACATTAGTTTGAATGATAGAATGTTTCTGTTGCATGTTGCCTGACTTCCCTGTTTACCTAACACACGCTGTCGTCTCCTTTTGTCCTTCACATGGAGGCCGGCCAGCCAGCACTTTCTCCTCCTCCTCCTCCTCCTCTTGTGCTGTTTGACTGATGGTGTAGAGATTGTGTTGGTGATGGGGGTGGGGGGGTTGCAGGGGAGGATCTGTGGAACTACATTGGGGGGGGGCGTGCAGTTCAACCTTGCCCCATATAGTCCACCTCTCTCTCCTGTCTACTTTTCTGGTCCACTGGGGTCTGGTTGTTGGGCTGGAGGCGGACTGTGCCGTCGGTAGACATGGGCGAGCTAGCTAGGGCGGCATGTGGCAGGCAGGGAGTTCTGATTTCTCAGGTAGGACTCTAATTATATCTCCCATCTAACATGCGTCTCCCCAGGCGCTCGCCGGATAAAGATCTATAAATATGTCCAAGCCGTTTGGCTAGCGGCCTTTTTCCTTTTGTCATTTTCTCATGCCAAGTCTTGTGTTCCAATGCACTCACCACTCAGTTCATTTGTTTGTTTGTGTGTGTGTGTGTGTGTGTGTGTGTGCGTGTGTATGTGCGTGCGTGCGTGTATGAGCATGTGTGATGACTTGTGACTTGTGTATATGTGTGAGCATTGGCATGTGTGTGATTGTGTGTGTGTGTGTGCGCGTGCGTGCGTGTGTGTATGAGCATGTGTGATGACTTGTGACTTGTGTGTGTGTGTGTGCGCGTGCGTGCATGCGTGCGTGCGTGCGTGTATGAGCATGTGTGATGACTTGTGACTTGTGTGTGTTTGCATGTGTGCATTGGCATGTGTGTGATTGTGTGATTGTGTGTGTGTGTGTGTGGTATTAATGACCTCCGGCAGCGGAGGCAGCCCATTTATAGGATGTGCTCTCTGACAAAGGCTCAGAGGCCTTGCAGCCTGTAGCAAGTGACGAGGAAGAGGAGGAGAAGGGGAAGGAGGAAGAGCAGGAGGGGATGGCGCGGCGCTGCACATTATTTGGCTCGGCAAGGCGGCCGGCGTTAGTCATGCCTGCGCTGCTGCTTTGAATTCCGACTGTGCCCAGAAACGGGAACGCCGGAGAGGGTAGACGTGCGTATGGTGATGAGGGAGAGCAGGAGAGGGGGAAACGAGCGGGGATGCGGAGGAGAGGAAAAGACAGAGCATTGAATAACGGAAGACGAGAAGGGGAAGAGATGAACAGCATCGACGACAGCAGCATATTTCTTCCCCCCTCCTCGCCATCAGCGCTCTGCTGCTCATGCCGTTTCCATTCTGTTTTACACAAGCACAAAAATGTGCCTTACGCAACAGCACTGTTACTCGGGGCTCCAGGCTCCGTGTTCTCCATTCACCAGATGCATTAGGTCGCTTTCCAGAGAGAGAGCTAGATGCAGTTCTTATTTCTGCAGGAAGTCCAGGAACCGCCTGGCTGACCTGCCTCATCCTGCATACCTCTAGTCAATTCTATGCATTATTTACTGTGTGTGTGTGTGTGTGTGTGTGTGTGTGTGTGTGTGTGTGTGTGTGTGTGTGTGTGTGTGTGTGTGTGTGTGTGTGTGTGTGTGTGTGTGTGTGTGTGTGTGTGTGTGTGTGTGTGTGTGTGTGTGTGTGTGTGTGTGTGTGTGTGTGTGTGTGTGTGTGTGTGTGTGTGTGTGTTCTGCCCTCATACGCTATGTTCAAGTGTAGGGCTGTCTCTCAGTGTGCAGAGCTGGTCTTTTATGAGGGAGAGAGAGCGCTCTGAAGGGTCAGCCCTCCATCTGCTCTCATTTCCAACCACAAAAAGAAGTCATTAGCTCTGGCTTTTTCCCAGCATGCCCCCAACCCCTTCCCTCTCCTTCCTCCCTTTCTCTTTCTCTCTGTCTCTCTCTCTCTTGCGCACGCTCCCTCCACTTTATCCTTGATCACTCTCCTGGCCTTTCTGCCTTTTTCTGCTTTCCTCTCCTTTTGCTCTCTCTCCTCCTCTCGCATCTCTGATGTGCTGGCTCTGTTTATACCGCCATTCATTCTCTCTCTCACTCAGTCACTCACTCACTCACTCTCTCTCTGTCTCTCTCTCTCTCTCTCTCTCTCCGCCCACTGCTTTTTCTCTCCCCCACTGCTTGCTCTCTCTCTCTCTCTCTCCCTCTCTCTCTCTCCCATCTTAATGAGCTATGCTTAATGAACCAGTTTCCTGTGAGTGTGCGTGGGATTGACTGGGGATTAGGCAGAAATGCTCAAATGGGCCCACAAATGTAACGTTACAGTGCTCTTCAAATACACATTCTCTCTCTCTCTCTCTCTCTCTCACACACACACACACACACACACACACACACACACACACACACACACACACGCTATTGTGGTTACTTACACTGTTTCTCTACATCCTGTGTCGCTCCACTCCAACTACCCACCCTCTCTCTCTCTCTCTCTCACCCTCTCTCTCTCTCTCTCTCTCTCTCTCTCTCTCTCTCTCTCTCTCTCTCTCTCTCTCTCTCTCTCTCTCTCTCTCTCTCTCTCTCTCTCTCTCTCTCTCTCTCTCTGTCTATGTAAACTGCCTATCCCATCACTGCTCGTGGGATTAGGATTAGCAGATCTGAGTGTGGCCGTTTTAATGAGCACTAATTGATTTGTAATCACAGATACACACGATGCTCAGAGAAGCAATGTGTGAGGCAGGCAAGGGCCTCAAAGCTAGACAACAGTCTGAAGCAACAGCAGGACAGCACAAGTCTGAGCGAGAGAAAAAAGCCTCCTGATGTGGGGTGTGTGTGTGTGTGTGTGGGGGGGGGGGGTTGTTGTTACTGCCAGTAGGTTCTTGAGTCTGGGAAGGTGGCCATGTTGGAAGAAATGTCCCCCGCACACATACACACACACTCACACACACACACATACACACACACCAGGCTTGATCCTGTTCGAGCACTTGAGCTGTGGCATTCAGGAAAGGATGAAAACAAACACAAGCTGCTGCTAGCGCTGGCTGTCAAAGACCAATGGGTCCGCGCCCATCAGATAAGGGCAGCCCTCCTGAATGGAGGTGGGCTGGAGTTGTATGTGTACGTGTGTGTCGCGTGGGGTTGGCGTAGTGGTGGTGATGGGGGATAAGGAGACACAGATTTAAAGGAGCATTTGGGTTGAGATTAGTGAAGCACCTACCAGCCTACGAACATAAACCTCAACAGCTGAGATGGCAAGGTTTAGGAAGTACTGTTGCCATTGCTGCACAGGCTTCTGTAGGGGACACTGGGTTCATCTCAAAGCTATATTTGCCTATCGGCCTCTCCTCGGTCCTCCAGCTCATGCCCCGGACATCGTTCAAAGTTCTAAGTCATTGAGGATGTCTTGTTTATCCAAGGGGGTAAACGAACGTGGGCGCCTCTGAGGCTAGTTGTAGACCACTTCCAGTTAGGGTTCCATTGACCCCCATTCATTTTGGTGTCACTTTGACACTGACACACAGACAGACATTCTTGTCATTTATAGATAGATGCCAAAGGTACAATACCTCAAAGAGTGGCGACTGGCGAGTTGTTGTGACATAATGTTGCTTTTTGTTTGGTTGAATAGGAATGGAGGTTTTAATGTGTTTGATTTAGCATCTGGCCTTAACTTTCCCACTCATTTTTCTCCTCCTCTTTTTCCTTTTTCTCTTCTACAGGGAAACCCATGATTCTGTCCCTGACCTTGACCAGCTGGTTTATTGGACCCTACAATTAGACGGCGACAGAATGGGACAATAGCCGTGGGTATTGGATATCCCTTCCCCTCTCTTTTCCATTGTGTTTCTTTTCCTCCACACACATGTTCAAACAAGCACACTCGCCTACTGTCACACGCGCAGTTACCACAGCTAGACTCTTGGCCATTGTTCAAGAGTGAGCAGCGGAGAGACGACTCTTTGCGGTGGAGGGATGTCGCTCTAACATGGACGATGGCCAGAAAAAGACTCTCGTCTGCGTGAAGTGCACCTCGCCTCCACAGAGGGATTGTGTCAGATAATCAGCGAGGACTCGGAACGAAAGTCAAATGGACCTGAAAGACCCGCGACGAGTGAGAACGTGAAAGGTTTCTGCTCCGCTGCAAGACTAACGTTGTGCGTTCCACTACAATCAGAAACATCGGAACATTCTGTGATTCCTTATCTCAACCCCCCACTCCCAAGTGCCTTTTGTGTCTACATTTTGTTTTTTTAAAAGGTTTACGTTCCCTGACGGCACTAACTCCAGGACCTATATGACTGGTTTACAATTTTTGGCCCTCGTCCCAGTTTCGTCAGCGCTACATATCGTATACCTCGCTATATAGCTGTAGCTGGGCATTTTTCTTATTTCTTTATTATTATTCATCTCCTCCGAGCTTATGTGTCTGGGTTCAAGCTCCTCTCAGAGGAATGAGACCACCATAGAGTGACTGCCTGGTTTCTTTCACGGCCAAGCCGCTCCATAACCTCTTTTGAACGCAGACGAGTCGAGCTGAGCCAGGTGTGCCTGCCGAGCGCGTAGATCCCTGCGGGCGTCTGCCATGGTCAAGCTACAGTCCAAATGGCGCTACCTGGTGATGTTCCTGGGCGTGCAGCTGGTCGTCATGGCGCTGCTGTCGCGGGAGGGCTACCAGCGGAGGGTCTCGTACTTCTTCCGGATCTTCCGCAAGGCGGAGCCCTCGGCCGCAGCCCACGGACGCAACGGCACCAGCACCAACGGAGGGGACGTGTACGCCAACCTGTCGGTCCAGGCCCGGAGTCCAGCCAAAGAGGACCTCCCCTACTGCCCCAAGAAGTCGCCTCTCATTGGTGAGTGCACCTCAGCCGCATGTCTGTAATACCGACTCCGGTTCTGCCCCCAATGCTTGTGTCCCTCTCTCTAATCCAACTCTGACTGTCCACTCCTATCTCTTGTGATCTTAAGCTCTCGCTGTTCTCTTTTCCTTCCCCATCCTGGCGCACCTCTGACTTCCGTGTTTGTCCGGCCACTGTCGTCTTATCATGGATTGCCAAACACTGCTTCCTCCTCTCATTGCTGGGGCTCCGTTTCCTGTTGCTAAGGTTTCTCAGTGGCACCGGAGTGTAGTGTTGATTCATGGGAGGCCGCACCACCCCCTCTGCATGTTTGTCTGACTCTGATAAAGGAGGGTGTTGTCGGGAAGGGACAATCTTTTTTAGAAGACTTCAGAGAGAATGAAAAAAGGTTCAAATGCCATCTTCAAGTGGCCAGTTGTAGCTGAAAAAATCAATGGTATTGCTAACAAATGAGTTGACACAAGAGAGGTCGCCGTTCTCCTCTCCCCATAGGTACTGTGTACTATGCAACTGCTTTTACAGTTGTGAAAAATGTCCATGTCTTCCTGTGAAGGATCACATGCTCAGCGCAGGGCCAGGTCATTAGCATGTCTTAGTCATTCTAGCTCATTTCTTGTTCCTATTTGAGACTCATTTTATCCTGAGCTGTTCCTTTCTGCAAGTAGTCAGCAGTCGCTCTAGACTGAATTTGCTTCATATTACATCATTTAGTCTTAATGTGCTATGATGCCCTTAAGGCAACCCAAGGTTTATTTCCAGCCTCTGCTTTGCTTAATGTGTTTTTCTTTTTCCTTTTTCCCTTTCTCTCTTTCTTGTGGTTCTGTGAGTGTAGGCGGACCGATCCGCGTCACTTTCCCTACGGGCTTGACGTTTGCCGAGGTCCAGCGAAGGAACCCACTTGTTACTCGGGGAGGTCGTTACCAGCCTCCGAACTGTGAGGCCAGGCATCGCACCGCCGTCATTGTCCCCCACAGAAACCGGGAACACCACTTGAAGTTCCTGCTCTACTACCTGCATCCGTTCTTACAGAGGCAACAGCTCGATTATGGTATCTACGTCATTCACCAGGTGAGAACCCTGTGTCCCTTCAACACACACACACACACACACACACACACGCACACACGCTTAGGTCTTTACCATGCTCATATCTCATATCAGGGCCATGCCACAATCTTGGTTTCTCTGTAGTGGTGTTTCCTAGTGCCCTTGCTGTTCGCTAGAGGAGCACATGAAGTTAATCAGACGAGTGGCATGTTGCAGCTAGCCCGTGAGGCACGCTGCAGTGAGGAAACGGTAATGAGGAAATCAGAGCTGCAAGTCTGTGGGCTGCGTCACAAGTGACTCCACAGTGCTGCCTGGCAAGAGGCAGTGGTACTGCAGCAAATAAACGCATGTCATGCCTGTTGTGTTCAGCCTTAATTCCAAATCTCTTTATCCACTTAAACAGTCCCTGCTTTGGTGAAGTACACACTCATCTCTTGCCTTACCTTGTTGGCAATTGGATTTCTACTGTTATTCACCTTACATGGAGAATGATTTTTATTACAATAGTATTATTATTATTACTACTACTATTTAATTTTGTGTGTGAATTTGTTTGGCAGAAATATGTTTCCGTCAGTTTTCACACTCATTCCCATGTTGTATATAATTTATTGATCTCCAAGAAATGTATGAAGCATTGGCATTTTCCATGTGTAAAGGGCCTTTGTTATTATGCTGCTATTCTTCTATTAAAGAAGGGTTGTGCGGGCGGAGGTAGCATAGTGGATGAGGAGCTGGGCTAGTACAGTGCCCAGAAAAAGTTGTGGGTACGATTCTTGGCTGTCCACTGTAGAGCCCTGGAGCACAAGACTCACGTTACCCTACCTTGCTCTGGTGAGAGTGGCCCTGGTAATAATTGACGTGTAATGAATGACGTATTTATAACTAAGACAAATTTCTAACTAAGTGTCCACAAAGATTAGCTTTTGGCGTCTGATCACTAGCCTGTTATCAGGTAGCTTGCGTCCGGGTGCATGACGTCATCAGCACGATATTGTTTCAACACTGCACGTGCCAAACCCTGGCCCTAGCATGCGTACTTGGACGTATCACTGAGGCCACGTGTGAGAGTTGGGCTCTGTGTCAGTAAACAGCCAACAAAGATCAAGACCCCATGACACACACATACACACACACACACATACACACATAGTGATAATGCAGTGGCAAAACCCTTGGCTTTTGTCATGTCTCCTCTCTCAGGGATGGCTACCTCTCATCAGCCTGGCTGGGATTACAGCTAATCCCCAGGCTTTTCAGCCTCAAGTACCGCCACATCTGAGCTCACTCGGATTTACAGGAATATTGCAAGGAATTAGTGTGTAGGTTCGCATCCGCAAATGTATAAGTATGTGATCATAAATGTATGTCAGGATTAAATTTGGTCAATCAGTTATTCTCTCTTTTGTTAAGGGTCTGTGTTTCAGTATTAGGTTGACGTTAACAACTTGTTATGTGTATGATGTATGTATTGCAGTATGTGTTTGGATAGATAGATGGGTTCATGTGTGACCATGAGTGACTGTGTGTTTGGATAGGCGGGGGACTACACGTTTAATCGGGCCAAGCTGATGAACATAGGCTTGCGGGAGGCCATGCGCGAGGAGGAGTGGGACTGTCTGTTCTTCCACGATGTGGACCTCATCCCCGAGGACGACCGCAACACCTACACCTGCGACATCTACCCCAAGCACGCCGCCATAGCCATGGACAAATTCGGCTACAAGTCAGTGTGTCTCTTGTCCTGTCATTTGTTAGTCTAGATACAGTACATCGTGCTTCTACCTGCTTGATATCTTCTCCACCTCACAGGGCCGATATGGGACACAGTTTTTATTAATTAATTAATTAATTATATTTATAATATTATATTTATAATATTATATTATTTATTTATTTATTTATTGGGCATTTTGTGTAAATTTATCATAAATTGTTCATCAAGCTAAAGCTGACTGATGTTTTAAACAGACATTTTACGACACGACATGATTTCTGAACCCAGGTCGACCGATTAGCCTATCTCAGTCCCCAGTTATGGAATACAGTGGAACGGTACTGTAAATAGATTTATAAGTAGATACATGCCACCTGGCTGAATGTGAATGTTACCATCATCAGTGTAGGTTGTCCACCTAGGCAGGAAAATGGGATCGTGTGGGAAATCAGAATGACCCATTCAGCTGTGTAATCTGAATACAGCCTTTGTGTACTCTGTCTCCGAATGATTGAAACGGATTGTACTGTAAATTGAGAAGGAATGATTCAAACTAATTATACTGTTTGTAAATCGAGCAGCAATGTTTTCACTTGATCTGTAAGAAGAAATCTCACTTTAGCTCTCTTTTTGATTTTGACAACCAGCAGTGCTTTTATATAAATAATTACACTTATCCAAGTGTTTTTTTTTCTCTGTTTGAATTGTATATGGAGCCTCCCTATATAAACAGGACTAATCCCTAAATAAGGATCCTGTTTGTCCGCTGGGGTTTGTCTGTGTATAGGACTAGTTACAGTACAATAGCTAATGCAGGTGGACGTACGTCATGTTCTTTTCAGCCGTGTAAACATGTCTGTTTAACTAAAGTCATCGGTCCTGGAAAACGTGTAGGCCTCCCTTTGTTCGTTTGCGTGATGTGACTCAATCATGCACACATCACACCTCATTGCCTAGCCCCTTTGTGTGTTCTTCGATTAAGCAGCCCCACACACACACACACACACACACACACACACACACACACACATACATCCACACTCTTTACCTTTCCCCCTCCTCATTATTTGTGTGTACTCTGCTTGTCTTTGTCCTCCTTCCTCTCTCCTCCACCTCTCTATCTATTTATCTCTGGCTCTTGTTTATATCGCCATTCATTTTCTCTCTCTCCCTCCCTCCCTCCTATACATTGTACAATATTCATTTATTTATCTCTATTTCTATCTCTCTGTGTGTTTGCACTTGCTCTGGGCAGGTTACCCTACAAGATGTATTTTGGAGGCGTGTCTGCACTGACTCCTCTGCAGTACCTCAAGATGAACGGTTTCCCCAACAACTACTGGGGCTGGGGAGGCGAGGACGACGACATCGGCATCAGGTGAGTGAGGACGTGTGTGTGTGTGTGTGTGTGTGTGTGTGTGTGTGTGGAGTAGAGCGCCCACATCAACACGCCTAACTCTGCGTCCCCGCCCCTACCCCTCCCCCCTACTCAAGGTCATTTGCCCACCTCCAGTTATAAACAGTGGAAAGATCAGCTAGGAATGCTATTTTAGCACAGTTGGCTAATGGTCACATTGGGGGTGGGTTTCACTTCCTGATTCTCTAGTTTCATCATGGCTTCTCTGTAAAAAGGGAATCCATGTAAAGGTTCTGACTCGAGAGAATCCAGCTCACCCGTTTGGTTTGGCGCTTGTTAAAATGTAAAGTTGAGCAGTTGTGAAAGAGCAGCTGTCCGTTCCTCATTGTTGGCTTACCACGTGTCCGAACATTCAAATCACAGATGAAGCCTTTATGGAAGCCGAGAGGTTCATTCATATAGGCACATTCAAGAAATGTTTAACCCAAATTGTAGTCAAATAAAACCGTTATGATTCATCTCTCCAGAAAGAGCTCTTTATTTTCAAATCCTTTTGATAAGCTATCACCTATGTTCACCTCATATCTACTGGGCCACTCCCAGTAGATGTTTGATGTGTCAGAGTCCCTCTCATGTCATAGCATGTCTATACTTGGGGCTGTTTCCACACTCACTCTCTTCCGTTGCCTTTATCTTCTCTTTCTCTACATCCCCCTCTCTCCCGCACTCCTGCTCTCTTCTCTTCTCTCCTCTCCTCTTCTCAGGGTGTCCCTGGGAGGTATGGCGATCTCTCGCCCGTCGCTGAACGTGGGCCGCTACAAAATGATCAAGCACAAGCTGGACGAGGGGAACGAGCGCAACCCCGAGAGGTACGGTCCCGTGAGTCACGGCCTGAGCACGTAGTGGACCTCGTGGTGTGGCTAGTGGGGAGGAGAAGAGCTCAACAGCAGAGCACATACGTGGAGGGTTTCAGTTCTCTCAAGTCACTGAGTGTGAAATGCTCTGTAGTTAATCAACTACTGTCAAGTCTTTATTCCCCCGATCTGCATATTTATCTTCCTTCTTCCATGTCTGTGTAAATATGTACAGTGGGTACGGGTTGAGAATGCACCTTCTCCCGCGGGACTCCCGAAGAGATCCCGCAGTGCGTCAAGACGATTTTTTTCGAGGCTAAGGCAATGTACCCAAACAACCACCAGGTGGCAGAAAGTTTCAACTGCATTTAATGATGAAGACCGCATATCCGTCAATAGTCGACTCCTTAATCTCATTGAATCATTAAAATGAAGGTGATGACTGGCGAAATCATTCAAACGACACTTCAATGAACCATTGTTGAAATGAATGAAAATGGTTATAGAAATCGCCTACAGCCAGCGTTATAAGAAATATATAAGTAATAGTTAGTCTTCTTCCGTATTAAACAGATCTTTGAACGCTCTTTGTTCCGTAGGCTATTTTAAGGAACTACTCAATGCACACACACTGGGTAAACTGGCGCGCTACAAACATTAAAATGTCAAATCATATTTATTTCTCTTTGTCGCCATGGTATTGGGGGAAACGCGGAGAGACGAGATGGTCAGTCCTCGTATTTTTTCTTCGCGTTTCGTTATAAGAAATATATAAGTAATAGTTAAAGTCTTCTTCTGTATTGAACAGATAGCCTACGGGACGCTCTTTGTTCCATATTTTAAGGAACTACTCAATGCACACACACTGGGTAAACTGGCGCGCTACAAACATTAAAATGTCAAATCATATTTATTTCTCTTTGTCGCCATGGTATTGGGGGAAACGCGGAGAGGCGAGATGGTCAGTCCTCCTAGCCTATTTTTTCTTCGCGTTTCGTTATAAGAAATATATAAGTAATAGTTAAAGTCTTCTTCTGTATTGAACAGATAGCCTACGGGACGCTCTTTGTTCCATATTTTAAGGAACTACTCAATGCACACACACTGGGTAAACTGGCGCGCTACAAACATTAAAATGTCCAATCATATTTATTTCTCTTTGTCGCCATGGTATTGGGGGAAACGCGGAGAGGCGAGATGGTCAGTCCTCGTATTTTTTCTTCGCGTTTCGTTATAAGAAATATATAAGTAAAAGTCTTCTTCTGTATTGAACAGATAGCCTACGGGACGCTCTTTGTTCCGTATTTTAAGGAACTACTCAATGCACACACACTACAGTGAAATTAGGTCCGCTTCATCTGATGATTTGCTGCGCAATTGACCAAGCAACCGCGGACCGACAGAAAAAGAAAGCAAACGTTGCTGCTATCGGGAGGAAATGCTTGCTAATTTGATGTGTTCAAACATAGAGCCATACAATTAGGTGTGTCTGTTATTATGATAATTTTCGAGCATAACTGCTTGTCCATAGCTCAGTGACAGGTGTTAATAGCCTTGCCATAAGCACTGCCCAGAACAACATGCTCGGATTCACCAACAGAGTCGCGGCAACGTTGGTAGATACGGATGCCTGCTCTTCAGAGCCATCACCACAAAGGAGCACTACAGAGCCTGGTGCAAAACCACCAACTGGGATGGATCGAAGGGCAAGCAAGCACTGCCACACAACGTCAAGACCTTTGTGTTGTCAACACTAAGCAGAAAGTTTCCTACGATGGGGAGAAGTGGCCGCAAGGACTGCATCGATAAGATCAACGAATGCCTTCGCAAGCCCCGAAACCCTGGCGATACATTTTCTTTCCTTTAATTCAATAAAACATTGTTTATCTGAAGAACTTTTCCGAGGTTGTCTTGTCTACCAAATCCTAAACTTAAATAGAGTAAACATTTTATCTTATGAAAAAACTCTTAGGGGGAATAGTTAGGCAGCCCTTCCTCCATTATCGTAGTAGGCTAGGACTATAGGCAATTTATTAGAGGGGTCAAAAAAAACTCATAAAGTAGGCTAGACTAAATGTGTCACATAAGAATTTATTGTTTTTAGAAAGTGCCATTATCATTGCCATATTCTCTTAAAATATATATGAATATTATATTTGAAAACGAGTTGATTAAAGGCTTCTAATGGTGTTTCTATAATATGATAAAAGCAGAGATTGAGATGTGTGTTTGGAACAGTTTTTCAAATCCCCCGGGGGTATTTAGACTCCAGGGTGTTAAGCACTCATTCACAACTGTCCCATCGCTAAATGCTCTCTTGTGTTGCGTGATCACACAAGTATACCTGTCGTAGTGTGCTTTTAATTTGATAGGCCTAATTATTATCTCCGCCAAGGATATAGGATGATGGATTTGCTATCCAGTAGCCTAATAATTAGGCTATGTGCCACGTCCGATTTCGCAAGTGGTGTAGTAGGCTACATTTAAAAATCGACAGCCGCCTGTGAGATCCATTTCATGAAGAGCAATTGTCTTGTGCGATCATTCCCCCTCCCCCACACTCGTCTAACCAGTTCACTACATTATAGCCTATATGCGGCACTGAGGACGACACTTGAGCCCGACACTGTCAATGTAAAAATGTGTGTGAGTGCGCGCTGAACCACGAATTAACATATTAACTTTTCTTTTCAGCAGACATTGCAAACATAAAAAGAATCTCAAAACAGGAAATCTTTCATTTCTTTTAATAAATCGATGCATTTTGTTTTGATGGGTTCCGGAGAGGTTCTTCGACTGGGTGTCGAACCCCGGTCGCTGGCGTACGATACCTATGCTTCAACCACTTGCGCCACAGCTGCATGTGAACTTTGACAGGCTTTATTCGGCATATGTACTTGAAACGTTGCCGGTTAAAATGAACAAGCCTCCGTTTTAAAATAGCTTAGGCCTACACATTTCTAAGTAGCCTATTCCTAGCATGTAAATGTTGCCAAAATGTCCATCTTGTCCATCTCTTTCGTCTTCGCCTTGACGTTGACAATAATAGCCTATTCACGGAAATGCGGTCTTGTAACCGTATGAATTCATGAATTAATCTAAGGTTGCCTTTCGAGTAGCCTATTTCAGGTTGAATTGAAGGCTATTTCCTTCTGATAGGCCTATAGGTTTCTAAAACCATTTTCATTCATTTCAACAATGGTTTATTGAAACGTCGTTTGATTAATTTCGCCAGTCATCACTTTCATTTTAAGGATGTAGGATGAACAAAGTCTATGGATTTGCTATCCAGTAGCCTAATAATTAGGCTATGTGCCACGTCCGATTTCGCAAGTGGTGTAGTAGGCTACATTTAAAAACCGACAGCCGCCTGTGAGATCCATTTCATGAAGAGCAATTGTCTTGTGCGATCATTCCCCCTCCCCCACACTCGTCTTAGTTCACTACATTATAGCCTATATGCGGCACTGAGGACGACACTTGAGCCCGACACTATGTCAATGTAAAAATGTGTGTGAGTGCGCGCTGAACCACGAATTAACATATTAACTTTTCTTTTCAGCAGACATCGCAAACATAAAAAGAATCTCAAAACAGGAAATCTTTCATATCTTTTAATGAATCGATGCATTTTGTTTTGATGGGTTCCGGAGAGGTTCTTCGACTAGGTTTCGAACCCCGGTCGCTGGCATACGATACGTATGCTTCTACCACTTGCGCCACAGCTGGATGTGAACTTCAACAGGCTTTATTCGGGATATGTACTTGAAACGTCGCCGGTTAAAATGAACAAGCCTCCGTTTTAAAATAGCTTACACATTTCTAAGTAGGCCTAGGCTATTCCTAGCATGTAAATGTTGCCAAAATGTCCATCTTGTCCATCTCTTTCGTCTTCGCCTTGACGTTGACAATAATAGCCTATTCACGGAAATGCGGTCTTGTAACCGTAATGAATTCATGAATTAATCTAAGGTTGCCTTTCGAGTAGCCTATTTCAGGTTGAATTGAAGGCTATTTCCTTCTGATATGCCTATAGGTTTCTAAAACCATTTTCATTCATTTCAACAATGGTTTATTGAAACGTCGTTTGATTAATTTCGCCAATCACTTTCATTTTAATGATTAAATGAGACGGATATGCGGAGCATTTCTCTCCCTCTCCATTGACCAAAACGTTGCTCTGGCATCTCTGCTGGACTGACTGAGTTATAGGCTACGTCGAGTGAGAGAGCTGTGAGGTAGGCTGTAAACATTCGAAAACTCTGCAACTGCAATCTAACATGCCGAGCGTCATGTCTCTTTTCTCCGCTTGTCACCAGCGGGTTTTTCCATGAGCCGAACCTTCATATTATTAGGGCGGTCTATGTTGCCCCCTTGCGGTTGCAGTTTTCCCGATGCTTCGGGAGTCCCGATGTGCGGGAAAGAAAGGAGCATTCTCAACCCGTACCATCTGTACATAAACAAATGGACTTAAACGTTTCCTTCTGTTCTGTTTCTGTCCCGCCCTTTTTGTCTTCCTGCTCCATCGCTCTTCTCTCTGTCCGTCTCCGCTACAGGTTCAACATGCTGGCCAAGACCCGGCAGACGTGGAAACAGGACGGCATGAACTCGCTGGAGTACGAGCTGCTCTCGCGGGACTACCAGCCGCTCTACACCAACATCACCGTCAACATCGGGACGGAGGAGGGCCTCGACCCGCCCCCCAAAACCGCCGCTGCCCCGGTTGAGGACCACAAGCCCAATCCTCCCAGCACCAACACGGACATAGAGACGAACATAGTGAGCAAGGACACGGCAGACCACTGAGCTGTGTGTGTGTGTGTGTGTGTGCGTGCGTGCGTGCGTGTGTGTGTGTCTGCGGGTGTGTGTGTGTGTGTGTAGTAGCAGTGGGAGTGTGGTTGGTGGTGCTGGGTAGTGAGGAGGATGAGTCCTATCAAATGCCCACTTGTCTCTGTCCTCCTGGACTGAAATAAGCCTCCCAGCATCATCCATCGCCTCCCACATCTTTGGGGACCACTGGCAGTGCCATTCCAGGACCAATCTCTCTCACGCTACTGCCTTGTCTATCTGCCCTTCTGCTCGCCTCTGAAGGGAAGCGCGGCTACAGCAGTCACCATGGCCCCTATGACAGAAAACAAAAAGAAGTAAACTTGGTGGGTGTGGGGGTGTTGCTTGAGTGTTTGCCACTGTTTTTTTTTTTTGGGGGGGGGGGGGGTTTGGGGGGGGGGTTTACTTCTTTCTCTGGGGCACATATACTCTCAGCAGAGGAAGACTGATGAAAAAAAGAAAAGAAAATTAGACCGTTGAATGTATCTCTCGGTGTGTGATTTACAACAACATCATTGTTACACCCCCCCACCCCTCCTCCTCCCTGGGCGCTCCCTGCACATGACACTTGACCTTTGTTTGCTGTGTTTGCGGTGACAACAAGAGATGGGACCTGCTGTCTCATCACAGCAAGGAGATCAATTTGGACTTGGGTTTTAAACCTGTTGCCTTAGCATACTGTTGTGCTCATTTTACACTCTTTGTGTTTAAAGGTGTGTGTGTGTGTGTGTGTGAGTGTGTGTGTGTGTGTGTGTGTTTGAGAGACAGAGAATGTGTATGCACATATGCGTTTGCAAAAAATGGGTGTTTACATAAACCTAATTGAACACAGTTGAGGTAAGATTCATGGAAGGCCGCATAATCAAATGCACAGCCTCGCAATGCCTCTCCAACAGATATCCTGGACGTTTTGTTCCTCGTCAGCAGCCTAGAGGGAGGATAATGGCCTTTCAGATCATATCAGGTGTCGAGCTAGCATTCATCCTCCCCCTCTCTCTTTTTCAGTTCCTTGATCCGGTGTTGTAGCCTGGAGGGCAAGAGTGCAGCCACACTTTGGCTATTCAAACGTTAAGTGCGCCCTGACAGTTGTGCCTTTGTGATGTTTCAAGTGCACGTTTCTATTGCAGCAAGTTTAGACCTGATATATGGGCGTATTGTATATATTGTTGTATATATTATATATATACATACATACATGCATACACAGCTATCCACAGATTGATTGCATTTTCTAAAATCTGGGTTTGTCTGAGTAGGTTGAGCAAGCCTATGTAGTTGAGATTGTTTCATTATTTGTCGAAGCCACCCTTCTGAAGCCACAAAGGTAAATTCATGGGTGACATCATGTTTAGTATAGAGAGCATGGTTCTGTAGCGAGTCTTTTTTCATACTGTGGCCATGAAAAGATATGAAAGATGGGGAAAAATAGCCGTTTGCGCTTGACCTGAATTTAAAAAATGCGTCACCCAAGGAACACAAATCAAGATCAGGGGGCCATTTCACTGAGCAGGAATACTCGGTTATCAGGAATAGTGTGTGACCCCAACATTCAAACTACTACTTTTTAGTTTAGTCAGCACTACAACTTACAACTTGTGAGGAGTTAGTTGATTTACGATTGTCTGATGGGTTGAGATCATTCTTTGTTGAAATGGCCTTTTACGGATTTCCCTTTTCCCAATCTTGGTGCTGTGTGGAGATGTGGCAGCAGCACATTCAGCAGTGCTAGTGTTGTGTGGCCTCTATAGATGCTGTGGAGACCAGGCTTCACGCTAATCCACATGCTTTGTCTTAGCTCTGTATGTGACTTGGAGTTCTTCATATGTTCTGCCTCTTCTCAGGCTACTTTCACTCCTCACTCCACCAGCTGGAGAGACCTGTTTTTGTTTGTTTGTTTGTTTGTTTGTTTGCAGCATTTGCATGTTCTTCATACAAATGTGTGTGTCTTAGCAGAGAGCCCAGACTATTACTGGGCTGAAACCAAAGATGGCGGTCTGGCAGGCAGCTTTTGAGCTAATGTTTAAATTGTTGGACCAGTGAGGGGTCTCCTACAAAATGAAATTAATGCACGTATGGTAAAAGTGTGTGTGTGTGAGAGAGAGTCGGAAGCGAGGGAGAGGAGTGGATGCCTCGTGTGTGTGTATATTTTTACTGTTTATGGTGGTTTCACATGCTGCTCTTTATGGTATGGAAATTGAGTGGCTGTGGTAGTACGTTTTTGTCTCATATTGTCATGCATTTCACTCACGGTTATTTTAGAGGCAAGCAGCCCATTCTATGAGCTTAATATCCTGTCCTTTCTTCTTGGGCATGTTTTTGTCTCTTTTTTTCCCCCCTCTCTCTAAAAGTTGGATGTCTGATGTATCACATTTGTATAAAAACGGTTAATAGGTAGTTGCAGGTGACACTGCAGACGTCCCACTGGTGTCTACTTAATGCTTCGTTCGTTGGTCTGAAGGATGAGCGGGAAACTGGAACTGTATCCTAAGAAGGATGGAGTTTAAGAGCTAAATCAATGCACAGCTCACGGGACTGATCTCAGATCTGTTGGGTGCTGAGGCGTTATAGCTTTACCCATTCACTGCACACATAAAGACGGTTCCCTGTGTGTGTGAAAGAAAGAAGGCCAAACAATGCAGGACCTCATGGCTGGATGAATTGTACATCATGTTTTGTATGAATAGAGACTGCTGTTTTTAAGCACTTTTGGGGATCCGATGCGCCAGCCAGAATTTTTATCCCAACGTAGTCTTGGCCATTTGTGTGTGAAAACATTTCGTTTCAGTCAGCGTTGCATTAGAAGCAGCCGGTCTCTGCCTGTCTGGCAGCACCCAAAAGGAGGTTCTAGCAGGTTCTAGCAGAACAGTGCTAAACATTTGTATGCAGCAGAATGCAACGTCTCACTTTATATGTTTTTGTCCTCTCATCAGAGTCTGCACAGTCCAGAGTTGCCTTATAATAATGATTAATAAAACAAATAATCAACCAGTGCCATTCTTATTGTCATGTATGGGCAGCATGGGAAGGGTTTGGTTATTGTAGTGCATAGAGGTTAAATGGCTCTTTTTCTATTCCAAAAGTATTTCATCTATGTTGAACACTAGAAAAATCCCTTTGCTGCTAGAACTGTGTTTCTGTCTGAGAATTAGGGCTGTCAATCAATTAAAAAAAAAATCTAATTAATTACATACTCTGTGATTAATCAATCTAAATTAATTGCATACTGCATATACTTTTTGCTGTGTAAGCAATTTGAATATTTCAATTGAAATGAATCATTGTATAATCCGTATTAGTGACATTAAAGTTCAAAAACTCTTATTACTTTCACTGTTCAAATAATGGACATAACAATATGACTTAATATGCTGAGGAAATCAATTCAAAAGTGCCTCGGAAAGAGTTTAAGTAAATGTTCCAATCAATGATCTACATGTAGGCAGCGCATTCTCTTCTCTCTCCTTCATTTTACAGTCTAATGGTTACTGACTCTGAGTCAAAGGTCACAATCGATTAATCTGCGTTATCTTTTTTTATCAGTTAATTTTTCTGAAATGAATTAATCAAAATGAATCAGTTAATTTGACAACCCTACTGAATCTTTCTGAACAAATTCCTATAGTGGAGTAGCTAAGCTTCAAATGTTCACAATAATTAACTGTTTTCACTACCAAATGTGATATTTTTACAATAAACTTACAAAGGGGGTCTGATAAGATTTAGAATCGTAGGCATCCACATTTTTTTCAGTACTATAATGGCCTTCTCCAACCTAATACTCATACTATTATTGTTTGAAAAATTAATGTGAGTGGAGCATGGGCACACTGGTAAAACATAGTTAAATATAAAATGTAAAATATAGCTAATGGTTTGTATTAATCACAATCGGCTAATGTGCAGAACAGCCGTGTTGTATGAAGCTTGTGTATTGCAGTGAAGGCTGTTGTTGAAGTGTCAACCCTTGTGAAGCCGTATGCAGGTAAAGACAAGCAAGTTTGCCTGTGCAAGTTGACCGAGCAGAGGGCACCCACAAAGGCAACAAATTCTATTGGCTCTATGCCAATTTTTTTCAATGACTCAAAGCTGTTTGAAGGACCTTTATCAAACTTGGCATACTCACTATACTGTCCTGCAAAGGCAAAAGACCTTAACTCGCCTGAGTGTGAAACTGATAAAAAATGACTTTGAAGAGAAAAAGTGTGAGTGATAATGAAGTCTACACAAATAAGTTACATAAACAGATCTTGAGCTCAAACATGATCTTTGATCCTTATTTTGAAGTTACTGTACTATGCCCACAAATAAAGTGCCATGCCAAGGCAAAAGGCAGTAACTTCCATATAATCAATACAGTACAGTGACTGTACTGTACTACAGTACTGTATTTGTATACTAAAGTTGACTAAACAGAGGAATATAAAATGGTGTTTTGGAAATTGATCTTAATGCCTTGAATTAAAAAAAAAGTGAAAATATCTAACCTTTAAGGACACCAATAAATAAAATAGGCCAGTTATTTCATGGATCCAGAATACTATGCATCCTGATTAAGTTCCCTTGGCCTTGGGAATTAAAATAGCCTCACATCACCACAATAATGCCTATGCTGGTTTCATTGTCATTGAGCTCAAACCAGCAAATAGGCTAACTGGACAAAAAAACACCATACCAATCTAGCATGGTGAAGGGTATGTGGTGATGTGGGGCTATTAACTCAAGGTGGTTTGTTCTGCCTCTTTTTTTTTCAAGAGTCCTTTTTTGGCCTTTTTTGTTTAGGCCTATAAGTTGCAATAAACAGTCAAGTAGCAAAGTGTCAGCATTGAGCAGACCCTGAACTAGCAAATAGATTTTGCCACAACAGAAAATTATCTCTGGTCAGACATTAGACTTAGTATAGAAAACGTATGCAAAATTTGACATTTGAAAATGTGTAGGAACCCTGAATATATTTGTAGGTATTCCGCTTCCAGTTTTTTTTATTTTTTTTATGGATATTAGCCTAATGGATTTTACACTGCTGATGCTGGATTATTAAAACTACAACATAGCTCCGCCTAGTGGTCATAGTGAGCATAGCTTTTCTTAACATAATATCAGATGAAGAAGAAATGCTATACATTAAGAAACCTTGGTCCTCTCTGTACCTTGACCTCTGGGTATTAGACAGCTATATCAAAGATCCTTCAATACTCCGCTTTAACCCTCTCTGGCTATATGGTGGCTTATCTGCTGTCCAAAGTTTGTCTTTATGATGTTAAAGATTTATGATTACTGATTGATGTGATCTTCCAACATGTTGCACAGGCGTAGACAGAAATTATAATCAAGGTGTGCCTGCGGCCTCAACCCAGAAAAAGTGAGGGGCAGAAAAAGTGAATAACTGACTTTCAGAAAATAAGGATGCAGTGCCTATATGAGTCTTAGGTCTACAAATCAACACGTGAACTAGGCCTAGGCCTTTGTTTATTGTTTAGTAAAGATTGTGTAGTGTAACTGATTGGCCGAAGTAATGCTTTGGACAATATCCGTTGGATAGACAACAAGAACCTTGATCAGTGAGGAACAGGAGTAACCAGTGGACTTCATTTATTTGCAAATGTACTGTATTTAATCTTATGCATAGCCTTATTCTACTGCCCTTTATTCTATTCATACTGTTATGTTTCTCTTTTATGTTTTATTTGTTTGAGAGTTGTACTTTGAGAGCAAAGTTAACTGAAGTGAAATTGCTTTCTTTTTTTTTTTTTAACACAAACCTGGCCAATAAAGCTGATTCTGATTTTGAAGATGGCATGGCTTGGATTTAAACTTGGAATTTCATGATAGCTTGCTAGGATAAGCTATATATTATGGTTGGTTTGGCAGGCAGGTTACAAAGAACAGACGGAGTAATGGTAAGCATGAAAGTTTATTGCCAAAGGTGGAAAATATTTTAGGTGTGCCAGGCCGATGACTGGGTGTCCCAGGGCCAGGCACACCCAAGCACACCCCTGGCTATGCCACTGAAATGTTGTGGTGGATTTCCTCTCAAATCTCAGTAGCAGTCACAGTACAGGTACTATCCATGGATCAATTACATTCAAGACACTATTCAGAACACTTCATAAATAACACATTGGAGAGCCACTGCAGTTTTAGTTTAATGAGCATTAATTTGATGTTTAATGGTGCTTATATTCTCAAAAAATAAAAACATTAAAAGTGTTGGAACTTGAAGATGTGAGCCAAGCTATTTTCAATTCCAGCACTGATCATGGATCGCAATGATGGAAAAAAGGTTGAAATCCGTCATGACGGCTTCCTGGACACTGCTTCCTGGACAGAAGAATAACACGTGATCTCTCGTTACCAGTTGGGAAAGATAGTTCTGCTGAACACTATGGTACTTTTACTGTAGTTATAAGAAATCTGGCAAATGGCAAAATTTGAATCGCTAAATGATAATCACTTTACAAAGTGGACATATAGGCCTACCTCTTGGCGGCAACCGTCTCTCTGTTTCTGAGCTGATGTTCCTTGATGATGATTGTGACTCTGACAACCAGGGCAAAGGAAGAGGTCTCTAGAAGTTTAAGTTTATAGATAGAGAAGCTGTAAGTATTGACACACAAAAAACAGACAACATGTCATGACTGATGTTAGTGAGTTATTCTGAGGTGAACGTCATTACCTCAGTAGAACAGGGTGGAGTCACCAGCAGACGGGTGTCTCTTTCCGGCAGCCAATTTCTCTCATGACATCATGACACGAGGTGGGGCTCAGAAGATCATAATAGTCAAACAGCCCGGCGTCAAGAAACGGCTAGGAGAGACACAGAGAAAACCTGGGTTGGTTGGACTTTTCATGTTGTGACTTTTGAACGGAAGGCCTAATGACCGAAATTACTTACAGACTGGTTTGCAAAACTATCTGAAAAGGCTTGTTATTTCAGTGATTACAAAAATCGTATCCAAACCCAAATTTCACAAGATCATAGGACAATTCAGAATTGTCTTAGCAACCACATCCTTGATCTGAGCAGCACTCACCATGCCAAATCTCTTCCTATGACTAGATGTCCAGTTGACATCTAGCCAACTCCTCCTTTGTCCTCCTCTCCTCCCTCGCTATAAAGAAAGTAACAAATGTCTGTTATCAAGGGCACATATACTCATTTCTCACCCAAATCACCAGGATGTAGACTGCTGGCGTACCTCTTCACATAGAAGAGCAAGTAGGCTGTGCTCTCCCTGTCCTGCAGTACGTCTTCCTTGCTCTTCCGTGACACCATACTGTCATTGAAGCACAGCCAATCACTGCCATCCCGCTCCGCAACATCACAGATGTAGTGACCTGAACACACATATTGTCCATTATCATGAATGCCAGGAATTTTGGACAATGTGAAACATGTATGCTGGAATATTTTTTTTTGTTGGCTACTTACCACTCTCCATACTGTCACCCAGGTGGGACACAACGCTTGCCAAGTGGTATGTTGTGATGTTGCTCTCTGTCTCCATCTGCGTGAAAGAAAAAGTCAAATAAATGCATCTACAGTATTCCATGTTATTACACTTAATGAAAATCCCGTGTTTTGCGTTGCATTTGTTTCTCCTTCTTTTACTATTTTTTCTGGTCTACAGTAACTGCCATTCCTCACCAGAAACGACGTCATGCTATCTGACTCTCCTGCGCTCTCTCCACTGTCCCTCAAGACTGATGGGGTGAAGAACAAAAACGAGGGAAAGTTGAACACACACCTGCCATGATTCTACCTCTGTCGTTACAATTCTACAGTACACACACACACACAGGCAGACCTGTTGTTTCTTTAAAGAATATAATTCATTGAACTGTTCTTGTGTGTTGACGCTGACGTGGATATGTGCTGGAGCTCACACCTACCTAGAGTAGAACTGCTGCTGCTGTGGCTGCCGGCTGGAGATGCGAAGGGAGTGTAAAATGACATGTCCATGTCCATGTCCAAACTGACCATACTGAGGATGCCAGGGAGAAACAAACAAAAAGCATAATGAGTATTCTAAGTAGTTCAGTCAATTGGTCATTTTGGCTTTATCTCTGTTTGATTGTATACCTAGCACATTCATATTATTATTTATCCTATATCTACTGTATACTAGAGGATTTGTTTTCTGACGTTCTGGTGTCTTAAGTCTAAAGGACAATGTTTTCTGCACCTTTCCATGGCTAATATTACTGGTAAATATCTGCCAATCCACAACAGTGCATACCCACCTTGGCGTAAGCTGCTCCATGGAGCCTCCTCCCTGCTCATGGGTGGAGAATCTCAGCTCTGGGGCAATCTCAATGCTGCACGCACTCTTCTGCAGAAATTCTCCGCCGAATCTCTTGAGGTGCAGGACTAGGACCCTGCCAGGGAGGGGGACACGGGGTAAGACATGTGCAATATCTCAAGACGAAAAGACAGACAATTTTCTTTAAAGCCGATTGCTAAACCACATTTTCATTCGAATGTTCTTATTCATTGTTCACAGTTTCGTGCCTGGGGTGGCATATCTTAGGCTGCATACCGTGGCTGAGTGAAGAACTGGAGCTCCTCCGAGGCTGCCTGGCCTGGACAGGAGCTGCAAGCCCACTCCAGCTCCGTTGTCTAAGAGAAGAAAAACAAAAACATACGGTGACTATCCCTCCTTTCAACACCAGTGGTTGGATTCAGTGGCATTGTTGTCTATTTACACGCTGTGACCTTGAAAAACTGGGCCAGGTTGTCGATCACTGTGCCTTGGTGGGAGGACGGGATGGAGAGATGGTTATAATCCTCCCTCCTCTCTGCTCTGAGTCCACAGCTTCAACGAGACAAAAACAAACATCATCCTTCTGTTGTTGTAGTGACTAGCTTATTTAGCGAGACACACTCGCCACGACTCTCGTTGTATAAATGTAAGTCTTATTAGTGCAGGTCACAAGATTTTAGACATTGGAGTGGACCGTCATTCACGGTGCAGAAGGTCTTACCTGTTGCAGGTGCGCACTGATAGGAGCTGGAACTCCAAGTTGGCCACAGGGCACCTGGTGGCCACCCCCATTATCCTGCGGAGAGTCTCCCCCTCCTCTTTCAATTTAATAAGGCAGAACACCAGGAGTTCGTGGGCATCCTGTGGTGGATATTGAGTAAAACAACACATTTACCTCTCAGACACCTTTATTCCACTTACAAAAACAGACACAACAGCGACTTACAACAACAACACAGAAGTTAAGTTAAAGTCAAATTAATTTTTAAAAAAAACCCATCAAAGCTTCCCTGGTCTCTTGGCTCAAATTAAACTCCAATTCCAAACTTAACACACTCCGACCTTCGTTATATCTTACAAGATATTCTCACTCGGCATTCCTGCCCGGCCATTATGTCACCTATTCTCATCACAGTGTCTGTGAGATCTGAGCCTACCTGCTGGTGATCCCCACAGAAATGGGAGCAGATCTTTGAAATAGACCTCTGTATTTTCTTCAGGATCAGCCTCTTCTTCTCAGCTCTCTTAGAATTCTGTCTTGACCGTTGTAGTAGTGCCATGCCCCTACAGATATTAAGACTTTGATTCAGAAGGTAACTAAAGGAACCAATTTCAAAAGCTAACAAAGACTAAGGTTAGGGACCATGTCACTTTCTGTGCTGGATTGCTGGTGAATGAAATGGTTCAGGGGTGCTTCTCATTACCTCAGAAGAGGGGTAAACGAGTGTCCTTTCCAGCAGCATAGTTGGTCCACGATGTCACTGCTGAAAGAATCCAGGCCAAGGAGACTCTGCATGGTGGCGTTTAAGTAACAGGTGTTCCCATTGTTTGGAAACCTGTAAGAGGCAGGAATACATAACACAAGTGGCAAATAATGTTTACAATGTACTTTTGTACAATCAAGAAGTTCACTCTCTGTTATTGTTTGTACTTTTCAAACAAGCCGTCCACTCTGTTCATGTTAAAATGTACTTTTCAAGAAAGACTCTTTAGTGAGAATACTGATGAGGTGGACACATTTCACAGACAGTAGTTGATTGTGGAATGCATTATATTATTCCATACATCTTATTTCAAGCTGTGGTATAGGAGGACCTCCAATGTAAAAAATTTTTTTAAAGTGGCAACTATGTATTAAGCTAATCTAGCTAGGGTACTAGGTAATGCTTACCCTAGTAACTGGAGGTTTGTGGATGACAGGTGGGTGTCTGGGGAAAGAGAACAGAAAGTTGCAGGCCTTAAACATGAAGCAATAAGGGAATCACAGGGAGGAAGATTTGACTGAGGAATTACAAGTAAGCCAGCATAAAGTGTTCAGATAGCACACTACTTTGCCATAGCTGGTGCAAGGAGGCGAGACTCACCAGGGACTGTCCGCTGGGGGGATTTGGTTGTGGGGTATTGTGTGGGTGAGCGGTTGGACAGGAGAGGGCTGCAGCGGGAGGAGGCTAAATTGGGAGAGGAGTGAGCACGAGAGGGAGCACTGTGGGGGGAAAGGGTGGAGGAGAGGACAGGGCAGGAGGTGCTGCGGGTCAGGCCTTTGGAGAGGGGAAGGCTAGAGGTGGAGGAAGTGAATACCACGTCTTTGTGGCGACTGATGTCGTCCTCGTCCTCATCATTGTCCTAAGAAATATATGAATATATCGATGTAACATTTCTTGGAATTCATTAATGATGTATTACAGTAGGTTTAAATGTGATCAAATGAATAAAAGACTTGACCTGATGTAATGAATTTTCATTGATTTTCACTATAAATGAAGATAATAATATAAATATGGTGTAATTCTATAAATGAAATTACCTGTTTGCTGCAGCAACATCCCATTTTTAACGAAAATTACTCAATAAGAAACTCTGTCCGTCTGTCTGTCTCTGTCTCACATTAAAAATGCTACCGTTCTGCGATTGCACCGCTTTTAACCACCGATAAAACACAAAGTATGATGTCACAATGGATTGAGAGTTGACTAACAACGCGTCATAGTTGGACAAGTGTTTCACCGAATTTGTTACCCTGGAATTATGCGACTCTAGAGGGCGCTGTTGCATTAGGCTCTTATACGGCTCTGGGTCTGTGCAGAGCCGTAACATCTGTACGGTTATGGCCCGGGATTTGACAGACGCTTTTGTCCAAAGCGACATAGCCTACACATAAAAACACAATTCAATAATGAATTTAACAGTGAACAATAAAAAGTTGGTCACACTACATTAGGGAGAAGAGCAAATAAATAATAGGCCTGTCCATTCAATCAATCATATCAGAGCTCTTTTCCTCACGCACACACACGCTATTTGCTTATCCAGCAAGTAACGATTTTCACAGACAAGCAAGGTAGGCTAGAGTAGGCGATGCTGCATGATTTTATGAAAGTATGATTTTTGCGACATCAAAGAAAGTCAAATGTGTAGCTATGTCTCATTTCATCGAACTAACAGATCTGGTAGCTTTGCGGTTATAGCCGATAGAGCCGATATCAGATCCAGTGTTTTACAAGCCATAATGAGAGATTTAAATTGATGTTGTGAAATAATAAAAAAATAAAAAAATAAAAAAAACCAGATAAAAATGCAAATGAACAATAGGCCTAATAGGCTAGGCTAGCCTATAGGCTAGTGCTACAAGTGATGGGTGGAGCAGTGCTGCCTTCATGCGACAGAGAATGTTTTTTGTGCGTTTTATGCCGTATCTACCATTTACCTGATGACATTTTTGTGTTGTGGCCTAGGCCTAAGCCTATTTTTGAGACAGCGCACCAAACTAAATAGGCTACTTATTTCTTTCTTCTTAGAATAGGCCTATAGAGAGTGCATAAGTTTGCAATGCCAATGTCTGGTTCTGAGATGAAATCAGAAATCAGATGGAACTACACACTGGTCTATGTTTACTCAGGTTCACTTCTAAAGTAGGCTGATTCAAAAGTACATTCCCTGACCGGGAATCGAACCCGGGCCGCGGCGGTGAGAGCGCCGAATCCTAACCACTAGACCACCAGGGATGGCTGAACACTAAGAAGAAAATAAAGTATAAAAACTAAACATAACAAAAAATAATAGTTCTTGTAACGTTTATTTACATTGAAGAGGAGTAGTAGCCTAGCATTGATCCATATGAGGAAGGAATGAAATATTTCAGCAGAGAAAGGGATATATCATGACCAGAAGAGGGCCAACCCTGGTAAGTTACAGGCTGTCTGTGACATTATGTGACAGTAGGCTAAAGTGACAATTCTGTAAGTTACACTGTTTCCGAATGTTAAGTGCAAGTCCCTCCTCTTCCAAAGTGGTATCATCACGTGGATGGATGTCAGACAATCAATGCGAGGCGACAGACGAGAGCAGTGTTTTTGTTTTGATCTATGTAGTTCTACTGTAACTTAGCATTAGTGATGCTAGTGATATAAGTGCTAAGCTGTGTAATGTCAACTAAGCGAGTTGTTGATAATGTTTAGGTTGCCTCTAGAGCTCGCTGTGCCAAGCTAACTAAGAAAAGTATCCTCAGTCTAGCTAGTCGCTACTGGATTGTCGGAGAACTGTGGAAAGATTCAATTTCACACGATAGGTCTACCTTAATGGGTTAGTGTTTTTTTGTGCTAGCGATGTGAAGATTAACTATGCAGAGTTGTCAGTAACTTGCAACTAACATGTGATTTTACAAGTTCACGTAGATATAGCATTGCAGCGTTTTAGCTGTGTCGTCTGACTCAAAAACTAAATGTAGCATCTCAAAGGCTAACGTCAGTTAACTTTCCTTGAAACTGTGCTAACGTTGACAAACATTAATGTCGAACAGACTGGTATTCATTCTTGCTTGGGCAACAATTAAGGAGTGGTGAGGTTGCTAATCCAATAACTGTTATCTATTTCAATGTGCATATTGCCTTTAACGTTAAATGCAAAGCAGAACGCTGTTGTTGGTTGTTCACCTAACTATCATAATCAGCGTCGTTAAGCTAGCCAGTTAACTTCACCTTCCATTTGATAGTTGGAGCTAAGTTAGCTAACTATGTCATTAGCACGGACATGAACTCATGCGTCAGCTAGCATTACACACGAGGGAAACCAAGTTAACATACGTTAGAGAGGACCGCTCTGTTTAGCTAAGTTATAGTTAGCCGCCTCCTACATGAGTTAAACCTTCGTCAGGTTGTTATCATAGTAAGCTTGGCTAATGTCGTCGGACCGTCATCCAAATGGGGCTCGTGGCCTCCTCCGTGGACACCGGACGAGATCCTATGGAAGTATAGTGAATTCTTCCTTGTCACCTGTACGTCAAAAGCGAATTGAGCATGAAGTTCAACCTGGAGAAACGCTTCAAGGATTGGCTCTCAAGTATGGCGTTTCTGTAAGTAATGTGTAAAGACCCGTTTGCCGTAGGCCTACATGGATTTAACATTAGTCCAAGAATATAAGCAAACTTGAAAAGTGAAATTCTTCATTGAAAAAAAAAAAAAAGCTAACAGTCTAATCCATGTAGGCTATAGCAGACTTGCCATATAAGTTATGTTATGGTACCAGTAAGACCTGAAACAATGTTCAAAAGGTTTGTTTATGAACAGTGAGACAGTTGCACTCCCCAAGTCTATTAAAAAGCCTGTATGCACGGAAGGCTGTCCAGGTACAGTACCTCATTTGTTTCTGGTGGAGCCAAGAGTGTTGAGGTGTGAGGCTATTGTTAATGTAATCAGTCAGTGTCTACACAGACCCGCTTGATTTTTGCACCTAGTGAATCAGCAAGTCATGATGTAAAAGGGTTTATGAATGTGTTACAATTGTCGTAATTGGGCAAACCATATCTTCAGTGTTAGAGTGAACATGCAAGGAGCAAAGTATAACAGAAGATGCAATTACAACACAGCTAACGCTCCACCGGATAGAAATGAGGTACATGAACAGCCTCCCATGCATATAGCCTAATAAAATAATGATGAACAAACCTGTGGTGGTCCTGCTGGATTAGGCATTGACTATACATGAGTAGATAAGGATAACAAACTAAATGGAAGCCAGCTGTTGTGGCAAAAATAATTACGTGTATTTCTGTGTTTCAGATGGAAGACATTAAAAGAGCTAACAGACTGTACACAAATGAATCTATATTCCTCAAGAAGTCTCTCTCCATCCCTGTGCTGTCGGAGCTGGATGTGGGCCTGTTCAGCAATGGAGACGAGGCTTCTAATGAGGAGATGTGTCAAGGAGACAGTGCGCCTAAAGATGACCCCGTTGAGAATGGAACAGCACAGAAAGATTCAGAGAAAGACTCAAGTGGTGCAGACCTTTCACCAATGGATTATCTGAAACGGATGGACAGTTTGATCACCCAGTCAAAACAGGCGGCTGCAAAGACATGCAGAGAAGAGAAAGCGTAAGTAGCCTGAGCTGTGTCTGACAGTTTCATTTTGTTTGTGTTGTGTGTGTGTGTGTGTGAAGCAGTAGCAGATTGGTAATCGGGAGAATCGGGAGGATTCCCGGTGGACCGGTGGTGTTGTGGGACCAGACTGATGGCAAAACATGCATGATATTGCTGTTTTGAAGATTTTCTTGGCCGTGCTCGCCATCAGCCTGCCCTGTGCGACTGCAGGCCTTCACTTTTCACTCCCCAGTGTGGTGGGTCCCCTCCCCACAGTCCTGGGAAAGATTATGATGACCTGACACTGACGCACCTAGACTACAGAGGCAGAGTGTTCTCCTCTCAAATGAATCAAGGCCCTTTCTCCCCCTTGTGTCAAGTTAAGAGTTTTATTATTGATGAGAAGGTGAAGCAGAACTATCTGAGCAGGAGAAAAGAAAAGAAAAGAAAAGAAAAGAGCAGAGTGTGAAGGCCAGGGCAGTCACAGCAGTCGGGAAAACTTGTGTTCCTCCTCATTTATGATAAAACAAATAGCAATGTTAAGCTTATCTACTATCTTTAGCCTACTAAATGACAATTTAGTCTAGGCTACATAACCTAGGCCTACTGGCAAAAAATCTGGAAATAGCCTAGTTCTTTCTAGTTAGTGCACATCATGTCGGCTTGTCATTCATGTAATGCTAACCAGAAATGAACAGTGTCATGCATCCAAGAAAGATGATCTTCGATTTGTTTGTTTTATCTACATTTTAAACATGATTTTTGATGAAATAGAAAACGTTATGAATTGCATCCGCATATCCTCATGCACAAGTAATTTCCACTGCAGCCTATATAACAGGGATGGTGGCACAGTCCAAAAACTGAGAGGTCTGTAGGTCTTGAATGAACAGTTCCTCGCAGAGAAAATTAGCATACTGTAGCCTTGGCTGCAATTCTTGTAGTGAAAGGCACCCAATTAGACTTATGTCAAGGTGAGGTGTAATAGTAGAAAAACCATTCTAAAACACCTATTGAAATATTGTAATTACCCAAGGAACATTTTTAAATTGTAATTATGCAAATAATAAAACTGCTGCTCCAAAATATCTACTCCAAGTCATATAAATTCCAAAATATATGACTTGATCTTTTTATATTTTATTTATTTATTGTTTTCTTTTTTGGGGGGGCGGGTCTTACTCTTCAGGTTTGTTTCGGATGACCCACTTCAGTCGAGCAGAGTGCTGCGGAGCCACATCTCACCGTGTCGTGGCAGGGCAGCGTCCGCACGCGAGCGGCAGCCTCAGACCTCCATTGGGGCTGTTCCACTCACCATCACCAGACGCACCAAGAAACTTCGGGAGACGGAAGATGAGATCTTTCAACTTTGATTTTTCTTGTGTGTCTTTGTGTTTGTCATCAGGCATTAAGGGCTTTTTTTTATCACAGTGAAATCATGTTGACCACAAGCAGGAAAGGGGAAGGGGAGTTAATTTAGGCTCTGTCTTTCACTTAGTTTGTAGAGTTTGAGGGCCTCAAAATGGCAGAAAACACATGAATGGTGTATGTATGGTTTTTGTAGTTATCAGTCTTTTAAGCTTCTATTATATGCGCAGATAAACACAATAATATAAGAATGTGAATTAGTAGCGTCACTACCTCTTTGTTATTAAGGTACTGTTAAAGAAAGAGTTAATATGATCTATTTATCCTGGTAACAGCACAAGACAAGTAGCTTTTTTTGTGTAGTTTACAAACATTTTGTTGTTGTGGCAACAGATATTGGGTTATCTTTTTTTGGAGTAAAGGATATTAAGTACAAGATTGTGTGAAAACACATGCAGCTATTGTGCTATGTGATGTAAGATTAGCCCAGCAATTTCTCTGCAACGATCATTGTTAGTTGGAGTAGATTACCTTGTGTTTACTTGCTGGCAGAGTGAAAGTCTGGTAAAACTGCTGACATTAAGAAGTTCCCACAATTTTACTCTATGTATGGCATGTAAAAGGACAAATTACTTTTTGGCAAGGAACCACTATTGCTGAGTATAACGAGCTGGTCACTTAACATGTATTTGTTAGAACATTGTAATGCATTCAGTTACCCGGTTCTGTTTTTAGCTGTACGTGTCTTTATCTGGACCTTTATGGAATTGATGTAGACAGACCAGTAGCCAAACACACCACCTCATTCTGTGTGTTGCTTCTACACTGGAAAGGTTTTGTTGAGTTGAACACAATTTTCCTCACTATATTTCCCTCCTCTGTCAACACAAGCTCTAAAAGGGATTGCACAGTTTAGAGAGGAGATTGTTTCTGCCCGTCATACAATAATGAATGATTTTCAAAAGTACTTGTGGATTCACATTTGATGTCCCTCTACTGGCACTTTACTGTGTAAAGTCAGAGCCAAATATTTTGTATTTGGGAAAAAGCAAAACTGTTGCAAAATACACTGAATAAACACAGTTGTTTACTTGAACAGTTGTATTCGTTTTGTCTTATGGAACTGTACATTACTAAAACGCTAATTTAGCTATTTCATGAAGTATGTTTTGCCAAATCTATACGTCACTGTATTGATTAAGACACAATGCGAATGATGTGTTTTTGTATACATGCACCTTTGAGAATAGAACTATTTTTGTGACTGATCATTTGTCCTGCTTTATCATAAGGTAAACTTGTCCTCCCTCTCAACCTTACATCACATTTATTTTTGCATGCAAAGGCAATGAGCCTATTTCACAAGATGTCGCCACTGTGTAAGCTAACTTCCTCTGGAACAGCTCAGTCTATAGGAAAGACAGAAACAGGAAGATGTTTTACCCTGCCAATTAAGGCATCATTAACATCAACTAGGCCAGGCACCTGGACACTGTGAAATTGGCTCATGATCTGAAGAATGGTGATGCGTTGACAATGCACTACTGCATAGAATTTCTTTTATATCCCTAGTGAGTTCAGTTGAAAATGTTGCTTAGTTACCTGAACACTCCCAGTTACATGTTAGCCAGTGCCCTGTCAGGAGGCCTGTTGATCTGAAAGTATGCAGCAGCAGTTATTGTTTCTCTGAAGACTTGATCATTTCATAGAACATTTGAGTAGCTTTGTAGAAGGTCTTGTTCCTTCCTTTCTCAACAGTGGCGGTTATGCAATGCGAAGTTGAACCTGAACCACGTAGGTTACCACTAGATGGCAGTGTGGGTTCATGGATGTTCCAAGTTGGAATGAATTTCTCTTCTAATCATGTCTGTGTAAATTTAACTGCTAATTTCTATTTCATTCATTTTGTCTTTGATTTCACAATGCCAGTTGTCACTTATGTAATTATATGGAGTGTAGACACATTTAGGAAGGAACACAATAATTTGTATTTCATGATCTAATTGTAAATGGCCTCAGTGTGATACATGGAGGACGGAGATTCCACTGTGAACAAAGACTGAGCCAAAAAAAAGAAAAAAAGAAAACCCAACAAATGATGTTTAAAACTTAAGCTTAGACAGTTTGTCTTCAGATAATGACCTTTGTTGATAATTATTTAAGGAGTTAGATTTGATATTGAATATGTAATATGTACATACATTATTTTACACACAAGGCCATGGTACATACACAAACTGGGCCCTGTTGTCATAGTTGGTAATGCGAGTAAGGATGTTTGTCTTGATGCAACTTTGTCTGTTTCAGTGCACAGCTGTTGCATGCAAACCTGCCTCATGAGAAAAGTCATTTTGTGATCTGGCACTCTCATAACTTGCCCTCTTCCAACAGTTTGTTTAGGCCATTGCAGATGTTTGTGAGGTGGGGTTTGTAAGGGCCATTATGTTTGTAAAGTTCTGTCAGCAGTTCATGCTCAGAGTAGTGGTTGAAGACGTGGGTGATGCGCATCTGGGACTTGGGTGTGAGGTGCTTCTCCACGAGCCTCAGGAGAATATCCCGGCAGTCAGTCAGGATCTCCGAAATCACACTACACTCAAAGGTGAAGTCCACCTAAGTCAAATGGAAATAGAGAAAGGCAATGTTATCCTCGTGTTATTTTGAAAAGAGTCATGGTTGTTGATGTGCTGCGTGATGCTTATTTGCAAACGATTATGACTACTTGAGATTGTACCCCAGATGGCAGAAGTGTGCCTAAATGACATGTCTAAATTACGTCTCCCAGTCTTATGGATGCCTCGCCAGGGAGTCCAGAACCCTTCTCAGCACCACGTAGCGGAGTGTGAAATGAACTCTGTGGCTCCCTGCCACTGTATGAATAATATATGTAATAGCCACGTTGGCATCCCTTGAGGTCCCCTTCCCTGTGTCTTCGCTAAAGTATCTTAACAGTGTACATGTGAATTGTTGGTTAATGCTGTGAAAAGCTGTGATTTTTCACATTTGACAAATGTCTCTCAAATGTTTCCTGTAACCAGTGAGTCATCACAGTTATGTGCTGATAAAGATGGGCACAACAACAGGAGAGTCTCTAGTTTGAATTCCCTCAGGATCCCCCTCTTCAGAGCTAGGCTATTCCCTTTAAGCAACACAAATAAGCTTTCAGGAAGGCATGGCTTACCTCATAGAAGCTTATAGCAGTCATGGCACCTTGGTGCAGCTTCTTCTTAAAGTTCTGGGCGAGACTCAGCTCTTCTGGAGTGAAGCGGTTGTGGCGGAAGAGTACTCCAATCTTCACAGCGATCTTGATCAGGTCCTTGATGACCTTCTGGGACTCTGTCTTGTTCCCAGTGTACTGCTTTGAGACACGGTAGAGCTCATCCAGGATCTCACTGCTGGTGTCGTCGATGAACATCTGCACCACAGACTTACTGGCCATTTGGCTGAGGATTTTCTTCTGGGCCTTCATGGCCATGTCCTTGGAGCTAAAAGACTCCATTGCTTCATAGACGTTCATAAAAAAGAGGGAAAGAGCTCAGTTACTTACTTATTTTTAGGTAAAAGATAGTCCCATTTTTCCATTTTCACAGCTAATAGAAAAACAATTTGCATGATTTTGAACCAAAATGATCCCATCTCCCTGTTGAAAAAGATTTATTATGACACGTCGTGTTTTTATATCCCTTTGAGTGTTGGCCTTAGGGACCCCAGAGCTTCTGGAGTCTTTAAAAGCCTAACTCTGAAGGGACCAGAGATATCCTCTAGGAATTCAGCAATGTATCCACATCACATAAACATAACAGCCTGTTGATGTGCTCATTATATCCGTGTGTAGGCCAATAAGACCACATTCTTTGTTGTGGTAAGAGCTTGCTTGCAACAAAAATCAAGATGTAACCGTCTGCCAGCAAGGGTCCAGGCTGCTTGCCCCTGAACAGAAAACATCACAGCTGGTTATTTCAGATGCTCAATATTCTAAATAACATCCCTGACCCCTTAAATTCCAGGATTTTTTTGTATGTGTTTGTGGGTAATACAACAGTAAATGTAGCATGAAAATGAACCATGAATATGATTTGCAGTTGCTGTGTAACACTCAGAAAGCACCTTATATAATAAAATGGTGCTCTCCGCAGCAACTTTTTGGCTTAGCGGGGAATACAATTGTATTGTACAATTGTTTGGAGAGTTCTTGGGCAGGCTCAGAACAGTTTGCAAGTGAAGACAAGAAGGGAGAGTGGTTGGTTGATTGCATAGTTTGAGCAGGTTTGCACACGCACCACCAGATTTCATCAAACACTCAGTTATGTGTGGGGGGATGTATGACAGAACAGCTCAATGCTACCTTACCTGGGTTAATGTACCCGGAGGTATATATTGCATTGGCCCATGTCACCTCACTGAAGTCGCAAATAACCTAAAGTGTATCAGTAACTTTTTGGGAATGGAAAAGTTGGCATACACTTTAAGGACATTTCAGAATAACATCTACCAACTTAAGCTACCAGTGACTGCTGTAATCTATAGTTGAATACCCAGCCATGTTCCTCAGGAAATAAAAGGATCATTTGGATTCAGAGAGCATTTTATTAAATCAATTTCCTGAATAGAGATAATGATGACAGGGAAAGAATGCAATGGCTATTTAAAAGTCTGTGGAGCTCCAATTCTGTGCCAGTTATCCAATTAGGATTTGAGAGCTGTGCGGTCCAATCAGTCAATTTTCCCGCTCCATCAGAATGAATATGTGCTGGAAACTGTAATCCTCTAATTTAATACAGAATCCAAAACAAGCTGCACATCCAATATATGCCGTCCTCAATTATCTGTGCTGCTCTGTGCTAACCAGACATCTGCTACAGACATCTCTGAGATATATCTCTACTTATGACCCATTCTGAATACATCATGTCATGAGGAAAAGTTGTGAATGCAAAATGTATGTATGTAACATGTTTGGAGAATCAGAAATATAATTTAGGCAGAGTTTCAGCGTAAAGGAAGATTGTGAAATCGATTAAGACTCAAGTCCTTCTAGGCCCCTCCAATTAAAGATGTGAGCCAGTTAGTTGACTTACAGTATTTGAACACGAGCCATTTTAACTCTTAATTGTCATTACCACAGGGCCTAAAAGATCAGGCAAGCGTGGACGACGACTGTCCGACGACGAGCCGTCTGATTGGACGAGGACCTACAGGCGAGGTAAATATTTGGCATTCCACAGATGACTGCCGCGTGCAGCCCTCAGGGGACCGAGCGTGGAGGTAGAGCCTCGGACTCTTTGGAGGATATAGGAGCAGGCCCACTGTCTCAACAAGCAGCGGGTCATTGATCACTGCATTGATCATCGCAAAGCCCTCCAGTGGAGGTTGGGGGGGGGGGGGATGCCTGTCATCTGTTAAGGGCTTACTGTAGGTCAAGAACTGACTGTCACTAGGGGCAGAGGCTTCAGCTGGTTGACTCACCGTTCTCGCCTTTGTTTGGACATAGCGCTGTTGTTGTTTTTATCTCCCATTTACGTGCCTCACGAGGTGAAAGAACAAGGGGAGAGAAAAGGAGTGGAGAGCAGCATTGAGGAACCTGTATGTTGTTTGTGGGGCCAGACATAGGTTGTGCTTTCATTGCTGGCCCATGTGCGCGTGCTTGTATGTGTCACAGACTGGTGTGCTGGTGATTTACATGTACACCACTTTCTTTCACAGTCTTCAGGGCCGATATCGCTTGTGTTTGTGTTTGTGCGTGTGTGTGTGTGTGTGTAACTGAGATAGAACACCTAGGCTGATGGAATGTTTGTACAGTTGACCTAGCAAAATCCCTCCCTGCGCTTGCTAGTGGTTAATCGTTCCAGTTTTAGAACCGATTCTGACACCCAACCCTGTTCTCTTAAAAAGGAAGTGAAAATGGGATCTGTTGAGCGGTATCTCTAAACCCTTTGTGCCTCGCCATCATCTGTTTGGCAAATTCTCACTTTCGAGAAGCCAAATGCGGTTTTCTGTATTCTTTTCAGAACCTTTCAAAATGAATCATGTCTAGTCCAACTGGAAAGAGAGAGAGAAACTCCATAGTTGTTGAGTCTTGGTTGTGCAATTTCAAATGGCACCACTAGACACTCATACCCCACTCGTGAGTGTGTCAGCAGAGCAAGCAGCAGTACCTGTTCCAGCTTGACTACAAATAGCAGTATTCCCCTCCAAAAGCAGACAGCTGCAATGGAGAAGTTGGACAGTGGAAAGAATGTACACTTGAACTAGCTGTTCATGTTGTCCAGTGCATCCAAAAAACAAGAAGCATCAGCACCACGCTTTATTTTTTACCCTTTCTTCTCTTTTTGGTTCTTTTCAAAACACTATTGGAGCCAAACAGAACACAGGTTGTGTTTTAACAGAATGCATAGTGGAGAGCCATGTGTGCCGAGGTGTCTCTACGGCGACAGCAAACAATCAGAAACACTCAGTGGCACTGGGCAGGCATGCTTAATCACCATGCTAGTCAATGCAGAGTGATAAGACACAACAAGTTCAAATTCAAAACAAACATACCTGTTTCTCTGTGGTTCCCCTCCCTCCTCTCGGTCAGATGTCTCCCTCAGTTCTGCACGTGGCTCAGGTGGTCAACATGAAGCGCTGGATCAATAGAATCCCAAGTTTTGACTGGGTGAAAAACAAACAGAAATCCTCCGTGCCTCTCCAGTCAGTGCTCGTCACTCTGTTTCAAGATAATTTCAGTTGTACTTCCTTGAGGAACTAATTGTTGAAGACACACCCCACATCTCTCTCTCTCCCTCTCTCTCTCCCACACACACACACTCACACTTGTGTACACTCCCTTTCTCTCTCTCTCCTCTCTCTCTCTCTCTCTCTCTCTCTCTCTCTCATACACGCTTTGGTGCTGACATAGTGTCTCTGCCTGTCCTGACAAGTGAAACTACCAGAAAGAATTCAGCTGTGATCCAGTGATGCCGCGCTTTGAAAAGGGGAAGGCTTTACTCTTTTTGTCACGGCTGTTACTGGAATGTGCCGCTACTGTCAGCAGAGAGTTTGAAGTCTTACTCATTGACTGCAATTTAAGCGATTCTGTAGCAGATAAGCATCTTTGTTGAAATTTAAACATTTGTGTTGGAGCACTGAAGCACTGATGTCATCTCTGCACAGAGATTCTCTCAATTCTGTTGAATCTTGTTCTTCCTTGTCTATGGCATGGACACACTAAGTTAGTTTGATAGCTATGCAGGTTTTCCAGAGTGCTAAGGACAGCACATCTCAAACACCTTAAAGGTGAAAGTATTTTTTTTCTTCTGTGAAGTCATTAGTATGTCTGGTATATTCTTGGTATCTTATGATTGTTACACTGCACCTTACTCTACTCATGATCATGTTGGTGAGTATGTGCGTCATGTAACAAGACATCACACAAGCAGGCAAATGATCCATAGGCTACTTTACTGTTGTCCTTCCTGACTGGCTCGGTATGGAGGAAGTCAGCCACTTACTGATATGAGTCATTATCTGCCACGTATAGTATCTGAATGACAACCAGATGGACCGGGGAGGTGCGTTTTAACTTAACCATCATCTGCTTCACTTGAACTGGCTCTGTGCCAGCGATTGTTTCCAGGTCAGAGGACACATGAGAGGTCATTCCGTGGCTCACTTCAACAAATGGGTGGGTTTTTGTTTACCCTCAGCTCACTGAACGAACCATTCTGGAACAGCCCAATCCCTGTTGCCTTTTAGTGTTGCCGTTTTTGTCTTTTTATTCAGTTATTTTACTTCGGCTGGCACAGGGAATGAGCTGTGGAGAAGTTGTAACGGCTGCTGATAGAATTAAGATCGTCACCGTGACAACGAACAGGAAGTGTTGCTCAGGCGGTTTCCTGGTGGCTCCCCTGTTATCATTCAGTGACATCGTAGAGTAATATGTGAGGAGTGTTGCTGGCTGTAAATAGCGTGAGAGTGTGGTTAGCCCTCTCATTCTAATGTAGTGTCACTGCTTTTATGGATGGCTTTGCATACCACTTTGTAGTGATTATCAGTGCCTTGGCTGTGGATATTTAAATTAGTGTGACAGTAGATCCAGGACATGCTCACATTGTTTTAATTTTCCATTATGACTACTATTGTGTGTTGGTATCAATACCGTTACATCATATCATATCAATGATATTTGTTCTCGTTCCACAGACATGCTACTTGCCCCGCCCACACAAACACACACACACACACACACACACACACACACACATATTCAGATAACAGAAAGCTATTCACAGACTATATAAAACTTTAATATATGTTGTATCGGAAGCAATACAGTGGGATACTCCAATGCAGAGTGGAGCTATTTCATTTCTCATAAATTAAATCTGTAGGTGAACCCCGGTACCACCAGTTACTATTCTCCAAGCAATTGTAGTCATTGTTTGGTTATTGTGTGATTGTTTTTTGTCAAGTGTATTAGAATCCTATTGTTGAAATCAAAGCTATTGGGTTGACTGATACTATACACTGAAATAGTATTTCACATCATCATCAATACAACATAACTTGAAAAACCAGACATAGGTTATGTAGAAGTTATGTAATCTCTACAACCAATGAGGTGGTAAAAGGATCACATGTTGAATATGATATGTCTACAAATTCCCATGTGACAATAATTCCAGCATTTATATGTTACAGGTATATTAACACACTATTGTATGTATAAGCTGTACTAAAATAATAATAAAATCAAACATAAAGTAGTCTTTTGACTGTACAACAACTTGTTATGGACAAATCATGGAAATAATTTAAAACATTATTACAAACATAGGTTAACATATGTAGATTACTTTTGATCCCTGCAGACATACACTAGCAGATGAATGAATAATGAGTATGGATTTGTATTTTAAATAAAAAAACAAAACAAAACAAAACAAAAAAACAAAACAAAACAAATGAAGCACCACCCCATCCTTAAACATAGCAGCCTTTCAGTGATGGCAGCTCTTTCATGTTGACAATTATTATGATTTATAATGATACAAATAGTAATACAACTAGCTATTGTTACTAAAAACAATAGTATTAGTAATATAGTAGTAGTAGTAGTAGTAGTGGTACTATAAATAATATCCATATCCCTTTTTGTAAAAATAATTGTACATTCTACAATGTACAATTGTACAATGTTCACCCTCTGTATGGAGCCTAATTTACAGTGCAAGTGACAATGTCACTCAACAAAAATGATGTGAAAAGACTACATATGTGTTTTCTAGGGAATTTTAGACTTAGTCATATACAGTACATCTAAGATTTGAATGTTTTTGCAATTCAGTGGTATTCAGATTCAGTGGCCTTGTTGGCAAGTTAATGTTTTCAGCATCCAAAGTAGCTATCAGTGTCATATGCAAAATTTATAAAAATGTGACACAAAAATGTGTACTTAATTAATGGTTGGGGAGATGTAATTTCTGTTTTTCTGATCAAATCACGAAGGTTAAACAAGAAAAATCTGCTATTCAGGATTGTTATCTGTAGTTTATGAGACTTGAGCTAGTTATCTAATCTTAGTTATCTAGGTAATGGAGTTGCCATAGAAATGATGTCATTGCGATCTGAGCCAGTTTGTCATCAGTGACAGACAATGAGAGCCAGAAGTTGTTACTTCATAAGACCCTCTTCATTTCAGTCACGTGACACTAGTCGCCTGGACTATGAATTCACCTGAAGAGCAATCGACTTTCCTTTACTGGAACCTATGCATGTGGCATGTTGATCATTTTAAGGACTGCCAGATGACTATCACCTCTTTCTTTCTCCTTCTCCATCTCTCTTTCTCTCTCTTTCTCGTCTTCTTAGAGGAGCCTGCAGGCCGTGCTGCGCATGGGGAGGTTAGCTGGTAACCGCCTATACTGTTGCCTGAAACTATGCTTCTTGTTATTGAGCACCAGGCCAGCCGCGTTCTCCTCGCCACCAGCAGGGGGCGCCCCTTCTGCCGCGGTGCCCGAGTTGTTCTCCACCTTCCCGCCTTTGTTGTTCTTAGTCTTTTTGACCTTCTCTTTGTCTTGGGGCTCCGCGGCGACCGTGTTGTCCTCCGTGCTGCCCTCCGGCGCGGGGAGGGCTTCGGGCGGCAGATCTGTCTGCTCTGAGGGCTTGGCCTCGGCCTGCTCCTCGTTGGGGATGTTCAGGTTGGAGCTGGAGCGTTTGGTGTTGGTGCAGGTGGAGCTGTGGACGAGAGAGCACGGGGGAAAAAAAGCAACGCATTACATAATGACCCCTCTAGGCAAAATGCATTTGCGTTTTCTGATATGGTCTTTTTTGCATGGTTATGTAAAGGGGCCTTGGCCTCGTCCACCCACCCGTTGGAGCTGCGGTCCTCCGAGTCTTTCTGCTCGCTGCTGTACCTCAGTTCAGCTGGAGTCTTGAAGGAGAGATCCTTCTTCCCCTTCAGCCAATATGTCTTCATGTAGCCCTTTCCCTGTGGCGGGATGGGAGAAGAAGAAAGAGAACATTGTTTTTATCAGCTCTGTATCAACACAATGCTATCGGCATTGAGAATTTACTTCACACCCACACATTGTGATGTTAAATAAGTATACCAGTTGTGATTTATTGTGGCTTGTGTAATGGTTTTCTGCTCACCCATCACTGCTTATAGAAATGCATGTGGAAGGAGGGGTTGTACAGTACCTTCACAAAAATCTTTCCTCTCTCTTCAATAATGTATGGCTCATGTTCCAGGTGGTCCTTTGTGGTTTGGCTAATGTGGATTTGCATGCCCTGCAAAAGCAATAGAAAGCCTTTAGCTGTCGCAGGGCTATATTTCGTTTTAAACATTGTCTTGGCACGGCATCGCAAACTTTGTGGCAATAATGACATAGCTGATTATGAACAACGATGACCCACGCACCACTCCATTACTCTCCATCCGGGAGGCTGTGTTCACCGTGTCCCCAAACAAACAGTAGCGCGGCATCTTCAGTCCCACCACGCCTGCCACCACCATGCCAGAATGGATGCCTGCAAAGATAGAGCAACAAGAACACCTGAAACAAATCCAATGGTGGCCTGAGATAACCAGAGGACAAGAATGTAGCATCAAAATTGATTCAGATCTAGCTGTTTGATCTACACTAGCTGTTTGATCTAGCTGTTTGGATCTGCTGAAGAGGTTGTGCCTTCAGTTAAAATGCTGGTCAAAGTTGAATGTGGCTAGTAGATTTCAAATGCAAAAATAGTTATTTACTATTGAGTGGCTGGTGAATTTGACCATTTATCTGTCAGCGACTGGTCGATGTTAACACATGATTTAAATTCTCTTTGAACAGTCCACTAACCAACTCGGATCTGAATGTTGTCCCCAGTGGAGGGGTCCTTCAGGTGGTCAATAGAGCTCAGCATGTCCAGGGCCATGTCGCAGATGTGGTGGGCATGGAATGTGGTTTTATTGGGAACGCCCGCGACCACCATGTAAGCATCCCTGATGGTCTCCACCTGCACGCCACACGGGAAGGGTGTGTGGTTAGAACAGAACCCTTAGCAATGCAAACAGTTCAAATTCCTATGGTACGTTTTCCGCGCACAATGGGGGAAAGTGATCTTTGAGGCACGGCTGAGGCTCGGTCACCTTGTAGACATTGTGCTTCTCGCTGAGGGTGTCGAAGACGATGTAGATTTCATTCAGCATGTCCACCACTTGCATGGGTGTGATGTGAATGCAGATCTCGTTGAACTTGACCACATCGCTGAACAAGATGGTGACATCTGGAAATACCTGGAAGGAAAACACACCAGATGTGAGCTGGTGTCTAGACACATTATCAAGAGCTATGCTCTCTCATTATCTGTACTGTGCAAGCAAGCAAGCAAGACAGATATTTATCTCAAGAGAAATATTCTGATATGTGTTGATGGTCTTGATTTACATGAACTACACTAGTTCAGTGCATATGGGTAGTTTCACAGTCAAGGTAAGGGCTTTTTTACACAAGACCTAAAAATTGAACCTTCTTGATATATTATAATCTTTGTGATGTGCAATGACTTTGATGTTCACAGACATGTATGTGGATAATGTCAAGCACTTAACCTGATTGTGAAATTACCCTTAAGTCTCATTTAGTGAAAGGCAGTGAAGGCCCTGTCAGTGAATTCTATTATGTAACTCGGAAGTAATGGTGTGTGGTCAGTGTTTGGTGTGGTCAGAGGGCGTGTCTACCTGACAGGTCTCGAGAGCCGTGATGCCTTTGCGGAGCCGGTCGGCCACAGCTTTAGGGATCATGGCGTACAGCAGGGAGTCGCCTCTCTTCTTCTCCTCGTCCAGCTTCTTAATGATCTCTTGGAGCTGGGCATACTTCTGTTGCTCCTGTGGCAGAACATCATTGAATGACATAACGTTTCTCAGGCTGTCTACGTTACTCCACGAGAGGACCTAACTTCCTTACTCTGTGTGGACTGTGGAGGCCTTGGCACGTTTAGGAGCTTGCTTGTAAGATATGGTTTATGGTATAATAGGCCTATTGTGTGTGTGTGTGTGTGTGTGTGTGTGTGTGTGTGTTTGTGTGTGTGTGTGTGTGTGTGTGTGTGTGTACCTGGTCCAACGCCAGCTGAAGCTCAGCCGACTGCTGTGTGCCGGCTAGAATGAGTTCTCTGCTGGAGTCGTGTAGGTTCAGGTCGTTTACATAAACCCCCATTTTAATCATGTCCTCCACAGTCTCGATACTTTGTGGAGAGATAAGGTTGGAAAGACAGAGAGATGCATAGAGGGGGAGAGAGAGAAGAAGAGAGTTACTACCGATAGATTATTAAGGCTTTTGTTGAGTAGACTTCTTTCAAACATTTATCTAATACCTCCTTAGAGGAGCACTGTGTGCTTCTTCACATAATGACCTAAAGATGTATTTCTGTTCCTGTTATGATGAAAGAACTAATAATGGAGTTGTTGACAACATTTACCCAAAACAAAGATCATATTTAGTAGTAGCAAATCTGTGTGTTTATATTAATGGATATCTGATTCTCCCTTTTAAGTGTTGTGTTTTTTTTGTCAGTTTGAGATCTGAAATGACTTCATTAACCATCATAAGGACACAAACAAAAAGCGTGATATTTTCAAGGTTGAAAGTGGAAAAAAAGTTGGGTCTACACCTAACATGTCAAATTCTATGACATATACTGTAAGAGAAGCATAGTGGGACAACAAGTGAGAAAATAAAGTGCCACTGAGCCCCCACTGAGGCCCTTCAGAGAGAGAGACAAGGAGAGAGTAGAAGTGGCCCCAAAACGGGGAGAGACTGTTTGGAAACTTACATGGGCGTCCCCAGGAAGATGAGGGAGTCCCACTGGGGCACATACTTCATCTGGCCCTTCAGGTGAAGGGGCTTCTTCGGTGGCTCCCGCATGTCCTCGAATATGGTCTCACTGCATTTCCCTAGGCAGGAGCAAAATGAGACCATGGTTTTTGATTTGTATGCTGTGGTAACTTTTGTGTCGGGAAGGTGATATTTGTGTAAATAACTTTAATAGACCAATTTGGTTGATGAGAAGCTGGTCAAGCTCTGCAGCACAGCAAACACCCTTTTTTTTCCCTCCCGGGTGCTTTGTTTCCAAATCAGCCATAATATATTAGATTATTTCATTACCGCCCCTAGATAAATCTATCGTATTTGCCCCCACGCTCTGATTTGCAATGTGATTATTTTCCCTGTGATGTATCAGTGTTGGTGTTGGTGTTCCGCAGTGGAGGCCAGCTGAGGAGACCGTAGGGAACAAACACATCCAGCACTGTCTGGGGAAGAGCTGCTGGACACTCTCATCAGCCCTGGTCTGTGTGTGTGTGTGTGTGTGTGTGTGTGTGTGTGTGTGTGTGTGTGTGTGTGTGTGTGTGTGTGTGTGTGTGTGTGTGTGTGTGTGTGTGTGTGTGTGTGTGTGTGTGTGTGTGTGTGTGTGTGTGTGTGTGTGTGTGTGCGCGTGCGCGTGCGTGTGTGTGTGTTTAAGCGTAGGAGGAGGCAGGATGCGACTCTCACCGGTCACCGTCTGGAAGGCGAGCAGCTCGATGTCCTCTCCGCCTGAGTTGGTAGAGCTGTTGTACTGCGTGAGAGCACTGCTGTACTCCTGGTCCACCCCCTTCATGTCGTCCATGGCTTTGTCGTCTAGGAGGAGACACTGCATTTGTTCAGTGTGTGTCACTAACACAAAGGTCAAAGGTTAGCCAATATGTGCTTTCTCCGATTTTTCAGGTGATGACATATACATTTAGCCTGAGGCCGCTTCAAATGACCCAACTGCTCCTCCTAGTGCCTGGAGAGGAGCATTACGTTGTTGTCTTTAGTTTTTCTGACTGTCTCAGATGTCTAGACACAGTACACTTATTGATTTGTCCTGAGGGCTTCATCGTACGTATAAAAGAAGAGCCATACCCCGCTTCTCTTTCTTCGGTTTCTCAACCTCCTCTTTCTCCTCAGGCTCCTCTTTGCTGAGCTTTGGGATGTTCACCTTCTGTTTGCTCTCCACCACAGCTTTGGACAGCAGCTCAAACACATTGTTCAGGTGGGTGTAGATCTAAGTGCATGATATAAAATATGGAAAAGGTCTAAATGTAGGGAATATAGCCTGTGGAAAAATATATCACAATATATTTGGTCACGTTTGTTCTTTTGGGATGTTTGCAATGGGGTTCATTCACAACTTCACCTACATTGTCCCAGCTGAACTCAAGCATCGGCCGAATCAGGGTGAACTCCTCGTCGACCTTCTTGCCCTGCAGGTCGGAGAAGACTTCCTTGAGGCCGTCGCCGATCCGGTACATGGTCATGTCCCGGCGGAATATGACGCTGAAGGGGAACATGTCGAAAAAGATGCCCCTCTTCATGGGCAGTTTCTCGTAGCCAGGGGCCGTCTTCTGCTGGGGCATTCGATGCTTGAAGGCAGCATTGTCAAAGTTCATCTTGTACACCTGCAACACAATTGAGTTATGAGAGAGAGACTTGACGAAGGGCAAATTAAGAATTCTCATCTCTCTCTCTCTCTCTCTTTCTCGCTATTTCTCACTCTCGCTCGCTCTCATACCACGTATGTCATTTTCTCTGTCTCCTCCTTTGACAGAATCTCCACCTCGATATCTGTGTTGTAGAACTGCCGGCCCACTTGGGAGAGTTGCCCTTTGTGAAGGAGCACAGGAAATTACCACACAGCAGTGGGATGAAAAGGACAAATCACACACCGGCAGCGTAGACTACACTCTCATCCAACGACAGGGGTGTGGCGCACAAGTCACCCACGACAGCTGATTGACATTTCATCAGAATAACATATAAAATGGCCATTCACTGCATTGCTGGGCCGTGTCTATAATAAGCATTGTCTTCTCCCCTTGTCCACCCCCCTCCAGGGTACCTTTCACAAACTGGGTGAAGCCCTTCCTGGTGCTGCGGTAGTGCAGGGTCAGGCTGGTCTCGCACTCCTCCTCCACACAGAAGCTGGGCGGCTGCACCTTGGGGAAGGAGAAGCGGAAGTACTCGTGCAGGTTGTCCAGTTCGTTGATGAAATCTCGCACATTCCGGCCAAGCACCTGTTCGAAGGATCATGGTCAGTTCTTTTGGTATGTAATATCATCTTTATTATTTAGTTTTGTTTAGTTAATGTAGTTTATTTCTCTCAGGGACCGTGTGCAAAACATATTGATAACAGAGAGGAACTACCAGAAACGACCAGATTTACCACAAGCTACCAGATTTAGCTACTAGCTATACAATAAAATACAATAAAACAATAAAATAGAGTGGAAGTCTGACATCACCTTTGTTGTCAGTTTATTGATAATGATGAGGGTTGATCAGTGTCATAAAAGAATATACCTTCAGTATCCGCTCATAGCCATAATTCCCTATCCTCTTGACCATGTAGACCCCGAAGGCATACATCAACTCATCATGCGTCTTGCCCAAGACTTCCCCAGCTGCTTTTGCCAAGCGAAGGATGAGATTGTCACTGCAACGGAGTAAAATTGGTATAACCCTATAGCAGATCCTTCAGAAACATGACCTATGAAAATGAACAGATTTTTTTGAGGGGCAAGAATGAAAAACGTCTGGGGACTCCGAAACAGCAAATGTTATTTGCTTAATCTGCTTCGATGCCTGGCCTTTAAAAGTGTAAAGACCATTTGGGCCAGGGTTTCCAGATCCCCCTGTACATCTGCTGAACTCCATTATCCAATTTGAGAGGTAATCCAGCACTATATTACAGACCTCTCAAAGAGCTTGATGGGTTAAGGGAGGTTTAGTAAGGCAGTAACTGAAGTCTTTCGGAGGGAAGTCTCCAGAAGAATACAGCATGCCTTGTTTACATTTATCCTGTTGTCCTCCCCTTGCCCTCTCACAGTTGAAGGGTCTCAGATCAGAAGACTTAACCAAGAATGTGTTACTCTTTAAAGTGGCATTTGGTTATTCGCTAATGATGCGTGTTAATCGTTCAGGCAATTTTTAGATTGTTTTAAGGCTTATACTGCCATTTCCGTATGTTTCAGCTTTCCTTCCTCTTTCTCAACACACACACACACACACACACACACACACACACAAACCCAAACACACTTGTCTTATACGGATGATTGTTCTCACTCCACTGTAACTCTTTACTAATGAAGAAATATTCTATCTTTATCATAATCAACTTGTTATTAATTCAGACCAGAAAGGAGGATAAGTGTGGTTGCTTTACTTGTACATCTGGTGCCGGACAAACTTAAGGTGGGGTATCTCTGCGCGGGCCTCAATCAGTCTCCAGACGTCCTCCCCGTATGACTCATTGATGTAATCATTCACCGCTTCCAGATACAGCCCATACATCTTCAGGAGGCTGGGAAACCACCAGATTTCAGCCCAGGTTAACTGCTCTGTCAACGGAAGGCAGCACAAGCTTGGAATAAATGAGGTAATCATTTCAAAGTTGATAAAACAGTTGATAAAAACAACATGAAAAAAAAAACCCTTTCAATCTGTTCCTCAGAGGGTTTTCAGTTGAAAGGCTCAAAACCAACACAAATACTTTTAGATGACAATTGATCAGACTTAAGAGTAATTCTCTACAAAGTGTTGAATTAAATGGGGGGCTTTTGTCCCCAAGTTACCATTTGCTCAATGTCATTTTCTGTGCCACCGGAAATGCCTTATGAACACATGTTGTTTATGCAGCAGAAAATGTCTATAAATATTGTGTAAAACAGCTATCATAATAGCAATAACATAAATATTGTGACTGATATGCATGAATGTGGTTGTGGCATCGGTGATGCAGCAATGACACGTAACATAGATTTTTAAAATCAGTCCAACAGTAACTACTCCCACGGACACAACCATCAGCTATACCATCAGTTTAGCTCTCCACAAATTAAACTTTAAAACAATTCAGCCATGGATGAAAGAGGGGGAAATAAGGTGTTACTTACCTGCAGTTGCTCAGTCCAGTGTAATCCTAGCAGCCAACTGAGGGTGTCTGTGTCCGAATGGAGTTCCCCTCTCTCCACAGACACCTGTTCCTGGCACCTTTGCCTCTTGAGGTACTTCTCTGTCAGGACAACAGGAGCCCCGGGCTAAAATAAGAGAACCAGGGCCTGTTTGTGGCAGGTGTTAGCTAGCTTACCCAACAGCCTCACTTCTCTCACCTAACGCATAAGATAACAGGGAGCTATCGCAATTACAGGGATGTGCAAACTCAAGTCCGGGGTGCACAAACAATTTTGAGCGCACAGAAAATAACCTTTCTGGTCAAACATGAAATGTCTGCACACTCAGTGACAATGTGAACGAGATGTGTATTGGCAAACGTTTAGGCAATTTGCACATTTTTTTTTTTTTTAAAGATTTATGCCCAGTTTCCTTGGCACGTCCTTGAGGGTCACCTGTGGCCTTGCCAGATGAGCAGACCATGCCACAGACTGAAAAGAGGCCCTCGTACCTTAAACGGGATGTGTGACAGAAAAGCTCCATGTTTTCCACATCTGCCCGACTGACGATGCTAGATCACATTTAGTTGCCTGCTGTCTTAGCAAAAGACGTGCTGTGCATCACCATAACGCTCATCACTCAACAACATTTCCTCTCCCACACAGGAACAATCAAGCGCCAACAACACCAAACAAACAAACAAACAAATAAACAGTATTTCATATGCGTGCTATTTAGATTCCGCTTCTCTTTCATTTGCACGGGATGGACATTAACAGAAAGGCACACGCTGCATCATAAAAATCAGCTCTATCTGTTCCGATGGTGGCGTGCTGTCATCAGTAAATGAATCCCCATGCTGAAACAATGGCCTTGTTCCATGCTGTGCTGTAATAATGTCAGAAAATGTAATTTTCAATTTCAGACTACGCTTCCTCTCCTGCCTGCGAGTAATGTTCTGTGTACTGTCTGATTAAAATACTTTATTTCCCAAATGACCTTTTTTCCTAGCCTCGTAATGGATAAAATGATATTGATGTGATCATTATGTTGCAGTACCGATCAAAAGCTGCTAGGGGGCAGTATTGAAGCATAGTGAAAACTGATGTGGGATGTGGGATGTGGGGTGGGACGTGGGGTTTTTGCATCTAAAAAATGCTCTGCTGAATAACAGATGTAACTTCATCCACCTTCTGTCACCATATGTGTGTATGTGTCTATGTATACATGTGTGTTTGTGTGTGTGTGTGTGTGTGTGTGTGTGTCTGTGTGTCTGTGTGTGTACAGTATGTGTGTGTGTGTGTGTGTGTGTGTGTGTGTGTGTGTGTGTCATTGCTTGTGTTTCAAAGAAACTTGATTACTAGACAAGGCAATTAGCAACACCCCTTCCCCAACTGGCATCACACACACACACACACACACACACACACACACACACACACACACACACACACGATCACACTGCTGTGAGCCACAGTGATGTTATTGTGGGGGCTCAGCTGATAATTAGCACCCTCAGCCTCTTTTGTTTCCTGCTGGAGTTTGCTGCACCTCCACGCTCTGGCTCTCCTTGAGCAGATCCTGCCTGCTCACAAGCTGCAGGTGATTAGGTGCCTCAATCAAGGCAGATACCACACTAGAACAAGGAGTGTTGAAGGTGCAGTGTTTGGGACTAGTGTACTAGTAGGATAACTAAATGTGCAGTAGCTTGCTGGTAATTTAACCATATTCATATGTATGACTCGGTTGGTTTGGTCATTTTTCAAGATTCAAGAATCCAAAAGCTTTATTGTCTAATATGTTGCCATGAGGCAGAGTGTGTGTGATGTATCAGTACTTCAGTAGCATGAGTTTTGTGTATGTACTGTATTGGGAATGAAGGATTTGTTGTATGATGACGTTTTAGCCAGAGGCAATCTGAACCTTCTGCCTGATGACTCAAAGCCTTGGTGGAGGCATCCTGGATGACAAAGTTGGATTTTCTTTACACTGCTTGAATATAAAGATCAGATGGCTGTTTTTGTGGAATGCCTATGATCTTTAAAAAGATCAGATTTCTCAGCCAAGTATACTTGTGTAAACAAGGAATTTGGTATCTGCATTTGTCCCATCTGTTGGTGAACACACACACAGCACACAATGAATACACAGTTGAAGCACGGTGAGCTGCCTTGATACAGCGGCGCTCAGCCAATGGCCTGCCTGGCTATCTAGCCAGCTTTCTTCTTTTTGTGTAGTTTACTACTGAACCTACAAACAGTTATCCCTCTGCTGTGAACTACCTTTGACCAGCCCCTCCATCTTTTTGCTTCAGTCCTTGATGCAAGCCAAGAGTAAATACAAGGTGTGAAAGTCAAGCTTCAGAAAGTAGAGCTCCTACCATGTATTGTTTCTACCGGTGCATTTAGCAAAAGTGATTTCACTAATTTGCTCATCTGCTGTACCTGGCTGAGGAGTTGGACTTGTTAGATTCGTCTGATTTCAATGGTTGGAGCAAATGTGTGGTAGGACTTTTGCTTTCTGAACCCAGACTTTTACAATTCTTCTATCTACTGACATAGAGATGACGTTTAAAGAAATTTAAAGTATACATGTTTTATTTACTAAGCACTTTGAATTTGATCATTTTTTGCAAGGTAATTTGAACCACTTTTCTGGGTAGCTTTTGCTACCCTATACATGTCTCTCTAAGGAAGCTTTATTGTAGTTTAACTACAATAAGGGTGACTGTATACTGTATGTCAGACTATAATTGGTTTTGGCTGAGATGTTTTTATTTTTTATTTTTAAAGAATAGTGTCAGCCTCTCAAGTCATGAGTGGTTAGGTTGTCACCTGCTGTTAGAGGCAACATCAAAAGTCACACCTGCCATATGTTAACTGTTACTTATTGTGCTTGAAGAATAATCATAACACAAAACCATACATTATCACAAGAACAAACAGTTGTGTTTTTCTGTTGTACACTAGCCTGGGTGTTCCCATGCTGCCTAGCGCATGATTTGATTCACGCTGCTAAGGAAGCCTGGAAACTACCGCTCTAATTTTTGCCTCAGATAGGGGACCCATCACAGAACAGAGGGGAAAGCAAGACGATGATGAGCTATGCACAGACGCATTTGATAGACATCCATGGCGCCCAATAAATGGATCTGGGCATTTTTTGAAAAACGAGAAAATGAACGTTTGGTTCCCAGACCACGTTTCATTGAGAAGTTGTGGTGCTAGCCAGGCTAGTTGTACACAGGAAATATGTTAAATTCATTATGCTATTGTTGGTTTGGGACTTTCCACAATGGTCAATCAAAAAGCTAGCTAAATGAATACTGTACAATTAATTTAGACTGGACTGAACACATTGATTCTGTGGCTATACTGTAGGAGTCCATATTGCATATTTATGATCAGTTTATATGTCAATCACGCTCTAAGATCAGTCAGATTCAGCCAGCCATTAAACAGAGCTGAGCCGTGTTGAAATGTTGCAAAGTCACCAACTGTCAGAACATGCATCAATGCGTGTGATCCTTGAAACCATGGGGTGGTGGTGGGCTGCTTTGTGATGGTGTTCCACTAGCTGAAGTGTAGGTCCACAGGGGGCAGGTTTTCTGCTTGATGTGTGAAAAGCATTTTATCCTCCGCTAATCCGGCTCTTTCTCTCCTATCTTTCTCTCAGGTGACCCTGACAGATGGACCATAGAGCCCTCACAGAGGAAAGGGTTAATGCTTTGGCTGTGTAGGCACTTCAAATGCCACACAGTGCAACCTTTCAATCCGAGTCCAACCAAAGCGCAACGCTGGCAGAACACGGATTTTCTTTGGTAAAGTTACATGAAGTGACACGCTATGTGCTGGTAAAAGTGAAATAATTTGAAACATGTTGATATGATTAAGCATATGTTTGAGAATATTGTGATGAGAAATGTCTCTAGCTAATTATAACACCCAACTGTGTAGTTAATTTGAATTCCAATGAGTTCCACATGCATCTGTAGTTTTTGTCCATTCTGGCTGTTCTTCCTGCCTGCAGTCGGTAACCACTGACAGCATTCAAAAAGATATCAACAACCACTGTAAAAAAATTAGCACCGCCAAGACCAAATATATTTGGCATCTGACAAGCTATACAGTACATTCTTTTTCACATTAATTCTGATTTATTCAGAACCTGCAGTACGTATTGGGGTTTGCAGCCAACTCATCTTGCAGAAAAAAGCCAATATTATAACATTAAACAAAAAAATAAAATAAAAAATACCAGTCTTTTCCAAATATATTCACATCCTGACATGAACCTTTAATGGCACATTTGTACATTATTGAATGTGGTGTGTGCAAAGAACACTTTTCACTATGTCTAATTTAAACTCAAGGATAGACTTAATCAGTGGTGTGGTACATTGGTTCTCCAACTAGGCCAAGATAGGATTGGAGAAGCCGGTTTAATAGGAACGTGACCGCACAATGGCGCTGGGGATGATTCACGCGCTGTAGAAAATGAGAATCCCCCCAGCAGTCTGAGGCTCTGGCTATTGTGCCCATGAAGTTGAATGCTTCATACAGGTCTGTATCTGGCTCCCATCTTGCGATTCTCCCCCTCAGTGTCCCTGGCGATTCAGCATTGTGCCGAGTCTTTATTTCGCAATCCCATGATGCCGCGCTCTTATTGGTTTTACTGTGCACACAGCGCCATGCAGGACTCTGTCTGAATGTTAACGGATATTGTGGTGGTGTTTTTTTTTCTCTTCTCCAACATTGTGGGTCTAGTCTCACTCCGATTCTCTCTCACCCTCTCGCCTCCCCTCGTCAGTCCCTTTCCTCTTGTCTGTCTCCATACCCCCTATCTATCAGTCTCTCTGTCTGACTGTCTATATATCTGTCTTTCTCTGACTGTCTATATAGCTATCTATCTGTCTGTCTGTCTGTCTGTCTGTATGTCTGTATATTTGTCCATCCATCAATGATTCCGTCTCTATATTCTATGCACGCCGCCTCGGTCTCCTGTTCTGCTCTCTCTAAGTAATAATGTAGCAGAATGTACAGTTGAGGGTCCCACTGTATACTAATTCCGCTCTCTTATCTTCCGTCCTCCTACTGCATTAGCTTAATGGGATCTCCCTCCATGTTCTGAACACGCCGCCTGCCCATTGACTGCCCAGGCTGTCTAACCCGGTCTGATTTGCTTTCGCCTTGCTTGGGACAGAGCAGGCTAATAACTCAGACACATCACAGTGACCCCCCCCAACCCCATATCTCTTACAGAGCAGGTTTTTGGCCATTCCTTATTCCAAACTTTGGGATGGGCTCAGATGAGACCTCATGAAATCAGCCAAATTACAACCATAAAAACGGAGTCATAATGGAGCCAGGCTCTGAGTGGGGAAGAGAAAGAAAGAAAGAATGACAGAGAGAGAGAAAGAGAGAGAGAGAGAGAGAGAGAGAAAGAAAGTGGATTCAGGAACTAATGCATAAATATTCCATTAACTTTGCGATGTGCTTTAACGGTACATACTTGTCTTCAGTCTGCTGATTTGGAAATGAAATTACACCATGAAGAAAACAGACGAGAAAAAAAAGAAAAGAAAAGAAAAAGAAAGGCACCGTCTCCTTATTCCATTTCCACCCTCGATTCCTTTTTCCGCCCTTCGCCTTATCAAGGGTGACACTAATCCAATTGGAGCCCTGCTAGTGACAGCTCTAATGTGGTTATGTATACTGATCGCCTGCAGCATATTCACACAATACCTTTTGCATACCATACCATCTTTATGCTACAGAATAACCATACACCGATTAGGATAACTGCACACCATTCCCATTGCAGTTGCATATGCCTCCGTGGAACTCTTATTGGGTAGCATGACAAATCCCCCCCCAGGAATCTTATAAGTCCACCATGTCATAGTGACAAAGCTGAGGTAGGCAGGATGCCACATGGTTCTTCCATACAGGAAGCTCCTCTGTGAGACAGAGGTAGGTGTGGGGACGCTGCCTACTGTAGTGTGAAGCCCCTGTGTGTGATTGACTCGGTGAGGCTGTCAAGTTAGACCCAGGGATATGCTATGCTGTGCTAATCCTGTCATGACTCAGAGTGAGTGTGTTGTTTTGACTTACGACTGTAATACTCATTGTGGTGTTCCTCTGGTACAGGGTTTCCGGGGGTATGAAGAATATAAATTACTCGGCGTTTGAGAGTAATTGGACAAATGTGGAGTGTGAATTTTACACGAGAGGACTGTAAGCTACGTTTCAAATCCATTAGTTGCAGACAAACAAATCAGCTAATAGCCATGAAAACAAAGAGGTCTCCATAAGGCTGTACTTTATGAACATTAAATAAATGATTGAGGTAATATCAAAGAAGCAATAACCTCAGTAGTCATTAGAGCATAATGTTGTGCATGGCGAGGTTAACGGTTACTTTGTAGTGGTAATGTTTGATTAACAGGTGCAGTATTCATTTGGAATAGAGTAATATGTTATTAGAACAACCCATACATTTTAGTATTAAAGATTGTTTCTTTTAATTGTTCTGTTGTTTATTCAGGTTAACAACAGCTTTTGAGTTTGAGTCTGCAAAATGTTGAAATTTGAGCCAATGAAATTACACCTGTTATGGCTCTGTGGTCCTGACAACCTGTCAATTGTCTGGAATTGTTTATGGTTGATCTGAGTCACTGTGTGTGTTTGCCAGTTACAGAGCAAGAACTATGTGTGAGTAGTTTTTTGTTTGATTGTTTGTTTTTGAAGCACTCTGAATGGACAGAGGATTGCAAGGAACAGTTTACTGACTTTGACTGAAAGTTTTTTGGTTTAGAAACATGGACTGCCACTCAAACAAACATTTGTGCGTATAAGTTGATGTTAAATGGTTATAAATGATGATACATGCATTTAAGCTAAGTCATAGCCAACATATTTGGCGACTTAGCTTTTACACTTCGACTGAGAGATCCTGAGCGGTTTTGTTAGACATGGGCGCGAAAAGCAAAAACGGCAGAAGTAAACATAGCGCAGACATATCACTGTCCATCTTCTCCTCACCCTGTCTGCCCTTCCCCTTCCTGTTGCGTTGGTCTCAGACTGATGGATGGACAGCTGTATCCCCCAATGAAATGGCCTCATGGGAACGATCGTCCGGCATGAGATCTACTCAGACAACTGTGAGTATATATCCCTTTATTATAATTGCTGTCACAGCAAGTGATGCCTCCCATGTAGATGCCATCTAAAAAGTAATAAAAAGAATATGGGTAATTATAAGTGAAGGAGTCCTAATGAGTGTTTTTAATTAAAACCATGCTCAGCTGTGAGCATCTCCAGGCGTGGTCCTCAGGCACAAAATTACAATGCAAGCCTCTTTTCATCAAGGCTTTTCAAAGTGAGCTGCTCATCAATATTTGAACACATACACAGTGCGGAGGTGAAAGGAATTCGTAATAAAAGACGAACACTCGTATCTCAAATAAAAATCTGTTGTGTGCATCAAAATGTGGATTTAAAAAAAAAAAAAATGCCACTTGCACGTCTGCCATGCTTCAAGGCATATTTGAAGCATGTGTAGGCTTCACAAGTGTTCATGTGTAGGTTTACACGAGATAATCTATGGAGGTAATTTGAAATGCTGTCAGGTCACAAGTCAAAAGTGTGATGCTGTGTGATTATTTCAAGATTTCTCATTGGTCATATCCGTCTCCATGTGGCCATGCATTTGATCTGTGACTTAGCTTAACTGTCTGAAATGATGGGAAGGGTTACATGTTCAGACATATGAAATATCTTACCTGGCTTATACTGTCATTTAACTGGAGAAGCCTATATATGATCTAATATGTACAATTTCCACCTCCCAAGATGAGGCATCTTTGTCAGTTCCTCCAGTAACTGAGAAAAATGCTGAAGGTTGCAGAGTCCTTCAGAAATCCACACACACACCAACAGAGAGAACTTGTCAGAACACACACACACACAGACACACACAGACACACCACACACACACACACACACACACACACACACGCACAGTCCCACAATATCTAAGCAGTCTTGAGCTCAAGGATAATGGTGAATGGTGCATGAAAGAGCAGTGATTTGAGACTAGAGACCTGTGTGTGTGTATGAGAGAGAGACTTGTGTGCTTCAACCTGTGTGTGTGTGTGTGGTATCTCTCGTTCACCCTCACCGGAGCACTCAGTCAGCCCATTCACAGACGCTGCGCTGCCACTTGCATTTTAATGTGTGTGGGAAAGGAGTTGAAAAAAAAAGCCCCATCCCCTCCATACAATGTCTCTCAGTGTGCCACACGCGAGACTGTGTGACCGCCACGCACCAGACTCTTCGGGAAACGACACGCGAGCCCAGGCCATCTCACGCCTGACCCATCACCTGACTCGAGGACGGCCGTCTCGTCGGCATAAACGTTTTCACACAGGCCCCCCCCCCCTTCGTGTATTAAGTCAGCGCACTGCCGCTGAGAGACCGTTTTTTTTGCTCCGCCATACTGTCTTCAACAGGCAGGGAGAAACAGGGCCATCATTCCTTCAGGCAAGACCGCTCATGCTTGCAGGAAAACAAAGAGTGTCATATATTGGCAGTGTGGCAGGGGATATGAATCAGCTCACAAAATGGCTGAAGCAGCAGCAGCAGCCGCTGCCGTTCCCGTTTTCCGGAATTTGGGGCGCCGCCGCCTGCTAATGGTTGCAGTCCTCGACTACTCAAGGCATGTAAGTGGCTGCAAGTACAAGGGGCTGTTAAGCAGCGATTCTCCTCCACTGGCCCTCGCTAGGTTCTCCCGCCCCTTGCCTAATGCCCCTGCTGTTCACTTGTGCCCACGTAATAGAGCGCGCCGTGGCGCAAGTTGTTGTGGCTGTTTGCTCGCCGAGCTATTTTCTCCTGGAGATGCTCATTAGCTCCCTGGGCTCCGTCTCTTGGATTTGGCACCTTTGTCATTCCCTCCTCCTCCTCCTCCCTCTCTCAATTTTTGTCTTGCTCTCCCTCTCTCTCTCTCTCTCTCCCTCTCTCTCTCTCTCCGTCTCTCTCTAATGGCCTGTTCCCCTCGGCTCAAGGTAAGTCTCTGTGAAACAGAGTGATTATGTGGTTGTGCCACTGCCTCTTGTCTGGGCCCCGGCTCTCCTCTCTCCTCTCTCCTCTCTCTCTCCATCGCTCTGGCAGGATGAGGGCAGTTGGGGAATGGTCATCTGCCAGGTTCAGCACTGGGGTGGAGGGAGAGGAGGCGAGGGGGTGAGGAGAGAGAGAGCGAGAGAGAGGTGGTGTGTGTGTGTGTGGGGGGGGGGGGGGGGGGGGGGGGTTAGGGGGAGAGTGTTCTTTGGATCCCCCTGCACAATGAGGTGGAAGTGAAGGGCTGTGTGTGTGTGTGTGTGTGTGTGTGTGTGTGTGTGTGTGTGTGTGTGTGTGTGTGTGTGTGTGTGTGTGTGTGTGTGTGTGTGTGTGTGTGTGTGTGTGTGTGTGTGTGTGTGTGTGGTTAGTCTGAGGGGTTGGTGGGAGATTGGAGTATTCTTTGGATCCCATGCAGTGCACATTATGGTGGTGCTTAAGGCTCTGGGCAACTCCAGTCTGCCCAAAAGGCCCTCTCAGCCACAGCCACAGGCACAGGTGAGCTCACTCTCAGTGGTTTAGTGCTATTACTGGGACACTGTTTTTTTTTTGTTGAGAGAATGACTTTTTTTCTGTCATGTCTTTCTTACAGTTTGAATCTTATACAAACCAATAGATAATGTGGTTCAGTCAATATGGGAAGTGATCAAGGCTTCATACATTGGGCCATTAAGTGTTATAGCCACATTAATCACAGACAGGGACATTACATTTATGAGTTAAGGATCCTTGTCTGGCATAGTTACATTAAGGATCCTTGTCTGGTTTACTGAATTTGACCATACTGTCAAAGCCAGATGCATCAAAAGCCCCAAAGTTATACTTATGTTATTTTATTCCATTGATCATTTTGCTCTATCTCTCTCTGTGCTTTGATACTCTAACGATGTTTATTTCATTATTGGAATCAAAACATGCAATAATGTTTTTTCAGTGTCATGGTATGCTACAATGCTGTGGTCTTGAGTTCAACTCACTCTACTTGTGGTGATGTATTTGCTGTTTGTTGTAACCATGTTAATTTCCCTCCCACTGAGATTGAGATTATCGTTGATTATAACCGTGACCTTTGTGAGAGCAGTAAACATAAACATCATCTGTAAGGAAGTACAGCCCTCAGCACTCCCCGACTCAATTGTTTCCTTGTATACTGGGTGGTAAAGATAAACCCATTTGGGTTGCGAGAATCTCTCTCTCACTCTCTCTGTCTCTCTCTCGCTTTCTCTCTATCCTTCATTCTTCCCTTTCTCTCTCCTCTGCCTCGCTCATGCAGACCGCAAGACGGATGCCAAGGCGACCACGTGCCATGTCCCTCCGCAGGTGCCAGCTTATACCAACCATCTGTGTGGATGCCATATTCTCCCGTTTTTCTAGACGATTTGCATTTGAATCTGCTGCGCGCTCGGAGGGGAAGCAGTAAAGGTTTTAAGGGTAAGAGCCTTGAGACGTCCCTCCTTTCCTATTGTCAAAAAAGACCATTTCCCATCAGCATTGCTAATGATCTCTATTTAAAAGCAGCCCAAGAAAAACCTGCGTGTTCACTAAAAAAAGCCCATCGTCCTCTTTGTATGTAAAGGTCAATATAGCACCTGTGTGAGAGAACAAACAAATAATTCTCTGCAAAACTTCAGCACAAAGTGATAACTGACAAAGGCATCTAACTATCAAATGATTCAGCTTTGCATTACAGCCGAACACAAAATGTCCTCTCCTTCAGTTTGATTCGTAAATAAGCGCGTTTGCCTCTTAGAGGGGGTGAACCCCTGCCTCTCTGGTACCTATTCACCCTGGTGATTCAGCGCTCTTGGCATTACTATGGCATCCTGTTTGTAAAAATAACTATGCGCTGACAACCGGTGGTTCACAACCACTTGTTTATTTCTTGCTGGGTAAGTATGGGTGTGAAATGCGCTATCTGAAGGACTTTTCACTTCCCCCTTTTTCTCTTCCTCTTTTCTCTTCCTCTTTCAAACTCCCACAACAGTAGGCATTAGTGTCTGCAAGGCTAAGTGAGTCAGCTATAGCGTAGACGAAGTAGAGTCTGCTGTGTTGTTTCTCAGTGCTTTACATGGTGAGGTCAAACTACTTGGCTAACACCGACCATCATTGAAAGGCCATTAACTCACTGATGTAGCTTTGTGCTTTAAATATGAATGATGATATGCTTAAATGCATGATTAAATGTAAGAACATTTATAATTGTAATCCAGTAAAAAGCTTGAAGTGCTTTAAGTGCTCACAAATGAAATCAGGCGCACGTGAGGGCATTTAGAAAAGGGCTAGCCTTAAATTAGTAATGTGACCAAGCAATCAGAGAGTATATCATGAACAGCGCATTCCAAGAATTACATAATGTTCTTATTTATTAAGCCTCTTGTGCACTCACATGATTTATTTATTGATTGATTATTTATCAATCTGCACACGAATAGCACATGGAGTAGCATCGTGAAAATAGCACATTTAGTGATTGCACCAAGTGACAAGGTGATGCGATCGTGCCACGCCTCACCATTATTTATCACTGCCCATTTCTGTGATTGCCACAAGTGCTGATTGCTGCCGATCATGACAAACAGCTCCATCCCCCTGATACAGCAGGATAACAAGATAATATGCGCCTCGACTGCTTTTATGATGAAAGAGTGCACCACTTATCACATCATCCCAGTCCGAGTGCCGCTTCGTCGTCTTCTATTCAAGCGGGTCTTACCTGTTCTTTCAGCATTTCCGTCCTCGTTCAATGCACACTTACAGATAATATTCATTTGTCAGGGCTAGCATTGGAAAGGCTTTTGTGCAAATGTCAGTGGTGTAAAAGTGTTGCATTTACTGAGATAGGTCTGGTATTCGGCATGTGGACCAGACAATATCTGCCCACTAAGCATCGCAAAGCGCTCTGAGCCGATCAGATCCATGGATTATTATTCAGACATTAATAATGGTTGGATACTAATGTCCATAACATGACTGAACAGAATGAATGGAAAAATCAGCAGGCATAAGATAAAACAGCTTGAAGGTTTTTTTCAGGTTCCAAAATCAGTTTCACAGTGTCACTATGACAAAATGTTGTCTAAATTGGTTGAAGAAGCCAATATCCTCTAAACATTAGTTATTTCCTGTTATGAATAATAAATGAAATTCAGTCTCATTGTAATTTTGAAGTGCATTTGAATCTCTGTATTTATGTAAATGAAGAGGGAAAGTGCATGGCAGATTGATTTTGAAGGAGATACCACAGGGCATCCTCTTTAATATTTAATTCACATTCCTAGATGCTATTAAATCAGATTGGGCCTTTATTATACCAGCCTTCGGCCTGACCAGGAAGACATTGCCTTGATGACACGTTTGATGACGAGAGATATTGCTTTTGTCTTTATTTATTTCTCAATCAAATTGCATTTCCTATTTTGGTGCTCTGATAAATCAAATAATGCTCAGTGAAAAAGAAATACTGATATTTGACATGATTAGGAGCACCGGTTGTGGTATTTTGATACTTCAAATGTAATCATATTCACAAAGAGTTGGATATTGAAGCTATTGTAAATCACTGAAACATATATCTGTTCTGTAACAAAACTACAGACATGTTTACCGAGGTGTGTGTGTGTGTGTGTGTGTGTGTGTGTGTGTGTGTGTGTGTGTGTGTTATATCTGTGTATCTGTGTGTGCACACATGTGTAATAATTTCATACCATGAAAGGTGAATACCAGACATCCTGTCTAGCACCTTCTTTTCAGCAAGTCTTCAATTACGGTGAAAAGCGCAAATCCATCACCTCTCTCACACACACCTTCTGCGACAATCCCAGCGAGGCCTCCCCCTGTCGTTGCCAGATTTCCTTAATGCATGTTTCCACCCTCTCAGCCCACTCTTCCTCCCCTCTATGTGACCTGCCCATTCGTCACCAATTTAAGTTGTATGGCTATTGATTGCCGTGTAAACAGAATGAGGCCCCTCATCCTGTGGTGCAATTTCAGCTTAACTGGTCCATCGATACATTGATGCCCCCCCCCACCCCCATGCTGTGGCAGGCTCCAGGACACCCCCTGCTGCGATACCCAGCACAGCGGCCAGAATGAATGGGTCTGTCCACGCTTATCGTCTGTGTGGAAGCTGCTCGAGATTCATCTCCGCGGCCATAAGGCATCAATGACTAGAGAGAGATATGGACCTTTGTGTGTGTGTGTGTGTGTGTGTTGGTGTGTTTGTATGTGTGTGTGTTGGTGTGTGTGTTGGTGTGTTGGTATGTATGTGTCTCTGTATCTGTGTGTGTTTTGTGGGTGAAGGGCCTGGCTGTCAAGAAGATCTTGAGGCCTCACAGAAGTTGTCATTGAAAGTCCTTGACATGGCGCCACAGCCTATTCAAACCTTATCTTAGATATCACACCTGTCAATCATGCATAATGGTTTGGTGTAAGCAGCCACGAGTCATTTGTGTGGGCAGGGAGGGCAGTTCCCCACTGAAAGATCCACCTATTTCAAGTATTTCAAAAGTGTAATGTATTCATTTACCTCGGCCAAGGAGGTATATGTTTTCATCGGGGACCGGCGTTTGTCTGTCTGTCTGTCTGTTTGTCTGTTTGTCTGTCTGTTTGTTAGCAAGAAAACTCAAAAAGTAAAGGTCGGTTTTCGCTGAAATTTTCAGCGAATGTCAGCAATTTTGAGAGTGATCCGTAATTCCGTCGGGATTCCGGAGCCGTTTATGTATTTAGCTGAGTGGTGTAATGGCATGGTATGGCCACGTGGTGGCGATCTGAAAAGTTTAGGTTCAAATGTATGACAACCTAGGAAGAAGAAGTCAGGCGGAGGTAGCTGCTCTCTCTGAGTGCTTTTCTAGTTAGATATTTAAAATAAGTGATTTTGATCGTGTTTATTCCTGCACCCTAAATCATATCTTTATTGTGTGGTGGTGAATGGGAAGAGTAAGCAGCACACCATCCTGTGCTGTGCTGCGTCAGTGAGAGAGTTTACACCTGTCTGATACTTGTAGGCCTATGTGTGTTTGTATTCTACTTGGGGAGTATAGCCTGCGTACACTGGTTGTTAAAAAAGGGCAATTATCTGAAAATCTAAATATTTTCAAAAGATAGTTCTGTCTCTCTCCGGTGACTCTGCATAGCTTGGAGGATGAGAAGATTTCTTGTGAAACTGCTGATTCAATGAGTTTGAGGACAGAGGCTGATGGTTGATTTTTTTTGAGATATTAAAGGGCAAATCCAGTATTCTATAACCACAGGGTCTATTTTTGGATGATAAAGACTCCATTGGGGGATCTCGGCTCACAGGACGCTGTCGGGGGCTAAGTCAGTGCTGATGCACAACGTTGCTGACAGGGAACCCATATAACTTTGTGTCTTAAAACCCGAACTATCCCTTTAAGGCTGTGCTATATTTCATTGTAAATGCATATTCTTGTCCTATTTAAAAATGCTTTGTTTAAGACATTTTTGCATTTTTGGTCCCCAACAAAAATATAGACTTGCTATCATCCACAATTAGACCCCAATGTTGTAGAGAACAACTGTGCCTTGTTTTGTGCCATCAGTACAGTTTGGTCCACCAATCAAGTTGTTTTTTAACAGTGAGGTCTGGGATCTGCTGCAGAAGTCAGTGTATGGGTAATGGGTAGCATCGAGGATACAGTACGTTGACTGCATGAGTGGGGCCAGTTTCAAGGCATCTTGGCTGACAGGAAAGAGAGTTGTCAGTTTCAATTGGTCACTGATGTCTGACTGTTGTGTTATGTTAGACATCTTGCTGAGCTTTCTATTTTGCCCTGGTTTCAAAGGACCCAAAATGCTGATGGCCTACCACAGACCGTAGTTTGTTTGTGGTATACCGATTACTTTGCCTGGAGTTGCTTCTGCCCGAGTGACACCCTCATTTCACATAAGGATTTCACAGCCTCGATCTGTCTATCCACAGTTCTCATATTAGTTTTTGTTGGGATTACACAAGGTTGTTCATTCCTCTCTTTCTCTCTCTCTCTCTCTCTCTCTCTCTCTCTCTAATACACACACACACACACACACACACACATATGCAAACATTATCACAGAAAACTCTAGTGGTCTGATGTGCCTTTGAGTTGTTTACGAGACTTGAAAGTTGATCGGGCAGTGCACTCAGACACCCACACCGAGGCCACGAGTCTGCAAAGGTAACCTTGGCACTGTGTTGATAAGGACCCTTGAGGAGCGCACAGACAGTACCTATTTCTTCCTCCGATCTATTATTAACCACGGGATCAGGACCGTAGGAGTGGGACCGCCTTTGCTATTTGCATCTGGCAGGAGAGGAGGAGAGAAAGAGAGAACGAAGACCAAACGGAGTTTTGACTCAAAGGTCAGAGACAGCCCCATCTTGGGTGACATTTGATGCTATGAGATGAAACCATCTCCTCTTTGAGGTCATTGGGACATTAAAGATGGGCCGTGGTTTTTGTGTGGGATTGGAACATATTAAAAACATATCTATAATGCCAAAACCCAGAAGCAAAAGGAGTGGGTAGATATTAGGCAGAAATATTTTGGATGTAAATTATTCATGCCTTGGCTCTTTGCTAATTTGTGGTGGAGAGACCCTCTGGATGTTTGCGGGGTAGCTTGGGCAGCTTAATATTAACTTATAAATTCACTTTTTGAATCTAACAAAACAGGACAAAGTTGCTTTGGTGGCTCACTTGTGGTTATATCCTTGCTCCTGGGACACACTTTGCCTCATATCAAATCGCCAAAAGCAGTAACAAGGCTGTTGTTGTTGTTGATTTTATATCACCAACAGTAGTTCTTGTTTCGCCACCATGGCAACAGCTGGAGGTCCCTAGATGTGGACATTAAATAAATCATGACAAACTTTTTAAAATTATTATTTACTACTAAATAGCCTGTGGTTAATTCTGTACACCACAGGAATACTCTCACTGCAATGGTAACAACAGTGCAGTTTTCCAACTATTTATCAAACTCAATGGTTGTCTTATAATTGCACATTGTCAATATTGTCAATAATGGCACATTTTCACAAATATTTTTTTTTGCATGATCATACATATGAAATATGCAGTGATGGGTTTTTCGACCACCACATACTGTATGACAGCTATTCCCTTACAGTCTGGCCTGGTATTTCTCATACATCCGTTTGTGCAGTGTGTTTTGGCTCTGTAGTGTGTGTAGTTTTTTTTTTTTTAAGTCCCAAGAATCATGAGTGCTGAGGTCTCCATGTTGCATTTAATGGCCCTATTCGCTATCATCTCTGGCCCTATTGCCCTTAGATGATGGATGAACACAGAGCGTTCGGCGCCATAGCCACTTTCCGACCATCTCCGGTAGGTGACATAGTCGTTAAATTTCTACAAAACATACAATATATTTTTTTCTCTTTTTATGTTCATCTTTATTTTTAGAGCAGATACTTTACCATCCAGGCATAACTTGAAATGTCATTTAGAATATGAATATTGTTGATTCACAACACAATACAGCTTTTCAGTTTGCCTGAATGTGTGAACTACACTAAGGCTATAATGAAATTCCTTTCCAACCTTTCCATTTTTCCTGTCTTTTGTCATTAAATCAATAAGTTAATAGGAGCTTGTCCAGTGTTAAGGGCAGAGAGTCATACTACTCTCCCCCCATACACACACACACACACACACACACACACACACACACACACACACACACACCTCCGTTTCATTCCCTCACCTCACACATGACAGTGACCTTTTGTGGAATCACAAATGGCCTAACTTTTTTCTCCTCTTTCTGGAAATAAAATAAAAGATTTCTACTGTGCTTGGAAACCCTCCATGAATCCCAAGTCTTGGTGTGTGACTTGGACAGACCCCTCCCACCCACCCCCCCCCCTACACACACACACACACACACACACACATGCTCTTTTCCAGATCAGAGCTCTCTGTCCCTCTGCACCCGTCTTTTTAAAATGGCCTTGTCCAGTCCACAGGGGGACGTAGCTGGAGCCACTGATGAGATTAATATTTGATAGAGCAGAGCCTCGGTGCTAACCTTTCAGACATCACTTGGCTAAAATAGTCCACTGACCTTTTCTGTGGGTGTGTCCCTTTACTTACACCGTAGTAGTCTATCCACTCAATGGAGGTTTCCTTATAGCTGTTGATTGTGCTGCAAAGGGCCTGACGTATCACTGTCTTAAAGTGTTGTGTTACCATGCATTGTCTAAAGTCTAGGCCTACAGTACATCAGTTATTCTGTAGAAGTTCCTATCTATAAAACCAATGAATCAGCCACACATTCTTGTCCGGTGGGATCACAAGCAATTTTGATATATTAATATACAATTAAGTTATGAGTATTGTTATAACATGATAATAATGCCATCACATTTCTACATTCCGTGGACCTAATTTCAGTTAAGTTTTCAGACAAAAGTCTGTTAATTAGATTTTATGGGGGTCATCCCAAGTGGCATCACGAAGGGAGCATCGTGACGCCGTAGCTTCATCGCCTAATCATCACCTGGAAAAGAAATCCCATTATTTCCCACTCTCATTATTCCCACCTGCCTGAGGCCCATTCTTCCAGACTTACCCGCAGGACAACCCGAGTGAATGCCTGAACGGCTCAGACAGGAAGAGAGATGATTTAGACACGCAGAAGTAAATGACAAGGCCCAGGAAGCTGATGCAGTGCAAACGCGGTAGTAACTAGATCAGCATCTGTTTAGCATAAGAAAATGGAAACTGATGTTGGGGCGGTATATTGACCGCAGTGCCTGAAAGGAGGATGACAGAGACATAATCGCGTCGCAGGTGTCTGTAATGGCGGACATTTTTGCGGTCTCAAGTTTGATATCGCTTTGTATCGCTCATCTGCCGTGCAGACATTTACTATTAAATGCAAACCATCTCAAATTCATATCCAATATTGAGCACACCAAATACTTGCTATAAAGAAAACTTAACCGTCCAATATTTCATTCTTCAAATAAATGTTCTAATCATGGCTAAGCTGACAGAATTAAATGTTTTGTATTTTGTATAATTTTTTTTATCTAATACAGTAAATTGTAGGACGGGACTTCATATGTTATTCAGTGATTAATATTTAATAGTAATGATTTAAGAATAGTGGATGTTTTACATTTGTATACGTTTTATTCCAGGATATGATGAAAGCATTTGTAATGTGTCTCTATTGCATGGCTATGCCCCACTCCACTCTGAACCCATTTAACTTTAATACCGTTTTATTTTTAATGAAAAATGAACTTTTCTAGGGCACTGAGGTGCCAAATGGCCTTATATCTTATAAAGAGGAGGAAAGAGAAAACTGAATTGCATAAATACTGGACTGTAGATCTCGTCCTGCCAAGAAGGACTTCCTGAGTGATAGTGGTCATTTTCAGACAGAATGGTCTCTCTCAAGAAGGTCCCAATCCTATGTGAATAAAAGGATACTGTGCTCCAATTTCAAAGTCACAGACTCTGAGCCAGAAAGAAATACACCCTTGAAACTAAGAAAGGTGAAGAAATTATACATGATTGTATTCAGTCTCTCTCAAACACCTTCAGCTTCCAAAGACCACCAACAGCATCAGGGATAAAGCTTTCTTGCACTAATCCAGGATAAATGGCGCTTACTCTATCACATTTGGCAAGTAACCCAGTAAAGGTTGGCTTTGGTTTCAGTAGTGACAGAGACCTCTGTGCAATGAGTCACTCCTATTCTTCCAAGCAATCACAACCTTCCTCTCCCAATGCGTAATAGGACATAAAAATGACTCTGTACGTTGTGATATTTCATGTAATGATTTCATGTCAGCACCAACATAGGCTACAATCTTTAGGATAGAGGGAGGCGTTTCAGAGGTGGGGTGGGAGTTGTGTGTGTGTGTGTGTGTGTGTGTGTGTGTGTGTGTGTGTGTGTGTGTGTGTGTGTGTGTGTGTGTGTGTTTGTGCAGTGGCTGCTGATCCTTACCATCGATCTCCAGGGTCTGATAAGGCAGGGCAACGTCAGGCTGTTAACCTTAAACAATGTCAGGATTAATCGGCTCCATCCTTAGCCAGCCACGCTCTCACCTTACCACGCCGCCAGTGAGAGAGAACCTTGACTACTAAAGGTGTAGAGCTGAGAGTTGGCCATAGGAGAGCCCCAGATCACTGATAAGTAGATTTATTGACTGAGTATAGGCTATATATGAAAACAGTCAAAATGATATTCCATTTCAGTCATCTAATTGGAATATTTTGGTATAAATATCGTCTTCGTCTAGAATTTGTATACCTTGAGGCTAAATTGTAAAGGTGCACCTCATATCAACTTTGTGAAAATCACAATCGGCTATTCAGTGGTGTTTCATGAAAACGATCATGTTTTCTCCAAAAAGCAGGCATACATTTGTCTTCGCTTGGAGACAGTGATGGACTAGCATCAAAAAACGGCCCTGGTATTTGCAACAACACAAGACCCTATAGCCCCCAGGGGTTATAGTGAGTTACATGAGTTAGCTCAACTGAATGAAACATAGCGAATGTGCTGCTGAAGTGAAAAGAGCAATACACTTTACTCCATATGGAATCACTGTCTGATTGGTTATCCTCCATCAATCATCGGTCAGGATCACTGCTACACAAAAGAACCACCTGTCAGTGAAATTACCAGCTTGACTTGACACCAACAAATATAAATAGATAGTCTACACAGAGGCTACAATATCACCACCCAGTGCGGATCTATATTTTATTACAGAGAGCATCAATGCTCAGTTACACAGACAGACTGCAGCGTTTATCTTCCAACAGGGGACAGAGGTAGCAATTGCTATCCCTGATGCTACTCTAACAAAAAAAATCAAGAAATATGCAACTACCGTAGAAGTAAATCTGTGTCATTGACGCATACTTCTAAATTCCTACCCGTCTACATTGCTAATACATAATATGACCAGGCTAGCCGTAGCATAAATGTCTGAAGATGGGTGAAATCTTGTCCACAAAACTAACACTGTTTTACTTGAGGAAAAGTTAAATAGTTTACATTTTGAATATTATTTCAATTCATCTTCATAATGAAGTACAGTGTAACAATGTAATGTTATTAGTAAATAGAGCAAAAGCATATTTGGTATAATTTGAACCATAATTTTTATGTAGATAATATAGAATTTCAGGTGCCTACAATACCATTCCTGGTATTATACCAGAAATACCAATAGTGGTATTTCTTGTGCACCACAATACAAGGGATATTGGGCCAAAATTATGTTAGAACACTAGCCTGGCTAACGCCTCCCACTTCTCAAATGAGACGTGGTCTGGCAACCAGACGTTCATTTTCTCGTATTTGAAAAAATGCCCGTTCATTGGGCGCCACGGATGTCAATCAAATGCGTCTCTGCATAGCTCTTCATGGTCTTGCTTTCTCCCCTGTTCTGTGATTGGCCTCCAACATCAGGCGAACATGGGGGCGTTAGTTTCCAGACTGCCTTAGCAGCGTGAAAGAAATCACCGCGCAAGGCAGTATGGGAAACCCAGGCTATTAGAACACCATAATATTAGTCAATATCTCCCAAGCTGGTTAGAGGATCTTTATCAAACGTGGCATACTTACTCATTATAAGGGCCTGATGAACTGATTAGGTATTCAAGGTCTTGAGGTCAAAGGTCAAAGGTCAAGGTTACGGTTACATGAGGTCGAAATATATTGAGATCCCTGTACTGATAGGCTGGGTTGTAGGACTTGAGACCAGTTGAAGCAGTTTCATGTGTATTGCATGCATACACTTTCATCTGGCATTTCAGTTGGACTGCCTGAGGCTATTTGAACAGTAGTGTAAAAGTTGTAGTTGATCATTTTAGAGATTCATATCTACAGATGACGACCCTTTTCACCTATAAAACAAGCAAACTGTGTATTTGCTCCCGTCCACATTAACATTAACACAACTTGAATCACTTCAATCAGTTCTTCAACCACTCAAGCTGCTTATCTTCACTTATTTGCCAGCCAGCTAGCTGATGAACATGGAGAAACTGTCTTCCTTTTGCTGTGACAATGACAATAATGAGCTATACATTCTATTAGTAGCTCAAATAATGATGGACAAAATGGAAATATACAGTCAAGCGTTGGAATGAAACATGAAAAGCCATGTATGAGACTTTAGGATACTTCTGTTGCCTTGCAGGAAGATGAACACGGGTAATCTGAGCGTTGTTATTTAGTTTTACTCATACCTATGATCAGTGCCTCCACTCCCTCCATGTATATCACACTGTGTTTAGGGCACCATGTGCTGGAGGGGGGCACCATCAGATGTCCAATAGGCATAGTTGTAATGCAGACTCTCACTGCTTGCATCTCTCTGCGTGCTTAAACCTGTCATTTGGAGAGAAAGACAATGTCACATAACTTTACATTGGTCAATGACATTTTCCTCTCAGTTATGACAATACAACACTTTCAGGGCAACACATTAATTCAAAGTATGCCTAAATATTAATGTCTGATACCTGAGTCTGCTTACTGAATTGCAACAATATATATTTTTTTCACACCTCACATTTTGTTTTGGCAGGGCTTTTTGATGAGAGGTTCCGGCAGGACACTTAGGAGCAGCGTTTAGGCTTTCAACTAGAAAGCCATTAAAGGTGAGTCACATTTTCAGGCAGCGCAACACAAAAAGACAAGGAGAGGCCCACGTATACATCCAGTACAAGTCAGATCCCAGAGTTTGAGTTGAACACTGAAAGGCTCAGATTCGGCTTTTGAGAAACTAAGTGTCCATAGGAATCTTAAGGGCCCCATACACAATCAAGCACTCCAAAAACAAATATGACCATTCTTTCTTACTAGCCTCTCCCATTATTTTGCTTACCATCCTCTTGCCTTTACAATGAAAATGTCTTTCAACGTGCGCATGTTTTCACCTTTATATTCATTCTAGCCTGGCCAGCCAACTACCGCTATCTTTCCTATTAAAACTGTGTTGCTGGTAGCTCGAGATAAGTCTATAACTATCTCAGCAAAAATAAACTAAAAGAAACTATATCTGATGAATGTCCAGACATATACCGCTGCAGCAGTCAATATAATATACATACACCATAATGAAGATAAGGTTGATAAAATACCATTCCAGAGGAAACATACTGTAAAGGTAATTCAAATATTATCATATGCATTTTCCCATTCAGCATATGGTAAAAAATTGTGGCATCACACTCCAGTTGCTTCTCTGTTAAAGTGCAGACCCATTTCATAGACTACATTTCATTGCTATCTTTCCCATCTTATTGAATCAGAGATGTTTGATAGACCCAGTGACTGCCCCTGATGAATCCATCCAGTCACTGAACGAACCCAGACAGCGGCAGTCAGCTACATTAGCAATGTCTCCATATAGGATAATGTCATAAAAATCAACCACACAGGATTGGACAGACACTTGAAAGGCCCTGTGTCAGTAAAGATAAAACACATTATCAAACAATATCCTTCTTCTCTCTCACTTTACTCCCAGTTGGAAAGCACACCTCCATTGTTGAGGCTTGAGAAGGCTGGCCCTGTCGGTCTTGATTACGAGCGCAAGCCCCCTGCTGACGACCCATTAGAATCAAACTTGGGGTCTAATTAGCTTCAGGTCAAAGCCCATTAGAATTACACACTCTGAAACTGGGATGGTCAAACACCAGCTCTGGCTCTGAGCCGAAAGGGAAGGAAGAGCATATGCAAACGATGGTGGTGAAAATACTGTTGCCTTCTCCTCCTTGAGGATGAACATGCCATGCCAGATAAAACAGCTGAGTTACACAGATAATCGTGGACACTTGCTCTACATTAGGGTCTTATGCAATGGAAGTGCAAAAAGGCTTGAAATGCTTCTCTTGCTCTGCTTTTATTTAACAATCAAAAAACAATGTTAACATTGTATTATAAAATTTAGATGTATCATCCATTTAGGACACTTCAAACCGATAGATATACAATCAATTCTTTCCCAACACACCATGTGAAGTGCAACAGTTGGCCTTTACAAAACACTGCAAATGTTACATAAACAATGAAGCAATGCAACTTGAAAGCATGCACCGTACACACTGCATACTGTACACTATACACATTTATTTTTTAAATATCGCCCCATACAAGATCCCAATCCTGTGTTTCACAAAGCAGAAAAAATAGCTCTGCTATGGTACGTTCTCCTCGTGTTTTATTTTCTTGCCCTGTGAGATGCATCTTGAGCAGTGCCGTCTGTCTTTATTTGTTTATGACAGTCATTTGTAGTGAGAGAGAGAGAGAAAAAAAAAACAGTAACATTCAATTACAGTATGCAAATTTATTTTTTTTGTTTTTTCATGGCTTGCACTATTCATTTAGTTAATTACAGATTTGGACAGAAGCTATCACACATAGATTGGGACTGCATTTATTAATAGCAGTGATATAATGAAATATTAATGCCAATAATATTGATGGAGTAAGTGAGGCGAGACATTCACTCAGAATTTAATGGTTGTTCAACTTCTGATTAAAACCAAAATAGCAAAATGAAATAAATGAGTGAGAACAATAAATAAAAAAAAGTGAGGAGGAATGCACATCCAAGTAGCGGTGCTAGGAGGTTATCAAATTAAAGACAGAACAGAGCTACTCTGTCTTTATTTGAGAACAGCAACATCACCAGGGTCAGAACAAATGGGTGGTGTAACTAAGGCTGTGCCTAGATTAAGATGGGCAACTATGAATATGCATATTTGCAATGAAAACATTGAGCTCTCTTCATTATTGTATTCATATATGCGCACTATGAAAGCTCATCGACTGATGGGAACAGGTTTTGTAGTAGATGCCAGACTTATTTTCTGTAACTGGAAGAGTCCACATAGACTAGAGGTCATGGAATGGCTTAAACTCATACATACATATGTGTGTTTATATCTGTATAGTGTGTATGTAGTTGATATAAGGGTGCTCTACTGGTTCTGTTTGGCAGCCTTTTATTGATTATACTTCATTATTTTATTTTATTTGATTATTTTATTTTTGACTGGTTAAGGTGACCTCAAGCAACAGAGCTCACCCACTGAGCAAGCAACGTCTATGGATGTCCAAAAAACAGTGGTCTGTCCAGGCTGTGATCTGGACGTCTATTTTACAGTCAAAAATTAGTTGATAAATGACACTGGTACAATAGTCCAACCTGACCTGGTTCAGACGTCTATAGACAACCAACATTAGTTGCAAATAATCGTTCTGCGAGGTCATAATTTGGACGTCTATTTTACAGCCAGAATCAGTTAATAAATGACATTGGGACAATAGTCCAGCCTGACCCCATTCGGGACGTCTATAGACCGCCAAAATTAGTTGCAAATAGATGTTCTGCCATTCTGGCTACTCTGAGGACGTCTTCTGGATGTCTAATTAAGTCTTTCAGACGTCTTCAAGCGACGCCTATATCACACCCAGAACAAACATCTATTCAACGTCCAGGAAATACGTCTTAAAAACTTTCGTTCTGGCTACTCTGAAGACGTCTTCTGGAGTTCGGCGACCACGTCTTCTGGACATATTTTGGACCAGTTTTTGCTCAGTGGGCAGTGTTGAACATGGCTGGAGTTCTCCTTTAAACACTAACCATGCTCTAAATAGCATTATGGTTCAATGATGCGTAATGATTTATCTCCTTCAGCCCTCATCATTCCTCCTGTTAAACCTCCAACAACTCCTGTCTTCCTAGAACTGCCCCCAGTGTGCCCCCTAATGCCTGTTCCAAGACCAGGTGTATTGCTCCCAGGAATGTGTGCAATGCACCACCGACAGCTTCACCCACCGTATAGTTCCACCTATTTTACTTTTATACCCTTATGGCACTTAAGCAAATTTATAACAAAAACAAAAGCATCAAAGTCAAAATGAAAGCATTTTTAAAATGTACAAAATCTTTTCAAACATCTTTCAAGGAACAAAACAAACCCACCTGTTGTCTTTTCAGCCATAGTATTATTGGTTTTATCGTCCCATTTCTTTAAAAACCATCTGATACTGTGAGTTTTGCTATATTCAAACATGTGGTATTAAAGAAACACTTGACCGTTTTTTCATATTAAACTACGTTATTCCTTTAACTAAGACGAGTTGATACATACAGTAAGCCTAGCCTACCTCTCACGTTTCAATGTGTGCACTCACTGGCTCTGGCGCACGTCGCTACTTTGATAGCACTTAGCTAGCCCAGTTCATTCATTATTTAGGATCCAAATAGAGATGAATTTAGAAACGACCAAACATCTCCATGTTTTCCCTACTAAAATACAGTAACACAAGTAGTCACACGACCAAGTATGGTGAGACAAAATAAAACGTGGTGCATTTCTAAGCAGGTAAGAGCACTGAAATTACCATAAAATGTACAGTAACTTACTGGCAACAATTGGCCAGTAAATTACTGTGAATACCTTTTACAGTTAACTGGGCTAGCTACGTGCTATAGTGCCGCGCGCCAGAGCCAGTGAGTGCACGCATTGAAACGTGAGACGTCTTAGTTAAGGGAATAACGTATTTTAATATGAAAAAACGGTGAAGTGTTCCTTTAAGTTGAGTTGTCTGATAGCCGTACTAAGAAAATTGATAACTTGCAGAGTGCTGCAAGTTCGCCCACATAGCAAAAAGGCTGACGGACCACTGTCGGCCCACTGGGGGCAGATCTGGCGGTCCGCTAGCGTCTTGCTCATCGGTTCTCTGGTTGCCGACAAATATTTTACCACTATTGGTCTAAAATCTTTTTTTTACTTAGTTAGTTATAATTGATCCATAATTTTAATTACATGTCATGTCTTTTTTTTGTAATATGCGTGACAAGTTCATTTAAAGAGATGGTGGTCCAATGGCGGACCACAAGTGCATCTAAGTGTGCTATCTGGCAGTCTAATTCTGCTACAGTATCTTATCTGTATTTATTTGTCTTGACATAGTGCCAACCCAACAAAACATCACCTCGTTTTTTTCCCCTTCAATGCTTTTCTAAATATCTTACCCCGGGTCTTTCCTTTAGACTGCCTTCGAGTTTCTTTTCCAGAGAATTAGCCTATAGTACTTCTCTCCTGTAAGATGCAAACTTGCATGCTCATAGCATTTTAGCATTGCTTTCGGAAAAATGTAAGCTTTCGAAAAATGAGTTGTAATGTGAGGTATAGATCTATAAGATTATGACGCCAATCACACAATGTTGTATTAATCTGAAAAATAGAAAAGGTTCATAAACGCTTCAGATGTAACACTATTTGGTGTCAAAGTGAGGCCAAAATGAATGGGGATCAATGAAATGCTAACTCCAAGTGGTTGACTTTTAGCTTCAAAGCTGCCCATAGGGGGTAGGTCTACACTTTCCGAACTTTCGCCTACCTTCTTGGTTCCATCCGCATGCGTGTCAATGTGTTGCCAGTTATCTCTGATCACAGTATTTTCGCCATAGACAGTAAAAGAAATAGATAGAACCACTCCATAGATTTCGAGAGACAAATGAAGTCAATTTGAACCCCTTTTACGGGTTGAAGCCTTATTGTAGGCTACTGTGCATCCTCAGTCAGTCAGTTGTGTGATAAGATGTGACGAAGCAACAGACTGAAACATAGTAGCCTAAGTTTGAGTGCAGCTTTTGGTAGGTGATTTGTTCTGAGGTACTGCCAACAGTTTATGGAGAGGTTATGATGCTAGTCGCACAATGTTGTATTTCTCTGGAAATAGAAATTATTCATATAATTGTTCAAAATGCTTCAAATGTAAAGTTATTTACTGTCAAAGTGACGGGGGCCAATGGAAGTATAACTCCAGGTAAAGCATTAGCTTCAGAGTCTCCCATAGGGAGTAGGCCTATGCCTTCTGAACGTTCGCCTTACCCCTTTGGTTTTTGCACAGACGCAGTGAGGGGGAAATTAACTGAATTTCAGCGGACTGGTTTTTGGCTTTGCTTCCCCTGATACCCTCACGAGGGGCGACCAAAATGTATATATCATAAATGTATCCAACCTTCCTATCGCAGGTCGTGAGAGGTTAATCGCCTTTCGTTCCCCCCCCCCTGAACGCTACACGCACGATGAAGCTGAAATTCCCACAGTGTAAGCCCAGCTTTACTGTGCGGAGACGTAAAGCCTATAAATAATCGTAGTATATGGAGCAGAGACAGGCTACACATCCTAGCCCTTTATATAATATACAGTAAATGTGCCTGGCAATATGAGGAGGGAAACTGATGAGAGAGAGAGAGAGAGAGAGAGAGAGAGCATTTAAAAAGCTGGCTTCATTTGTGCAGCGGGAACAGTGGGTCAGATATAGTTGTAGTGTCGGCTTGTTGAGCGAACTGGATGAATCTTATCTCATATCTCCCTTTCACTTCCTCCCTAAATCATTCCTCACCATGGCATATGGGAAAGGGTACATGTGTAATTTTGGGGATATTATTTTGGGTTAGACCTGGGGGTAGCTGTTCAAAGGGAAAGGCATTCCTTGAGAGAGAAGCATTTTTGGGGTCAAATACAGTTTCTTTGACATTTTCTTCCCTGTTGTAGAGAATGTACTGCCATAGCAGTAAGTTGAAACCAGGGATATGAAGTCAGTACACCGCTGTAATCTGTTTCAGAACAAGTGAGGGGCTTGGTGGTCTCCTCACTCGTGTTATACAGAAACCTGAATTATTAATGACTTAAACTGAAGTGATTAAAGGTGTGAGACATTGGAACTACTTCAAAATTGTATTAGTTGGATAAAAAAAATATTGTTATTACAGGAGAAAGTCCACAAATGTTGACTAAGTAAACTATGATTAGCCAAAATGGAGCAGAAAGTATGAGGTGGTATATTAGTTGCACAAATCGGGAATGAAGTCGGTGCAAAGCCGAAAAACTTCCTTTTTTCATCCCTTTTCAATGGTCTCCATTGTGATTGCACAAGTACAAGGAATATGCTGTATACCATAACTTATGTCATTAACACATTCTGTAAAAGCATTTAATATCGAGCAAAATGTTGGAAAGTCTGTACAAGAATTAATTGCGTTTAAAAAAAGATATATAGGAAATGTATGATCACACTATCATGCAGAATTTCACAAAAATGGCTATTAATTGCAATGCTGGCTCGGACTACGGGGCACTGCGATGTTTGAGAGCTCATTAACAAGACATAAGGAACCACAGTGGGCATCTTGCCTAGAGACACCATCTTACCCTCACCCTCCCTTATGTTGGATGTCTTTCAGAATGCAGACACACTCTTTTCATAGAGGTGAATATAAATTTGACTAATTGTCTGTCTGCCCCAAATTAAATTGGCAAGTCCCGTTTCTTTGAGTGCCGGCTCTACATTGTAAGAAGTGGGTGATGGGGAGAAAAAAAAAAAGATCTAATTTGAAATTTAACAACAGAAGGTGACTTTGCCTTTCAGGGAAGTGACATATAGGCAGGCGCAGTTCTGTGTTTGGTGTCTGTGTGTGTGTGTGTGTGTGTGTGTGTGTGTGTGTGTGTGTGAGGGAGTGGTGAAAAGGCCATTATTGATTGACTGCGCCGACTGTTTCTCACCTTCCGCTGTCACCGGTGTCCAGCGCTGTCCCTTTCCCTCCCAGGATGGGTGATCATCCGCAGGCCTCTCTATGGGCCTGCTCTCCTCATTTAACTTCATTACTGGACCTGACAGCCTGCAAGGGAACAAACAGCAACCGACCTGATCTTGTCACCTGAATCCCCCCCCCACACCCCCCAAACACACACACACATTCAGTGTGGTAGGTCTCCTCCCAAGGGCCAATTGCTCTATTGCATTTGAAACAGTCTGACAGAACACAACAGGTCCTTGGCAACAATGGTTTCTCCTCCGTCTGAAAGCAACAGAGTTTTCCATCCCATCCAAGGTCACCTTCTCTCCTCCAATGACCCCACACAAGGCACAGGGGAAGGAGCAGAAGGGGAAGCCATATTTTCTGCCCTTTCACTTTTCTAGTTCTGAAAGGCAATGCACCAAGGATAGACTATAGACATGTTTCCTTGGCCTGATAAACATTCCATGGCCAGGAGTTTTAGGCTAAAAAAAGAATTTTTAATATTCAGTACAAGTGCTGGCTCTAATAAAGAGTGAATGTGAACTTCACCTGTGGGGAGTGCACTGGTAGAGCTGTGGCCCTATACAGCGCACCCCTCTCATTGTCCTCTGATGGGGCAGGATGATCACACAAATGTTACGCTTGGTGGTTGTGTGCCCCCTCTGTCAACTTCAAGGCAGTGCTGCCACTGGCGACTTCCAGGCAGCGCTACCTTGCCTATCACTGACCCTGACACTATTCCTAGCGCCTTGCAGACAGCGCTGCCTTGAAGTCGACAGTGGGAGCCCAAAAGGCCAAGTAGCAAATGTTACTGCAAATGAACACATCTCAGTGGAAAGAATATCGGGACGTGATGTATCCTGTTTTTCCCTCTACAAGCACTACAGGTCACCAGACTGTAGAGGTCAACCATATACTGTAGACCAAGAAAAATTCTATGGAGGATTCAGTGAGCTTAAGCGCCTGGAGCAAAACTTGATTGAAACTCAGCACTGTGGAATCACATGCATATTGAATATAGAGGGACCAATTTGTTGTCTTTTAGAGAAAGTTCTCTCTGCTGCAAGTGAAGCTGTGAAAGAGACGAGCAAAAGCGACTCTCCGACGCAGCGCTTTCTTCATCCCGTCACTTGTGCAGTGACACGGCAGGATGACAAGTGGGGGGAATTTTCCCTCTCGACTAAATGAGCTTCCATCCCGGCACGGCTGGAGGGTACACATCGCCGACGGAGATAATGACTGCCGTTGAGCGAATCCATTGGCTGGTTTTCCAACAGATAGGACTGTATTTATAGCCCCGGTCATGGTAATACCATCTTCATTGTTTTCTCTGACTGTAGATGATTGGATGATTTTATCGCGCAGGTGATCCAGTGGTAAGCAGTTGAGGTGCGCCTCTGCCTGACGATGGGAGAGATGTGAGAAAAGGTGCCACAGCATGAACAGGAGAGGAAGACTGTGTCTCTCTTTGTGTTTGTCACTGCAAGACATTTTGTCAAGTCCTCAGCATGGGGATGTTTGAGGTATGTGCATGCCAAGTGCTTACCAACAGATCTTGTATCTGGTAATGACTTCAGTGGATTTGGCATACTCCTTCACGTCTCCTGAGATGATGGGAGGATCAACAACAGCATCAGATCTTCGTTGTTAAGCTGGTGATGCACAAGGTTAGCAATGTTGTTGGGCAGTGCTTCTGAGTATTCAAGCACATAAAATTTGATATTTAGCAGCACATTCTTTTTTTTTCTGGAAGACTCGAATGGTCAGTTAAAACCCATGTGGCCAGTTGGATGCTTAGCAGCATTGCTCAAAAACTTTCCTGTGTGTTTTCAGACTTAGGTGAAAGGTTGTTGACTTGAGAGTTCAACAGCCAGTCAAATGGCACCTCTCCCATCTGGGCTCTTGAAGCAATATGTTGAACTAGGATTGTTTATGGCTTCATTACAGTACTTTCTCCATCTCCAGAGCAAGAACTGTGCTGTACAAACACTAGAGAGTTTTGAGTGCACCCTTAGAACAGACAGCAACCGGACGAGATGAATCCCGTTCTTACCTTGGCTTTGTTGAATGGCTACAGAGCTACCGTGAATCCAAAGCTGTGTCCTCCTTCATATGCAAATCTTGGACTTTAAAATGGCCACTTAAAAAATGTGGGTGTCAGATAAGCAGGAAGGGCTCTAAATGTCTGCTAAAATAGGCCCTTTTTTTATTACTGAGTCTACCTATTGGGTTGTAACTGGGCTTGTAAAATAGCATCTGAGCATGTTTTCTGACAGACCAAAGAGAACAAAATAAAATACGCCATTATTCCATTATGCCATCTTTAAAGATAGCTGAATATCATGTTGCATATTCATTTCACTGTGAAATTAGATAGCAAATGCCGATTTTACACATAATTAACATCATAAGTATGAATGGATGCTAACAGGAAGACACTGAAGAATATCAGTTTGAATGGATGCAGTTAATAATCACTTGCATGTCTTGTGCTGTGCATACATAGCCTCAAATGTCTCAATTAGTTTGGAACATAGAGCCAGGCGATAGAATGTCACAGTCAACTTTATTGTCAATTCTGCTACTTGTGTTTCTCTCAGGCCTACGATAGAGTAAACAACAGTAACACCAATAATACAGAGGCAAAAACAACACGAGTAAAAGGTAAAAAATATAAGAGAATAAGAGAAATTAGAACTTAAAAAAATGCAAGTTGGGTGCTCCAGGCATAATGATAAAATATGTATACTTTTGTATTTTTGGCAAGTGGTTCCCTAGTAAGATCCCCTTTCCATAAATGATTTTGTTTTGCCAGAGGCCGCCGAGGGCCTTGGCAGTGGAGAAGGCCTCAGGCAACAGCTTATTGTCTAATAGGGGCCATGCATGGCATATTTATCACCAAGCAGGAGATAAACACCTCAGCAGGATGATGCTTAATGTATAGGGGGAGATGACGCCATGGTAACAGAAACAGGAAGAAGAAAATAATCACCTTTTATGGTTGGGGTCTTGATTTTCATGTCGTAGTATGTAGTTGTAATTTCATACACAGGAGAGGTTTTACATTCCTAGTGCTATAGGGGGATTCCCACAGTGGCTAAACAACAACCAAGCCTATTTACCATCAAAAACAGAACAGGAGGGCAAAAAAAACCCATCACCCACAGAGCAGCCTTTGAGTGCATTTGACTGGGGTTATCAAGCAGGTACTGTACCTTCCTTCATCTGTGTTTAGTTGAATAAGGGCCAACAACATGTCCAGATGGCTCAACAGTGGTGTCTCACGTCCCAAACCCATCTCCCTCCACACTCACATGATGGGTTCACTACCAAACAAATAAAAATAATATATTGTCCGCAACACTGCTATTTGCTCCCATTTAATGTTTTAAAAAAACAAGCAACGTTTCGACCCTACTGGGTCTTCATCAGGCAAAATCAATTTTCACTACCAACAAATACAGACAAATTCTTTGGATATTCTTCTTTGTTGCCATGGCTGTTTATGATCTGATCAGCAACACCTAGACAAACCTTTGAGGTGGAGCATCCAAAGCAGCACAAACAATGTCACTAACAATTGGGCTTCTTTAGCAAGTCCTACTGCCCCATCGATGTGTGCCCTAAGCAAAGCCATGAGCTTGAAAGTCCAACCAAAGAACCAAAACCATAATGGTGTGGGCTCTAAGAAAGTACCAACAAATTCTTTGGTTATCCGTCTTTGTTGCTGTGACCGCTTATAATCTGATCAGCAACATACCTAGCCAAACTGCAAGCCTTTGATTCTGCCACCAACAAGTTCTCCGACACCAACTACTAATATCACAAATTCTTCAGTCTTGCTCTTACTGTGTGTTCACACCGCCGGCGACTTGAGCTTCCAAAATCGCTCAGGACGCCCAGTAAAGGACGCTGTGGGAAGCTGGGATCAGCTTGGATCCTTTGGCCGCTCTGACGTAGTAGCATTCTATGTTCGTTGAAAGTCGTTTGGTCGCTGAACCGCGTCATAGCTCATTACCATAAAGTTAAACCACTTTCAACTTTCTCTAGTCGCTCAAGACGCCCAAAACGCGACGCCGAAGGATTGGTCGCTGCTGGCAGCTGAGAGAAGCCGGCTTCCATTGAAAATGAATGACTTCCGGAATCTTTGGAAGCTCAAGTCGCCGGCGGTGTGAACACACAGTTAGCCATGCAAACATGCAGGCCCTTGATGCGGGCAGTGCACCAACAAATACCATTTCAGCAACACAGCGGCAACATTTCACACATCCAAGAGTCAATTCAGGTTACAACATGACCTCAAGTATACTGTGAGTGCCTCAGCTTGTAGCCAAATATTCAGTTGATGTGGCCAGGGCTACACTCTAATATCTCAGTTGGAAGCATGAATCATGCCTTTGGTGATCGCAGGTGTGTTTATAACAGATCCACAGGCTGAATTCTCTGTATTCTTTGCCTATCAGTGACTAATCAATCACTTACAGTAATTTCCTGTGTATTAGCTGCATTGTGTATAAGACAGTGTATTATGCGAGTTAAAAGAAACAAAGCCATATTAACTGCCCACTTGTATTAACCTCATAGCTGAAGAATTGTTGCAAAATCAATGTATAAGCTGCGGCTAATAGTTGGGAAATTACAGTAGTATTACTGTCAGCCCCCCCCGCCCCCCCCCCCCCCCCAAAAAAAAAAAAAAACAACCTTGATGTTAGAGGCAGAACTCCACATGCTTGCTATGTAAAATGATGCCTCCCCTGAAATGAGACTATCTTTGTGCCCATATTTTCAAGTCTCCCACGCAAACATTTTCCAGCAAGCGAAAGCCTTTTGTCATGCTAATGAGTATTACATAACGGTGACAGCTGACTAATTTCCTTAAAAACTTTTTACATTTTATGATGTACACAGATCTGAACTGTTTGTTTTTTTTTGCTTTAGAGGAGACAGCCTTCAAAAGTGTTGCAGATAAACAAACAGCTGAAATGTCAGAAGACTATTAATGTCCTAAATGCTCTCGCATGCCAGAGGCTCTGCTGTGTTGACGGTAGAACGGTAGAACAGAATTTCACAGTAACAGTCATTACAGTGTAACATTGGCATTCCAGCCTTTGCCTGTTAGGTGCGGAGACCTTTCCAAAGGCATCTCTTCCAGCTGAAAACATTTCCCATGCAACCTTTTCAAGTGATGAACAAGAAACATCTCCATGGCGACACAATCTTGGTGTCATTGCATCTTTACCTTTATATATTTTGAAGTACAAAAATGTGCATAGCCTAGGCTCTTGTAGTCTGTAGTCTTACACCATATTTTAGCTGTTTATTTATAAGAATTTATTTTACGTAATGTATATTTCAATTTACTTTCACCCACCATATTATGCACTTATGTGATCAAAATCATTTTACATTTTACACTTGTATGCAAGTATCATGTTGCATCAACATGAAAGGTACTGCAGGAAACATGCATATTTATTAACATTTCCTGTGAGACTAAACCGCTGGAGTCATCCCCCTCTCATCACTGGTGGGCAGGGCTTTCCCATTTTCTATACTTCATGGTTATGTTGTTTTTGTTGATGTTTTAAAGCATTGGGGATTAGTAGTAGACAGACAGACTGGTGCAAAGTGGTGAAAAAAAAGAAAAAACATTGACTTGGTGGATGAATATCTTTGAGGTCTAACTATGACTGGGGTAGCCAGGATGCTCAAACTACTGTAGTTCCAGACTACTTGATTTTGCTAAATCTCTTCAACTACAGTATTTATGAAATTAATACACAGGGGCAGGCTTTGCATTCTTCCTTATGCTTAAAAAATCTGATTCTGCTCAATTAGACTATTGGGCACTGCACATATACGGATGCAGTTAATACATGGTTTTGTTTATTTTTTGTTTGCATAAAACACTGTCCTGCAGTTTATACAGGATGGGTGCGAGTTTGACAGCGTATTTTGCTGACAGTGTATGTGCACAGATGCACAAAGTGAGCAAGCTGAAGTGAATTAGTAAAAGATAGATAAATAGATAGAATTTAACAGTTAGTTGCTTGTAATTAGTTTATTCAAGTTGGGAGGTCTCACCCATTTCAAAGTCCCTGCCTTGACGTAGCTTTCCACTAACTACATTGCCACCGAATTCGGGCCCAATGTGGCTAATACACAGGAAATGATTGCAGGCCTACTACCAGCATTTCAGTAATTTAGCCAATCGAGTGAAGTGATGTTTCAGAGATTTTGGAAAGAACAATGCTAGTTTAGTGAGGTTCACTAAAGCACCTACGTGATTCTATCCATTTTTCTTTCCGCCCTTTTGTCTCCTTCATCTGAAATAGTCTTTATTTATTCAACTAATGGCAGCACTTTGTCATTTAATTGCTGCTATTTTCCTGCAAATGCTAAGCTTCCCTCAGAATTTTTATTTTATTGTAGAAAGCCCTGGCAAAGGCCTTCATTAAATTCCCCCACAGCAGCCACTGGTCCAAAACTCCCTGGCACTCCCCGGCACACTTAACCTGATAAAGCCTCGTTAAGCGTTGCAGGTTGAATTCCAAACAGCGGATCATGTAGAACAAACACTTTTCAGTGAATGCAAATATCATCACCCCCTTTCCTCATCTTCTCCTGTTTAATATGATAACTGTTATGTGGCCATGGGTTGGAGGATGTTTCACCACAGTTTTGGCATTAAAAAATAAAAAGTGAAATGAATTACATGTATAATATCTAACAGAGTAAATTCAAGTCATTTGAGGTAAGGTAAAGTACGTTGATCTATATTGCATCAGTACCACTCAAACAACAACTCAATTAAAAAAAATAAATAAATAAAAAAAGTATGCTTGGTCTAGGAGATCAATTTGAGGTCACAGCCTCCATTCAAAGATATCTTTGTTGCCAAAACAACAAATAAAACCTAAATTGATATAACTGAAGTCGATAGATAGATAAACAGTTAGATAGGTAGATAGGTAGGTAGGTAGATAGATAGATAGATAGATAGATAGATAGATAGATAGATAGATAGATAGATAGATAGATAGATAGATAGATAGATACAGCAACAATACATTCTACTCCACTAAGGGCACAGTCTCCATTCAGAGGTCTCCTCTGAAGGATGGGGATTTAAAAAACCCAAAAAGTCCCCTGTGGCTTTTTATTAGTATAAGCTCAGCTTTTCTCGCCCCTGCCATCCCACCACACCAACCAAACTGTATGAGAGAGAGACAAATCACACTGACCGGAAAAACACCATCATCTTGCAGCAAACAATGAATACCCTCTGAGCTGTGTCAGGGAATTGAGCACTGGACTCCCCAGGGTGTGACCACCTCCTGAGCCAGCGGCCAAACTGGTGCTTTCTGAAAACAATTGTCCGGAGGAAACTCATAAGGTATAATGAGTGGGTAAGAGCTGTTTATCTAAAATATGCAGAATACTTTCAGTGTAGTTTTGCAAAATGTAAAATGACTTATCCAAAATAACAACGCACGCACGCACGCACGCACGCACGCACACACACACACACACAGGTCATATAGAGGTCATATGCTGGCACTCTCAGATTGTCACAGGCAAACAGACTTTAAACTGTATCCGTTTCATCTCTTGTCCCCTTGGTTGATCTAGTGACATTAGAGTGTGCTGTAGTTCTACCTGGCTAACGCAGACACTCCAGCTCATATTCCGCTATTATATCTGTTGTCACATCTGCTTTATTCTGGGATGGAATTTGCTTTGTGCTGAGAGGCACCAAGAATCAATGTGTTTGCGGCTATACAGGTAAACAAATGAGAATCCCGTGGTGTGACTGGGACTGAGGGCGGAGGCGGGTGGGGTGGGTGGAGCTCGTGTTTAATTTAAGGTTCCCCTAATGGCAAACACACACCGATAAAGGTCAACTAATATTCACAGTAGTGCTGTAGTCCTTGGTCAAGGATAACGCCCTCCCCCTCTGTTTCTCTCTCTCTCTCTCTCTCTGTCCTTCTTACCCTTTCTCTCTTCTGGTGTTTGCTCTTTCATTTAATCACTACCACCCCCCCCCCCACACACACACACCTAACTAATCCCCTTTCCTCCCTAAATATTTATGACATTTACAGTACATTATCCAGTGCTGTGGAGCGCGGCAGAAACTGTCCGCCACCACACCACCTCTGCCACGCCGCAGTACAGGCCTTGGGGATGTCTGCCTGGGTTATGCCATGGTGACTTTCATGTTTATAAAATCTGCACAGGGCCATATCCCAGTGTGTGTGTGTGTGTGTGTGTGTGTGTGTGTGTGTGTGTGTGTGTGTGTGTGTGTGTGTGTGTGTGTGTGTGTGTGTGTGTGTGTGTGTGTGTGTGTGTGTGTGTGTGTGTGTGTGTGTGTGTGTGTGTGTGTGTGTGTGTGTGTGTGTGTGTGTGTGTGTGTGTGCTTGTTTGTGTGTCTTTCTCTCTCTCTCTTTCTCTCTGTGTGTGTTTGTGTGTTTGTTTGTGTGTCCCTCTCTCTCTCTCTCTCTCTCTCTCTGTGTGTGTGTGTGTGTGTGTGTGTGTGTGTGTGTGTGTGTCTGTCTCTCTGTGTGTGTCTCTGTGTGTGTGTGTGTGTGTGTCTCTGTGTCTCTGTGTCTGTGTGTGTGTCTCTCTCTGTGTGTGTGTGTGTGTGTGTGTGTGTGTGTGTGTGTATGTGTGTGTGTGCCTGTGAGGGAGAGCTGGCATGTGCGTCACCAGGCAGTCCAGTGACCACACAGGAGTCAGTCACTCGAAGGGCCATGACTGTGGGGCCCTGAGGCCTCGTTGGGGCATGGAGGATCGAACCAAAGTGTCTGAGTCACCAGGGAGAGCAGAGGAAAGCTGCAGGGCAAAGCAGAGGCCAAAACTGTGTAGAGGATCAGGTGGAAACAATCTGCCACAGTGAAAGTCTGCTTTTTGATATCAAAAATTCATCCAATAACAGCTGTTTATATGGATTTATAGGCAACATTTGTGGAGTCACACTCTTGCATGCAAATGGCTGGATATAGAGTCCAAACCACCTCTATCGCTGACTTCATGTTTTTGCACATTTTTGTCTGGACTGTGTGAACAAGTCAGCCCAAATTTCCAAGGTCGTGCATCAAGAGCTCATTGATGGATCCTCTTGACAGGACAGGGCTCTGCTCATTCAGACATCATTCATCAGCTCAAACTGCAGGGGTGGCGCTCCGCCGTGGACATGTGCTATTGGCACTAATCAGTGATTGAAAGGGGCTATTATCAGAGAGGCGTTCGCACCTGTGCAATGCAAACCATTGCATTTCGTCACCCACTCTTTTTCTCTGTCTCTTTCACTCTCTCTCTCTCTCTTGCTGTCTATCTCTCCTTGTCAGTCGCTTTCTCTCTCTCTCTCTCTCTCTTGCTGTCTATCTCTCCCTCCCTGTCTGTTTCATTCTCTCTCTTTCTTTCTTGCTGTCTATCTCTCCCTGTCTGTCTCTTTCTCTCTCTCTCTCTCTCTCTCTCTCTCTCTCTCTCTCTCTCTCTTGCTGTCTATCTCTCCCTCCCTGTCTGTTTCATTCTCTCTCTCTTTGTCTCGCTAATACTCGCTCCATGTTGCAAAAAGAAAAAAAAAAAGCCTTTGTCCTCCAGCAAAGTGAGTCTGGCTGTGTCAAGGAACAAACAAGTAAGACAGAGTGTTTTTTCAATGTCGGGAGTAAGGGCACCACTGCGCAGGGGTATGGTAAACAGTGATGGATGAACGGGGGATGAAATGGGGGGTGAGAGTAAAATTAATTTGAGGGAAATAGCACTTAAACTTTGAGAGAGAGAGAGCAAGAGAAAACCTCGGGAGGGCAAATCGAAGAGACATTTATCACTGGGCGGGGTGGCATCCAGGCTCCCTGTCCAAACTGGTCTGAAACATAATGCTTTCCATTAAGGTTGAGAGTTCGGAGCAGAATTGTTTTTTTTAAACGATTCAGATATCACCCAAATAAAATAAATAAAACAAAACATATTAGTGAATTTTTTCTCAGAGAGATAATTAGAAATGCGATCAATATCACATCAAGCACATCTCGGAGTCGCGTCGGAGACGGAGTTCAGAGCGGGCTGATGAATGTAATGCAATTCCCCTGTTCTCCCGCATCCTCCCACCCTGGCACCACCCCCCCTGCAGGGTCCCTCGCCTGCTCGCATGCTCCCCCTCCCTCGCAAATCAATTAACAAGACTAACATCTTAAAAGAAGCCTGTGTGCGCTAGCTCATACATATTTATTTGCTTATTGTGCCCCCCTGATTTATGAATTCAGTAATGAGCCATGCTGAAGTGATTCATCTTCAGGAGGTTTAGCGCAAACTGCATCACAAAGTCCACCCCCACCACCACCACCAGCAACCCTCAGGAACATGCGCTATAGTCAGGCATGCGTGGAAGCCAGTGACCATGAGGTGACCTTCTGGTTCGGTTCAGTATGTACGCTTGATCATGGAACAACTTTTCATTGGCAGCTTCCAGTGTGTGTGGGGGGTGGCAATGTGTGTGTGTGTGTGTGTGTGTGTGTGTGTATATATATGTGTGTGTGTGTATATGTGTGTCTGTGGGTGTGTATGTGGTTGGGTGTGTGTGTGGGGGGGGATAGGGGGTTCTGCATCCCCTCTCTGGCAGCGCCTGTGGCGTTAGGCCAGGTTTTAATGAAATGGGGACATGGAGTGAAATGTGTGAGAGGCCTTGTTTGCTATGTGAGCAGGTCGGGCTCCATTTCTGTCTATGTTTTTTTTCTGCTGCACCAGCAGTGCGTTGTTTGTCCTCTGTCGCTCCCCATCATTTTCGCTGTCACCTCTACCTCCCTCCAACCCCCCACCACCAACAACTCCCCTCACACACACACACGCACACACACACACCCTCATCCCCATCGTCTTCGCCTCTATGTCCATGTTTGCGCATTGATTTGTCATGCTGACACAGCTGCTGAAGGAAGATACCCCTGTCCTTGCCTTCCAACTCTGGCACTACATTCACACCGATGCGCGCCTCGCTGAAAACCGCTCCTTTTGGCACCGCCGGTGAAATATGAATTCCGTGATAGATGATTCAGAGTCGCGTCTTTACACCTTTTCTGTGGAGCCTGCGTGGCGGGAGATAACATGGCGCTGTCAGTGGCCGTTTCTAACCTCCTGTTGGAGTAAGGCCTCCGATTGCAGACGTACAAAGCTGCATCCGTCAACTGGACAGCGAAACACCTTAGACGCGAGCTCTCACAGTTGATGACTAAGAAGTTTGGACTCTTTTGTGGATGCCTTTTTTCCCCCCGTCAAGTCGGAGGAGAAATGATATTATGAAACATGGAGACAGCTTGTCGGAGAGAGGGATCAAACCCTGTCCCTTAAGGAGAATAGATTGGCGTGGACTCAGGATGGGCACAAAGAGTTGGATGGTCAGGGAAAAAACCTTGTTTTTGTTTTGTGAGTGTTCTGAGGTGCACTTACAGGCGCTGGCTCTTAGCACAGCCCGTATTTATCCTGCCACGGCAGATAGCAATTCATCTTGGAGAATTAAATGTGTACACGCTATTCATTTGATGTTTTTCCTCCGAGGGTTTATTAGGAGATCCGACCAAAGCAGGTTCCATAAACAGGACACTGCGTTTCACTTTCAAAGCGAGGAGATGTCTCGTTTTTCAGACTAATGGAATAGCTCAAGCCCAAATCAAACAGACTTGGCTCGCAACAAATAAACCAAACAAAACTCCCAGTTGTATTATGCTATTTTTCAATGTTACATAATCATTTCTGACAGAATGGTCACTATATCTCAATCCAAA